>NC_034409.1:68836635-69136635 GCF_002078875.1 Numida meleagris
TCGCCACATGGCCGCCCGCCGGGCCCGGGGCAGCGCGGGGCCTGGGGCCGAGGTGCGGGGCTGCCCCGGCGTCGAGAGGGGCTCGGAGCGCTGCTGCTGGGGCTGGTGGCACGATTGCCTCTGTGGCTCAAACTTTAGGAACGCGACTTCTTTGACTCTTTCTTTCACCCGTATTTTCCCTACCACTCTAAATTGCAGGCACGCTCATCCACAGCACCGGTTAGCCACTGTGTTTTTCCAACAGTAGTTGGGATTTATGAAGAAACAACAGTTCACTCTGGTCAAACAGCGTGGCCAAATACTATTCTTGAATGGCAGGAGTATAAACCGGGGTGTAAGAACAAGCAGGTTGCTGCAAACGTGGAATAAGCTGAGAGCGTAATGCTTGTATTTCACGTCCCGCATTCACAGATTCCAGCCTTATCTCACTTTTATTCAGAGCAAACATTCTTGGCATCAGAAATGCTGAGTCTTGACATTAAAGTTAGAAAAGAAAAAAAAAAGTTTTACCATCTAGCCTGCCCAGAAAAGCCTGTCATGCCGTTCTAGACTTATCCCTCTTGCTCTCCTATGCTGAACATAGGATTTGCTGCTGGATTTGTCTCCTCTTTGTACCCAGCAGCATGCAGAGCCACCATCAACGCCATCCAAGACTTGAGCCTGCATTCTGCCTATGGAAATACATGTGAGCACATAGGCCTTAGGTCTTAAGTTTCCCGGGTTCTCTCAGTCTCCTGGAATAGCTACAATGATTAGAATGTTTCTATGAAAGAAACAGAACTTCCGATCTTTGGGATGTCAGGTGAGGTGCCCTGGCTGGGGTCACCCGGTGTGGAAGGGACCATGGAATTCCTGGAGCATGAGGATGGTGGTGAAGCAGCATGAAAGGGTGACAGACCCAGGCATTGGGGACGATGGCCTGAGCAGGAGGTGCCAGCCTACTGAGAGCAGCAGAGGTGGCGTATGAAGGAAATGGGAGCCATGATGGCGATGTGAGGGCTGCTGCCCATGTGAGGTGACACATGAGAGGAAAGAACCATGCCACCCGTGTAAACGTCCACTGGTAGCTGTGACACACAGGCTGTCAGCAGGGCTTGAGGACATTATACCTGGGGCTGTGCCTCGACAGCCATGCTTCCGTGTAGGACAACTGAGTTTCAGCATTAGGAGATAATAATCTTCAGAAATATTTAGCATGTGCTTCCTGTGGCAAAGCTCAGACTGACAGGAACCCTATTACTACTCATCTTCTCTGCCTCTTTTCTCCCTGGTAAACCAGGGCCAGGCTGCATTCCACTGCATCCCTCCGTTCATTCTTCCTGACTCAGTGGGAGTGCACTTAACTACCAAAAGCTGTTACCACCTCCTAGACTTCTGGTGATAAATCTTGATTCAGTTCTGAGCAGTGACAGCTATTAGTTAGAAATGAGCTGTATGAAAACAGCAGGTTTTTTCCTCTCTTTACAGGAAAAAAAACAGTCAGATCCAAAAGGCAGTCAAGTATTTTAGACCCATATCACTGAAACAGTCCAGCAATCTCACTAAAGTTACTAGATTTGTATGCTGAAAATAAGCAAGCACTTTCCCGATTTCCTCAAGCAGGTCTAGAACTGGTGTGCAGAGGAGCCCTCACTGATCCTCTCCTTGCAGACAGGAAGCTTCAGTGTGACATGCTTCTCCAGCATTTTCAGCAAGCATTAAGCCTACTTTTATTTAAAGTAATGTTTGTGTCTCTCTGAGTGTTAGTTTTATGAAGATAGTATCTGGAAACATTTTATTAAGATGAAAGAGATTTTGTCATAACAAAGTATACATAGAAAGAAATAAATCATGGTCAGAGATTGTAAATGGACTGTTGCTAAATTTGTCCGGAGCAGAAATAAACCTAATTGGTTGATCAATATAGATATTTTTACTTGTTTTCAACCTCGCAGTTAGTTGCAGGGTGAAGGTGAGACTATTTAGTCAATAAACTGGATCAGTTGAATGAACATCTTCATGGAATTTTTTGAGGCCTTTGACATGGTCCCACACTGCATCCTTATCTCTAAATCAGAGAAATATGGATAAAGAATGGGCTGGATGATCACAGCGAGAGGATTGTAGTCGATGGATCTATGTCCAGGTGGGTGTCAGTCATGAGTGGCATCTACCAGGGGTCCAATTTGAGGTCCCATCTGCAGTACTGCGTCCAGGCCTGGGACCCCCAGCTCAGGGAAGACATGGAGCTGTTGGAATGGGTCCAGAGGAGGCCACAAGGATGCCAGAGCACCTCTCCTGTGAGGAAGGGTTGAGGGAGTTGGGCTTGTTCATCCTGAGGAAGAGAAAGCTCTGGGTTGACCTCACTGCAACCTTCCAGTACTTAAAAGGACCTTATAATCAAGAGGGAGACCAACATTTTACACAGTCTGATAGCAATAGCACAAGGGAGAGTGGTTTTGAAGTAAAAGAGGGGAGATTTAGATTAGAAATAAGGAGATAATTCTTTACTCAGAGGACAGTGAGGCCCTGGCACAGGCTGCCCAGAGAAGCTGTGAATGCCCCATCCCTGGAGTTGATCAAGGCCAGGTTGGACAGGGCCCTGGGTTACCTGATCTAGTGGGTGGATGCCCCGTCCACAGCAGGCGGAGAAAAAGGGGTGGTGAACTGTGTTATCTTTAAGGTCCCTTCCAAACCAGCCATTCTGTGAAACAATATATGCTTTCTGATGGTTATCTCCAGTAATCTTTTGTTCCAATCTGTGCGTACAGGCTTCTCCATTCAACAGGACCCAGCTGCAGAAATCACTGGTGGGTGCTAATGTACTTGCTCTGTCATAGAGGTGAATAAATCTTTCTTATTCAGCTTTTGTTTAGGGCCTATTACTTATTTTCAGAGAAGAATCTATTTTTAGTGATTTTTGAAGCAGTATTCTAAAATTCAGTCTCTATATTTTTAAATACTTGACTTCTTTTTAATAAAGGGAAGTTTCATCATGATCTCTGCATCCTTGATTTTGCTGTTCATGTCAGTGCTGAGCAACAGAGGAGAAGCAGTCTATCCGTAGAAAAGTCAATAAATGTACCCACTGCACCATTTGAAAGATATTCACTTTAGATGTGAAAATGCACTATATTGAAATTACTTTTGACTCAAAATAAAGAAACAAATAAATCACCATTTAATTAGGCTGACGTCTTCCTAAGACATGAAGGGTGGAAAAGAAATAAAAATTTGAACAGGAAATTCAGACATCTTCATCTTACATAAACAGGGGATCTCCTGAGACAGACCAAGTATTTCACTGTCTGAGTGGAAGGGCTGTAATCTCACTCCTGCACAACCTCCCTCTTGTATGAAGTTACAGATGTATAGGCCGCTTGAGTGAGAGCAAACTGGACCAAGGGGAGGCATATACAACCAGTGGCATTGATGTTTCTTTTCATGAAAGCAGCACATAGTGCTTTCCAGCTGCAGGGGAGCAGTGGGAAGAGAGGAATGCCTTGAACTGTTTCAGTACAATAGCTATAGGTGGAATTAGGCCAAAACCCAATATCATTGGATCCAAAGCCTTCATTTTGTTTCTCATCTTTCTAATGTAAAGAAAAAAAAAGAAAGCACAAAGATCAGCATATTGCAGACATTTCAATGTTTAAAATGCAGCTCTGATTTTAGAGACCAGCTGTAGCTGGAGTTCTTTTTATGCCCTAATCACAAGCATCGTATAATTATAGCATACTTGAGGAATGCTTCGCTTTCAAGGCACCTGATGAAGCTTCTCACACAAACTGGAGACACTCCATTACCTTGTGGATGGTTGTATTTGAGACAGCTTAGGTCTTCCTTGAGCACAGAGGCATTTCAAAATGTTTGGAAGTATAAAAGAGAGCATTACCAGCCCAAGAGTTGATCAGAGAGAGCCAGAACAGCCTATTTTTGACAATACCCGCACGCAAGAATTGATTTATTGCTCCTAGTGCTTTGTTTTAGTTTTCCTATAACAAATGCCAAGTACTAGATGATTTCTTGATAGCTAGCTAGCTGTGGGCACTCTTTTTGCCTTTTTTCCCCGCCACAGGAGTTAACTCTTTATGCCATTGTTTTAAACAATCCATTGGTGTTGGTGCCATACAGGATATTAAGTATCTGGTGAAAATTAAAAAAAAAAGAAGAAGAAGAAGAATACCCTGGGGGGCAAGAAAGGCCTGACAAAGAGAAATGTGATTTAGTAACAAGAGGAGTCTCGTGAATCATGTAAATTAAGTGTCTTTGACCGAGATTCAGAAAAACCAAATGCAAAGCACTTGTTGTTGCTCTATCCACTTTATTCAACCTGTTTTAGTACAACTAGGGAACTGTGGCTAAATTCCTAACATCTGGTTTTGCAAAAGTCTTTCCACTGGAGGCAAACACATTTTTCCTGACATGAGAAGTGGTCCTGAAAACAAACATCTCTCACAGATGACCTTGTTGAGGTTTTGCTAGGGCACAGGGATAAGCTCTGCACTGTCACTATCACACACACTCACACTACATGCACAATACATGCAGGGACAGGCTCACTCACCATTTCGTACAGCTCAATTTATAAGAGCTAATATATGTGTTAATTCGACAATTTACATAATTGCTGGTTTGCTGTAATCTCTTGAAAGAAACTTAGAAATAATGAAAACTAAAGTTACTTGTGAATTATTTAAGTAAAAAAGAGTTTAGATTAAAGAGGAAGCCTGAATGCCCTTCAAACTGTGGCACAGTACAACAGCTATGTAAATAAATTTCTGAGAGCTGCTCCAAGCCATTCAATTGAAGATAATTTTACTTGTGATACATTCAAGCCTTTTGAAATAAGTTTTCAACAGTTCAACAACCAAAGTTGTTCATTCAGAGGGCCAAATATGAAAGCTCGACCAAGGCAGAAAGTACAATGTTCTTTTCTTTGAAAACTTCTATCCAGAATGGATGCTTTATTTGGAGAGTTCAGGAAGTTGAAGCGTTGCCTTCTATCAGCTCACAACCACAGAGCAAGCATCAGGAAGCACACAAAAATGAACTTACTATTCCCGTGTGGATCGAGTGCCAGCAGTTACACCAAGTTTGCTTTCAGCCTTGCAGAACTCACTGCCAGCCCCCAGAGACTTGTTAATTGGGCACTGTCTCCTGGGGCTTCTTTTCTGCTTGGCTGCCTGAAAGCAAAGCCTTCCTCTACAAAGCAAAGAGATAAACATACCTTGTTTGGAATAATAAGTAGCCTCATTTTCAGTTGCCTCTTCTGCTTTTTTCTTCAGCCCTATCCCACTCTTAACTATGACCTCTTTGCAACAACAGAATCGGTGCACCTGTAAAGCACAGTGTCTAATTGCAGAGCTATCTTTAATACTGCATTACAAGCTGAAAGGCAGACCCTATTACAATGTGGTTGCAGCAGAGTTACTAGACAACAGTTTCCTTAAATAATTTAGTATCTTGATTGACATTTCTCACTGAAACTCAATATCTTAATTTTGGAAGAAAAAAGCTAATCACACAAAAATCTCCACAATGAAAAGATACCTTTAGAAAAACATCAGCTCTAATAAGAAGCCAAAAAATGCAGTCATATTTGCAAGCTGGATAAAGCGGCAATAAATTAGCATTCCTGAAGAACACAGCTATTTTATACAGTGCATAAAATAGGGAAAGATCTCTGTAACTGCAGTATAGCACCAAGTAAATCATGTATCTGAGGAATACCACCCTACCTTTCTTGTCATGAAAAGCATGAGGAAAAACATTTCAAATGTATGGAAGATCTGTAATTTAGGACTGCTTAAAAAGCGTTAAGATTTTGGAATTTTCCAGGTTTTTTTTCTCCTACTGAAGAGTTTTTTTTTTATTCGTTGGGTTTTTGTTTATTTACAATTAAATACTACTCCTTTGCAAGAAAAGTCTCCTTTCACTAACATAGTGGGCATATTACTTCTTACACACACACAAATAAATTCAGGGCTCTGCCACAAATTTGTTATGTGTTTCATTTTCATTATTTGTTATATTGTTTCATTTGGTATAAGAAAACTTAACAGAGGGGGAAGAAAATTCATTTTCTTCATTTTGCTCATACAGCTGTCATGAGACCCATCCTTCTTCAACTGTACCCTAGGCCTAGGTCTTCGCTCTAGACCTAATCTAGCTTTCAGATGGATAAAGTAGACTGAAAATAGCAGATAAGGAAGGTCCATTCAAGTCATCAGGCTTTGGGTTGTTGGCACTGCAGAGAAGCCATGTAGAGAAATCAAGAGAATCTAAAATTTAGTCAAAGAAATAACTCCTCTTCCTCAACTATCTCTTAAAACATAAAATATCTGATGTGCCTCAGGAATGTCTTAGGAAGCAAGAGTCAGAGATTGGGAAGAATTTTATTTATATTGATTGAAGTGTCTAGAAAACAATCCAATAGGGAAGTACAAGAAATCTTCTTTGAAGGAGTCAGCCACCATAACCTCACCCGTGACCAGCATGTTGCTTCTGGGTTGGATTTTTCAGAAGTCTCTTCAACTTCTATCAGTCCCAACTGCAGATTACTTTCCAGTACGTTATGGAAGTATTTAACTAGTATAACCAAGCTAGTACAACCAAGTGAGGGGTTTGGGATGGCAAATAGGTAGGAAGCCTTTGAGGCCAAGTATGGGCCAAGATTTGAAGTTCATGCTAGCAGTATTTCAATCTGATTTTAGGCCTGGTTGAAGGAAATGCTCTGTATGGATGTGTTTTGTAACACAATGGAAAGTGCAGCATTGACAGCAGAGCAAGGTCCTAGACTACAGCAAATGAGGATTTGCTCAAATACAACAGCTGTGGGTACTGAAAAAAAGGAAAGAAGCTGCTAAATCTTGTCAGTTGAATAATGAATAACTAAATTTTAACTGCAACTTATTAAAAAAAAAAAAAGAAGAAAAACACATGGAAATGCCCGAGCTGCCTTTTCATTTGACATGCCTAGTGCATTTGCCTCTGTCTGCCACCACAGTTCAATATTTGACATTTTGCTAATGGTATGTCCTGAGCCACAAAACAGATGCTGCCAAAAGAAGTCTGCATTAGGTCCATGCCTTTTCTCTTAACAGTTGTCGGTTTTTGCTTTTTTTTCTTTTTCTTTTTTTGTTTTTCTTTTACCTTTTAAACTTTTTCCTCATTTTGGTGTCTTCCTTAAATACTATAAAAGTTATGCATCTGAATCCCGAAAGGCTGAGGCATGCAATTTCACTTCCTCTAATGTCATAATATTGAAAGGGATAAATGTTTTGCACTTTCAAATAAAAATGCAAAAAAAAAATTAAATCAGTGAAATAAGCTCCTATTTCTCAGTAGCTCTTGAAAGATCCTTTTCATCTTATACTACTTGAACTTATGAAATTAGATTTTAGCTAACATGTAAGCAGCCACAAAGGAGTGCATTAAAATAAGCAGTATCATTACATTGACTCCATTTTGTTAGTCTGAAATAAAGAAAAGTCAGCAGCAGGGAAGATAAGCTGTCCTACTAATGAAGAGGATTTTATTTTTTAAAGGCACAGAATAATTGCATGTTATTAACATGTCCTAGGCAAAGAAAGAATTGGAATTAGCTAATAAGAGAAAATTTTTAAAACGTATACAAATATGTTCAGTGTAAGGCTTGGGTAACTGGATGGTGCTGTCTCGGTACACTGCAGTATCATTAAAGTGCTGGCTGAAAGCAGATGCGAAACATAAAAGTCACACCTGATATGTGACATCAGCAGAGTTAGCACCTCTGTTTCACAACCTTGTCTCCACCTGTGGGAACCAGTATCTATTCATAGCCAGGATCATAAGCATACAAACGGAGGTGATTTCTCACTTGTTGAATGTTTGTTATTCAGTAACTGCAAGTGCAAAGCACTGACTGCTCCCAAGATGTGTCAAAGGGAGATGACCACACCAGTGCACAGGATGGATGGAGGATCACCCAGGGCTTGGTTAAGCATATTACATTTTTCCAAGGAAAATATGAGTGTAGGGTCTAAAACATATTTCACATGAAAGAATTGTTGATGTCTATCCATTTCTTAGCACAGTACAATTCGGTGTCTGAGAACTAGGAGAAAAACGTGCTTCCTATGATAACCAGAACCTCTAAAAATGCTCTGAACTGTACCTCTGCTGCCTGGGGCTATTTCTTGGTTATCTGATGCTGCAGAAGAGGAATAGGCAACTACTGCCATGGATGCAGCAGAGTGGAGCAAAGTGTCATTCATTAGGAGCCCACTGTGTGGGACACTGTGCAAACTCAGGCCAGTCAGCAATAGGAGCCTTTACATACAATCTCAGGGAGAGGTTAAGAGATGATCATGAAAAATTGTCAGTCAAGTGCATATATTGTCTAATGTCAGCAACGCATGTATGGGCTTTGATTCAGGTTGCTCGTCTGGCTGCTGTGCCCACTGATCTATCCCAGAGTCCACACGGGTTCTCAGTGCAGACTCATCTGCTGACAAGTGTCTTTATACTGCCATCACTCACACCAGCTTAGCAGTCACAAAGGGGACAACTTATGTTCTCTGAACAAAGTCCCAGAACTTGGTGCAGAAAAACACCAGTGTTGCATTCAGTGGCTCAGTGTCTGACTGGAGACCACTGAAGCGTGGTAGTCCTTGAGGGTCGGTATTGGGACGGCTACTGTTTAATAACATAGTAAGTGACATGGACACTGGGACTGAGTGCAGCCTCAGCAAGTTTGCAGATGACACCAAGCTGAGTGCTACAGTCAGATTGGTGGCAGGATCCCTGGAGGGCGGGGATGTCATACAGAGGGACCTTGCAAGGGTAGAGAGGTGGGCCTGTGCAGATCTCATGAAGATAAACAGGGTCAAGTGCAAGGCCCTGCACTGGGTCAAGGCAATCTCACGCACTAGAACAGTCTGGACAGAGAACGGATGTAGAGCAGCCCTGCAGGGAAGGACTTGGAGGTGTTGGCTGATGAAAAAACATGTCGACAAGAGCTAGCAGTGTGTGCTTACAGCCCATAAATCCAGTCCTATCCTGAGCTGCATCAAAAGATGGGTGGCCAGCAAGGTGAGGGAGGTGATAGCCCCCCTCTTCTCTGCCCTTGTGAGGCCCTATCTGCAGTACTGCATCCAGGCCTGGGGCCCCCAGCACAAGAAAGATGTGGAGCTGTTGGAGCAGGTCCAGAAGAGGGTCACAAGGATACTCAGAGGGCTGGAGAACTTCTCTTGTGAAGAAAGGTTGAGGTTTCTGGGCTCGTTCATCCTGGAGAAGCAAAGGCTCCAGGAAGACCTTACTGCAGTCTTCCAGTACCTCAAGTGAGTTTACAGGAAAGTTGGGGAGGGACTATTCATCAGGGATATGGTGACAGGACAAGGGGAATGGTTTTATACTAAAAGAAGGGAGATTTAGATAAGGTGTTAGGGAGAATTTTTTTCTTACTCAGAAGGGGTTAAGGCACCAGCGCAGGCTGCCCAGAGAAGCTGTGGGTGCCCCATCCCTGAAGGCGTTCAAGCACAGTTTGGATGGGGCCCTGGGCAGCCTGATCTGGTGGCTGGCTGCCCTGCCAACAGCAGGGGGTTGGAACTGTGTGATCTTAAAGTCCCTCCCAACCCAAACCATTCTATGATTAGTAATGTACAGTAATGTTAACATCAAAAGATATCCCCAAAAATGAAAAGTAGGATTCAAATTAAGGGGAACACCTAGTAAATAAAGAAACCAGCTTATGTGGTTTTAATTAAGTTAAAGATTAATGAGAAAGACCATGAACAGAGAACATAAGGAATCATGCATGGTTTGTATTATGTGTGAAATTAGCTGACTATGTATTACGTAAATCTCTGTAGGTAAAATGAACTACACTTGAGGAGCTCTTGGGTACTTTTAACTAGTAGTAAATCAGCTACATTTCATTATTTCCTGCTGATGTTCCTACTGGAAGTATATTCAACTCATTTTTAAACAAAGTATTTTCTTTACTCAAATGGCAAACAAATCACTGATTAAATGGAGAGATAACACACCCAGATGATTTGCATCAATGTAACTGCACCTCAAGTCCTATAATTATGCATTATAACACCACTGTGAAGGGCTTGAACCAAAATTCCCCTTGCAAACAAATCCAGAGTTAGTAATTGCTGCAAAATAATGTTACTAATTTATTTTTTAGTATCACCCCCTGAGGGGTGTTGAGATCCCAGAAGGTCCTAAGTCTCCAGAACAGGTGTGAATTTAGCTCCCTAGCCTTTTCCACAGTATTTTGAGTTTACTGATCTAAAATCTTTTTTTTTCTCCAGAGGCAGTGTGCACACAATCATTTCAATCCACTACTACAGAAACCAGGGGGCAGATAAGGCAAGTAGCAGAATGATGTCCCCTAAATTCTCATTGCTTGGCCTTCATGGTGAGCTACAACAAACATGCTGCTGACAACCACACCACTGACGTCAGCATTTGCATCCCGGCTCTGCTGCAGAGATCCACATTACCCCATCTGGCAATGCCATTTCCGTGGCCACAAAGGCCTTCCCTCTGGGCTTCCTCCCAGGCCCGCTGAGGGTAAGAGGGCAACTCCAAACCTGCATGGACAAGATTGTGGGCAGGATAGGCAGGTTGTGGCTGCTCTTTATGTTACAGTTATTTGAGGGAGGCATTACTAATCCTGGCTTGGATTAGAGACAGGAAAAAAATGAAGTAACTACAACTTGGAGTGGAAAATAATTTGGGTTGTTGCATTTCTTTTTGTAGTGTTTATATATGAATATTCCAAAAAGTTTCTTACTGCTGCGCACCCTCTAAAAGCACCGTGACAAAAAAACACTCCAGTTTCAATCTTCAGTACTGCACTTGAGGAGCCACATTCCAGACTCAGATTTGCTGCCCAGTCTACCCCAAAACACCAAACCTTAAACATATTTCAGGGGGAAAAAAAAAGGAAAGAAAGAAATTATACAATTTCTAGAAGTATCTAGAAACAGAAACCACCTCCAACTTGTACTTCCCTTGGAGATAACATCTGCATTGGTGATGACTTGTCAACTCCATTGGAGGCAAATGAGGTTTCTTCCAGTCTATTGTCAAAGAGTTCATGTCAGAGAGCTGCCCTGAAGTGCAGCCAGCTAAACTCTTAAAAGAGGGGGAAATGTCCTTCCCAGGCCCTATAGTAGCGTGGTCTCAAGTGCTCAGTAATGCTGAAAGGGGCATAGGGAAAGCTAGGAGCTGACACATTTATCCTGTTAGGAGAGAAAAAAAAAAAAGTAAACCAGACAGCAGCAGTGTTCCACCACATAAGCCTAAGGTTTGCCCACAGCTCACACAGGGAGGCAATTCTGTCACCTCCATTCAAAACTGATATATTAGGATTTGAAAAGTTTCACAGAAGGTTAACAGTGATAAAAAAGTTTCATTAAAAAAATACCAAATGCACAAACATTCTCCAAGTTTAAAGACAATAGACATGGACTATAATAGTCTACCAAATCAGGAGTGGCATGTAGAGAGCTTCCAGCATGTTTCCCTGCCTCTGCAAAGGCAACAACTGAGAGGTGCAGAGTGAAGCCACAGAAATGAGCCACACACAGAACAAAGCAACAGTGTGTGGTCCACCACATAACAGGCAATACATTTGCTGAGCTCCTTCATAGAATAGAGTGGGTGACAGAAGTTTACGTAGGTTCATGGGGAGACCAAAAAAGGCCACAGAAACCAATGGAAAATTACTATAAAGAGAGACACCTTATCCAGCTCATGGATTTCCTAAATTGGCTGGAGAGGCACTGGAGGGAAGCGTCACTATAACATGGAATCATAGAATCATCAGAGAATGACTTGGAAGGGACCTTAAAGGCCATCTAGTTCCGCCCTCTGCAATGGCAGGAGCATCTCCTAATAGATTAGGCTGCCCAGGGCCCCATTCAGACTGGCTTTGATAGCCTCCACAGATGGGGCATCCACAGGCTCCTCTGGGCAGCCTGTGCCAGAGCCTCACCGCCTTCTGAGTGTAGAATTTATTCCTCATACCTAACATAAATTTCCCCTTTTTTAGTTTAAAGCCATTCCCCTTGTCCTGATGCAACACTTGCTGATGAATAGTCCCTCTCCAGCTTTCCTGTAGACTCACTTGAGGTCCTGGAAGGCTGCAATGAGGTCTTCCCAGAGTCTTTGCTTCTCCTGGATTAGCAAGCCCATCTCCCTCAACCTGTTTTCACACAGTTGGCTTTCTGGGCTGCAAATGCACATTGCTGGCTCACGTCCAGCTCTTCATCCACCAGAACCACCAGGTCCTTCTCTGCAGGGCTGCTCTCAATTAGTTCTTCCTCAAGTCTGTACTCATGTCTGGGACTGCCCTGACTCAAGTACCACACTTTGCACTTAGACTTGTTGAACCCCCATTAGGTTCACATGGGACCACTTCTCCAGCCTTTCTAGGTCTCTTTGGATGGCATCTCTTCCTTTCATTGTATCAACTGCACCACTCAGCTTGGTGCTGTCCACAAATTTCCTGAGGCTGCACTCAATCCCACAGTCTAGGCAATTGATAAAGATGTTAAAGAGTCCCAGGACAGACTCCCAGCAGACACCTCTCATCTTATGCAACGTTGTCATGGTTTTATGATTTTTGGTTATTGGTATTCCACATTATAACATCATGTAGTGTAGGTACCTGGTTCTCAGAAAAGAAGAACTATTACATTCCCCAGAGGACTTTGCTGCCCCGTTACCATTTTCCGGTCAGAGGGAAAGATAAAAACTCGCACATCATGAGACCTGTGCTCTTCTTGTCCTGTCTCTTGTCCAGGCAGCATCTCGCTCCCCAGCCATCTTACCATCAGTATTAGAGTGAGGCCTACCTTGATTTTGGACACTCTCGTTTTATTGGATTTATTAGCTTAAATTGTAATTATATTGTATTGTATTGTTATTTTGCATTCCGATATCTTATTTAGTAAATTAGTTTGTTCTCCTCCTCAGATTGTTGCCACTGTTTTGTTTTTAGGCCCATCTCCCTACCCTTTTTCCCTTTTTCCTTTTCCAGGGTGTGGGTCCATGGGTCCCCTGCCCCAGTAGTCATGGAACCAGGCCGAACCAGCCTGTAAAACATTGACAAACGTGTTGTCCTATCCCAAGGACAGGACCCAAGCAAATGCTGGAGAAGTCTCATCATTCCTGTAACACCACAAATAAGAAATAAAGTGGTACCAAAGGCTGCAGTCCAACAGATACTGGACCAAACCTAAAACCTCAGAATTTAAAACATATTGCTGAAAGCACAGTAATTGAACCAGTCCCACCACCACCACCCCCTGGAAATATCAGTCAGACAACACTTTCCTTCACGCTTGAGTTGGAATTTAGCTGGAGCAAAGATTGAAGTACCTAATTTCTTGTTTGAATAAAGAGAAACACTACTGATGTCCTGATAGGGCAAGTTTCCCTGCCCTGTGTGCTATGTCACAGCAACTAACTGTGGAGACAAGATGTTCTCTATAATTAGCTAGGAACATCTCTTGTTTACTTTGGTTGAAACTCCAATGATGTCCCACCCCTGCTTGTGGAGCATGGAGAGCACCTCTATTTTAACTGTACTGGCAAAAATACATACATAGAGGAAAGATCAAGAGATTACAAAGCAAAAGTTTTTTCAGTATTCTGGCTATAGATATTTGGGAGCAAGGATGTGCAAACACAGGTCTGGGGCATTTCAAGCAACTGCTACATGCTGCTGCATCATGTTCAGAGTCATTTTCTCATCTGCAGCATTTGGATTAGCTGAGCTGCACACTGTCATTTGCAGACCTACTTTATATCCAGTTATCCCAAGGCGATCACTGAACCTCCAGTTTTGGTTTGCAATGGCACATGTTCACAATTCATGGCACCTGCCCAGCAGGAGTCTGGCCCAGTGGAAGCATTCTGGATTTACATCCCAGCCATCTCAAAGAAAAAAATCCACTTTTTGTTTTAATAAAAAAAAATCTAAAAATTACTTGTGGGATGTTTGGGATCTCTCTAAATGTGCTAAAGGCTCAGGAGAAAGGGGAATGGTGCTGCTTCTTGCTTTGCACATGTGCCTGGCCCACTCCAGCCCTCCAGTTCCATTAGCTCTCCCACCTCTGGATTCAGTTGCTTCAGTCCTGGGCAGCCCTCACACCCACCATGCCTGAGTGCAAGAGGAGGGGGCGTTTTCTTGGTCTCTCACATGTTCACACTGTGCCTTATGTTGTGAGGCAAAACTGCTATGCTTATCTTTACTCATGGAAGGTGCTCTACTAATGCTGAGATTACTCTTGTTTGCTTTTTAGTGCAAATTATAGAAGCATAGCTAGAGTTTAATCAAATAAACCATGCCATTCAATGCCAAAAACTCAACTGGCAAAAAAGCAATACTGAAGCCCTTCTTCATCTTCCTGTGTTTAGTAGGGGAAGGGAAGGAGAACAAAATTCTGTAAAAGCACAAGGGTCTTTTTTAAAAGATATTTTGTGAAGTTGAAAACAGTGGCTTAATTTTACAAGGCATCCTGTTCCTCAGGTTCAGAATAAAATGTACAGAAATACAGACTAGGACTGCAGCCTCTGCAGGTATGCCTTCTGTCACTCCAGTGTATGACTTTTCCATTCTCAGTCCATTTTCCCTGTGCTTTCTGAATGTGTTTTCCACAGCATCATCACTTCCCATTTTCCATCTGGTGTGACCCCTGGAGCTTTCCTTCTCCATAATTTGCCCCTGGTCTTGGGCTTGCTCCTGCAGGCAAGACCACCAACCAGGCTAATGTAGACCAAAAGATCAGACCCATCAGTATTCAAACTGACCCCAGCGTAGATAAAAGCAAATTTTCTCTACTCTGCTAACTATACAAACAAATGAAAGGCCATTTTCCCACATCCCACTTCATCACAAGAATCACTGACAACATGAACTACCCAGAAGAAAAACTGCATTCATCTTAAAAAGCTAAATGGACTACTTTTCACTCTTTTCTAGTAAATCCCAAGTTGGACATTACAGTCCAAAAGACATTGATAGAGAAAAGTCCTCAAGCATAAAACCAGCACAGAGGCTAGAGTGGCTCCCTAAGAAATCAAAATTAGGTTTTCTGTTTACAGGTGTCAGATGCCCAAGGATAAATATCGTCTCACTTATTTAACTTCCTGAACTGTAATTTATCTACTATAAACAGAGCTGTTTAATTCGCATCTGTATCAGTTTAAAAAAAAAAAAAATTAGATCTTCCTTTTCTAAGAGAAGAACCAATATCAGGATATTCAGATTCTGTTTTTCACCAAGGTGAGAAGGTCTGAAGACCACCAAGCACTAAGGAAAGATGCTTCATTTTTGACGTGTCTTATAAGACAGCTCCTATGGTTTTTCTGAGGGAGCACATCCAACACCAGCAATCTGCTTTCTTTGCCACAGGTAATCCTATGTGAGAGCAACATTAATATTTGGTTTTCCCTTTTTGCTGTAGGGGGATACTTTACACAGGAGTGCACCACAGAATTTTTTATTTTTTAAAATATATGCTCCAAAGCTGACACTGCCATTGTGATCCCAGGACTTAATCTGATTTTGTGCTGTTACTGAAAAAAAATGAGAAATTCACAATGCAGATAGACCATTCCCAACAGGAGCATAAACTGCTTTCCCGATCCTCATACCAGGACACTCTTGGACAATCTTTTTTCTTCCGTAGGTTATTCTGATGATAGCTCTCCTTTGTCTGAGGCCATATTGGGCTGTTTTTAAGGTATGACCACCTGGTAGCAAAAGTAAATGTTTATGTTGCTCCCATCACCAAGTAGAATATTAAAGAGATGAAGCTTAAAGAAAAAAATAATACTTTCAGTAGAAATACAAGATGCTCCATGACAAACACATCAAATACTTGTAACCACCCACCTCCAATGCCACTCCACAGCAACTTCAGGTTTGATGTAAAAATACTCTGAGGGAGAGGACAAAAAAAGTTATCAGCAGGAATTCTGTTGATTGTCACCAAAAACCTTTAGCTAAATCATTTCCTGTCCTCTGAATCCAGCTGGAAGCATTTGCCAGCAAGAAGGCGGCCACGTAATCACGCAGCCCAGTCACTCTCTGTGAGACAAACAGAGGAAACTGTATCCTATCATAAATCTGTCAGTCATGTACCAAATGGGTATCATGAGGGCTGGGTTTTCCCCCCTCTAATTATCACTTGGCAGGCACACAGAAGCAAAGTTTGATATACTATTTGTGTCATAGGCTTTTTTGACAGCCTAATCCCACAGAGTCAACCTCTCACAGACCTGGTGCCAGAGCAATGAAGCAGATCCCTCAATGGGGAGACCCGAGAGAGCTGAGGAGACCTGCATGTGTTGCTGCCCTCCCACTGATCTGCAGCATGAGCTTATATGAGAGAAAAAAAAGTAAAACTGCCCTTCTTTCAGTGCTTTCAGTGGATGAGCTGAAGACTGAAAACAAATTTGAAGTTAATTTATTTAATGCAAGCTGATAGTCATTGTTTTGACATGTCTGGGCATATTCAGGGACTAGGTAGGTGGGTAGAAGCAAAATAGCAAAGAAAACGTCAATGAGCTTCAGTAACAGAAGAATCGTAACCAGACTTTTTCAGAACTGTATGCAGAAAGGAACATCAGCACCTACCCATCATCCTGGTGCTTGATTACAGGCAAACAAGCACAGCCACAAAGTCGAGGAGTTGTGTGTCATAGGACAGGCCCGGGATCAGAAGGGAAATAGAGACACCAAGAAGTAAATGGCAGGAGCTACAAAGGAATTTGGGAATTTGAGGAAGTAGGGGCATCTGAAGGACAGGCTGGCACGTGGGCAGGGTGGTCCATGCAGAGCAGGCCAAGGCAGGCAGCAAGATGTGAGGAAAGCCCATAGGTGGAAGGAGGCCTTCAGGCAAGCATTTTGGATGTTGAGGGCTGCCAGAAAGGCCAAAGCTGCTAGGCAGGGTCTAGATGATCACCCAACAAATGCCACTCAGAAATCATTGACATATTTTGGCCATTCTCGCCAGGGCAATTCTGGCAAAGACAAAGGCCTGCAGTGGAGACAGGATTATTACAGACCAGCTCTGGTAGCCCAAGGTCCAAAACTCAGCCAGGAAGGCACCGTGGTTCTTCCCTTGCTCACTCACACTCTGCTCTCAGCAGGAAACATCAGCCAAATCTCAGTTACTGTGGTGACAAAAAGTGGTAACTGTTGGAGTAACAAACATTGTGTATGCAAATTCAAGTATCCAGGCACAACAGCCCAGAGGAAAAAACAAAAGCAAAAGCAAAAAAACTGGCACAACAATAACAAAAGTAGACCAAGTGCTGGGTCCTGCACTTTGGTCACAACAGCTCCATGCGTTACTACAGGCTTGGGGCAGAGTGCTGGAATTCTGTGCAGCAGAAAAGGATCTGGGTGTGTTAGTCGACAGCTGGCTGAGCATGGGCCAGCAGTGTGCCCAGGTGGCCAAGAAGGCCAATGGCATCCTGGTTTGCATCAGAATAATGCAGCCAGCAGGAGCAGGGAAGTAATTGCCCCTCTGTACTCAGCTCTGGAGTGGTCTGACAACACCTCGAGTACTGTGCTCAGCTTTGGGCCCCTCACTACAAGAAAAAACAGTCAAACAGGCTGCCTAGGGAGGCGGTGGAGTCACCATCCCCAGAGGTGTTTGAGAAACGTGGAGATGTGGCACTGAGGGACATGGCTTAGTGAGCATGGTGGTGATGGGTTAATGATAGGACTTGGTGATTCTAAAGGTCTTTCCTAACTTGAATGATTCTATGAAAAAAACAGGCAGATAGATAAACTATTATTTGCAAGAATAAGAGCCTGAAGTAAGGCTCCTAGATCCTTTTTTTAAATAAATAATTTTGCTTCCAGAAGCACCATAAGAAAACAATTTTAACTTACCAGTGCATCAACTCTGCTGTTGAGATGTGGCTTTGAAAATCCAGGTCTCCAAAGACTGTCTTTTTATAAGAGCAGTTACTAAGTACAGATAAAGGCTTTCAGGCATTATTTCATTTCAGGGAAGAGGCAGTAAACTAAAATGTTTTGTTTTTCTTCCTAACCCTCAGCTTCATCACAATTTCTTGTCTGGGAGTCATGCTTATTGTGCTGCACTTTAGTCTTTCAGCAAGAACACCGGGTAGATAAAGGTCACAGAATGCTTGTTGGCCTCATCTTACATCCAAAGAGTATAAACCAAAAAAACCCTCCACCAAGAAACAGAGGAGACCTCTTACAGGAGAGCGAAGAACGTGTCAGAGGCGTTGTGCAATACTGCACTGCATTGACAGACCTGTAATCAAGGAACATTCACAGTCCTTTCCCTCCCCCAGCACATTCAGCTCCAGCACTCTCAATTTCCTTAGCATTAAATTCAACCCAAACCTCAAGAGCTTCAATAAAGACCCTCGCATACCTCAACATGAGTCATGCACATACTTTACTGGTCTTGTAGCAAGTCTCAATCCATACTAAAATGTGACAACTTGTTTTTCTTTAGCCTGTGGTATATTAAATATATAGGGATTATATTCAATCCCTTATCAGTGATGAAGCCAGGACTTTTGATAAGTCATGTGATTCTCCAAAGATAAGGAAGCAGAATCCTGGCTGGCTGGCTTTATAGAAGCCTCAATCGCTCTGCAATTATCAGTGCAAGCATGCATCACATGATACTTTTCCTGATCTGTGGTTCTCTGAGCAATTCCCAGTTCAATCTACAACAAGGAAAAAACTGCAATAAATCAAAAAAAGTGAGGCAGATGAAGAGGGAGAGGCAAAAACCAAATCCCATAGATAGCTCTGGGCCAACCCAATCAGGGGGAAGATGTCAATATTGCCATCAAACCAAGAATAAATGCAAATACTATTTCTGCTGTTACTGAAAGCCAAGGCAGCCATGTTCGGTTCCGTCTGGCTCCTTGCTGCCTGTCCCTGCAGATGATGTGGCGGAAGACGAAGCTGAGATTACTGAGAGAGAAGAAAGGGAAGTAAAGAAAAACCTGAGGGAAGCCAGATTCCATTTGCTCCACTGCTCATAGAGCAATTTGTTTAGGTAATTGCCAAAGTAAAACAAACATAGAAAGAAAAACATCTGGGAGGAAAAATTGGTAGGAATGATCTGGCTGTACATTCGTTTCATATTCTCCATCAGTCAACAGCCTCTCACTATCTGCAATGCGAGAAAGGCAGGGGGGTTGCTGTAGGACTTTTTTGATAGCTTTAGGACTCAGTTTAAACAACAAACATGAGGGAAGGAGAGCAAATTTGAAAGAACCTAAGGGTTAATGAAGTGCACCATGATCTGTAAACCCAGCACTGGCACGGGTATCAGACCGGCACTGGCACCGCTGCTGTTTCCTTTGTGTCTTTCTCATAACTTCCCAGCAGGGCTAAATTAACAGACCCTATGAGAAAGACCCACCTCTGATCATAAGAGAATTAGATTTTCCTTCTTTCCAGCAAAGCAGAGAGGAACCATCAAATGTAAAAAAAAGCAACAAGCAATGGCAACAGCATCTGCATTTCTGGAGGACAATAGAGCAGCAGTGCTGGAATTAACAGCATTTTAAGCCAAACTCAGGGCTGGTGCCAGGGCAAGGGAGCTCTGTCCCAGACTGTTACATCTGCTGAGAGTAAGGCTAAATGGAGCCCATTGAGCACGACGAAAACATTATGAGGTTATTACAACAACTTGTTTGAAAATGTGCAGCGGGAAGCCAGCAACGCCAGATGAATGCAAAACCCGAGCCCAGGAGCAGTGTCAGGCAGCATAAATAAGGTTTTGTCCTCACATCCGTTATGAACCTCGTGTTTGTTGTTTGGGACATAACCCATTCCCTTTAAAAAAAAGTAACCAGAGGGCTGGAACTTGGCAGGCCAGCCCCCATCCTGCTGCAGTGTTTGTGCAAACCTCAGCTCTGCTCAGACTCCTGCAACTGACAGGAAAAGGGCAGAGGGGAAAAAGAAAGAGAGCGGTAATTTGCCAAAAGGTTTCAGCTCCATTTGCCACAAAGGGCGGTTAGAAAAACACCAGATGATGCAACTTCTAAAATCCCTTTTGAAGTGCTGGCCCGTGCTTGTTATCAGCAGCCAGAGAGAGATGCAAAGAGCTTCAAAGATTTTCAGGTCTTGCAATGAATGGAACAGAGGCATAGGCCCTGAAGTCCTGCATTGTGGGCAGCTTCGCCTGCCTCTCTGCTTAAGGAAAACAGCAATACAAAGCTAAGCTACAACACAGCACTTTCAGCCAGGGCAACCGAGTGGACTTGTCCTTATTAAATAGCTAATATCTTCAAAAAGGCCCGAATTCTATTACTTTTTCAAATTTTATAAAATTACAAGTGTTCATCATAAAAATTGAAGCTTTGCAATAAATTTTTTCTTCCATTTTCAAAGAATTCGAAATGAAAAAAAAATTTTTTTTAAATCACTTTGTAGCATGAAACCATTGAAGTAAATTCTTTCTTCTCAGTTTTTAAACTCTCCCCAGGAAAAAAATCTAAGCTGAATTGGTGAGGGCTTGTCTGAGCAGGAAGCGTTTATCTGCTCGATACACAGCTGCAACCATGTCAGTGCCTGAGCCTTTTTACTGAAGCCTCTTCCAGCTCAGCTAAACAGTTTTCAATATCGTAAGCTAAGCTTTAAAGAAGAACATAAAACCATAATTTAAAAAGAAAAGAAAATGTTTGTAGCAAAACAGGGGCATTCACATGGGTAGTTAAAACCAAGTTCAACATGAGAACACATTCTTGCTTTGGCTTTCATGTCAAAACTTTCTCACAGAGATGATTTCTCAGAGGAAACACGGGGGGTGGGAGGGAAGTGAGGTGGGAAGTGAAAATACTTTCTCGGTGCAAGGCAGAATGGGAACTAGAAGCAAGTAAGGACAAGGCCTGAGAAGCGTTCATTCAGGTGTTGCTTTCCTTTATCTTTTCCATTCTTTCCTCCACTGACTCTACAATAAGAAGAAAAGGATGAAAACCAGAGGCAGAAACCCATAGATGAACACCGGTGTGTTTAAAAGTTACATGCATTTTGTTTGTTTGTTTCATTTTTATTTTGTTGTTACTTTTTTTGCTTTGAATTTTGATGAAAAAACCTGAAAGCTCTATGTCAAAATGTGACTTTCTCCGTAGCTTGCATTAAGTCATACTGGATAGTTGCCATTTGGTCCCACTGAACACACAGACAGGGACACAGCCCCTTGATGACAGCACAAGATGTCCTCCAGACCAAATCCCTTTGACAGCCATGCCTCTGAACAGAGGGATGTGGTGGGCTCTGCCTGTTTCGTAAGGGCCAGATACAATAAACATCTCTTGGAAATCAGTGCCTTGTGCCCTAAGGGTCTTTTTCCCTGGATAGAAGGGGTGTGTTACCATGACCACACAAGGGCTGCCAGGTCTGTCACACAAGGCCTGACACCGTAAACGCACAGGAGCATCCGGAACATACAGGCTCCTTTTTTCCCACCATGTGCGTTTGTGTCTTCCCTAACACCCAGTTACCAGCTTTCTGTCTTCCAGAAATTCTGGACAATTCTGTCCCTGCTGAAACTAGGACAGTATCTGCAGTCCAAACACAGTCAAAAACATCTAAATTTTGCAAAAGACTTATGCGCCGACAGCCACTGTGAAGGTATATCGCTGCATGCTGATAGGTGACTCAAACACAAGAGACTTCCCTGGGAACATAGTGGAAGTTAACGGGAGAAGTTGGAAAACCACTATACTGACCAATTCAGTAGAGAGTGTGCTACCATCAGGCTTCCTACCAGTGATGTTGATGCAAAGCACTGAGCGCTGGCCTGGTTCGCATGGTGGGGGCTGCATGGCTGTCAGCACTGCTGGCTTCAGGCGTTCAAAACAGTAATGAACTTGGCCTAAGAGAGCTCAAATACTCAGTCACCTCATTTTCTGAATTTCTGGGGGCACTCAGGAAGTGTTTGGTATTCCAGTCTTTCCTGATGCAAAGGAAATCAAATATGGTTAAAAGGAAGTCAAAACTGCCAAGCAACTACTTGATTCCAGGTGCTGGGGCTTTAAAAGCTATGAAAAAAAAACACCATAAAAATATTATCTGTGCTACAGTCTCTAAATCTGAACGGTTTTAGGCTGTTTGGGGTGTTGCAGGAGGAAGACCCCTGAAGAAGGTTAGATATGAACTGAATAAATAAGATTCGGGCATTTGCTCCCCCCTTCTTCTAAATATGGGTAATGACAGAGAGCCTTAGGAGAGGACAGAAAGAAGAAAAAGGACAGCAAACAATTCCATTTTATGATTTTTTTTCCCTTCTCTTTATTGATAACATATTTTCTTCCTCAAAAAAAAAAAAAAAAGGGAAAAGGTCAGGGAGAGAGCTGGAGAAACAGGGAGACAGAGACCAAGAGAGGAGACAGAGAAACCAGAGAGGAGACAGAAAGGAGCAAGAGAAGCCAGATAGAAGAGAGAGGAGAGGAGTCAGAGTTGAGCCATAGAAGGTGCAGAAGATCCATAGTGAAGCCATAGAGGAGGCAGAGGAGATAAAGAGAAGCTGGAGAGCCAGATAAGAAATGGAGCAGAGAGGAGCCAAAGAGGCACAAAAGCCAGAGAAGTGCCAGAAGATTCAGAGGGAAACAGAACGGAGACGGAGAAATCTGGGAAGCAAGAGAGGAGATACAATGACAGAATGGTAGAGGTTGGAAGGGACCTCTGGAGATCACCAAGTCCAACCACTTTGCTAAAGCAAGTTCTCTACAGCAGGTTGCACAGGGAAGTGTGCAGGTGGATCTTGAATATCTCCAGAGAAGGAGACTCCACCACCTCTCTGTGCAGCCTGTTCCAGTGCTCTGTCACTCTGACATTAAAGAAGTTCTTCCTTTGTTTGTGTGGAACTTCCTGTGTTCCAGTTTCTGCCTGTAGCGCCTTGTTCCATTGCTGCTCACCACCAAAAAGAGTCCACCCCCATCAACTTGACTCTTGCACTTTAGATATTTATAAATAGTGATGAGATCCCATTTGAGCCTTCTCCAGGCTGAAGAGTCCCAGGTCTCTCAAGGAAGCCAACATGAAACCAGAGGGGAGACAGAGAAGCCAGAGAAGCAAGAGAGAGATGCCTGAGAGGAGACAAGAGGTGCCAAAATGGTGCCAGAGAGGAAATAGGAGGCAAACATGCCAGTGAAGCAAGAGAAACTAGAGATCCAGAGGAGCAAGAGAAGGAGCCAGAGACACCAAAGAAACAACAGAGAAGACAGAGAGGAGACAGAGAGCAGATAGTAAGCCAGATTGTATCTCACTGAGTCAGGAATACTTTCAGTCAGGAGTCCTTGCTTCTGGATGAGCTACAAAAAAAATGATATATTTGATCGTTCCTGTTTTTATCAAAAGGCATTCACCTCATATTTGACCTCGTGCCTCTGTTTCAGTTTACCTAAAAAATGAATTATGAGCTCAATAATTGTGCTATAGTGAGAATTACAGGAAGCCAGAGAAGTTTTAAAAATCTTATCATGTTATGCTTCTATAGCACCTTCGTATAGAGTTTTAGTTTATAACTGGAGAGTCAATGTAACACGCAATGTGATAATACTTTGCCACACTTGACACTGCAAAGCAAATGCATTATATTTCTCAAAAGGTCCAAAGTTAATTCAGAAGGATGCAAACAGGCGAAACACCTGGGTCACGGTATTTCCTATCCCCTGAGTTGCAGCAGGAGCCAGGAGCTTTGGATCCCTGGATTGGGGCAGACGTTGCACCTTCGGGTGGTGGTTAGGACCTCTATCAGATCGCATCAAGAGGAGTTCTTGGAACATCGCCATCAGGGTGCTCCAAAATGATGACTCACGCCTGGTTACATGGCAATATTTACTAAGCTCTCAGGAGGCAAATCCATTAGCAGAGATTAGTCAGCTGTCAAGAGCCCATTCCCTCGTATAAGAGTTCTGTTCTCTAAATAAAAGTTCTCATCTGTAACAGGAACTTCCACCCCACCACCTACTCGCTCATTTCATAATTCCGCAATCGGTGAGTTAGGACATGCCATTGTGTTTTCTCAGATTGCAGAGGAAGGTAACACAGGAGAAACCGACAGTGAAAAATGAAGATTTGACTGCAGCAACTTTTCTCACCATAACCGAGCATGATCAAGCAGCTTTTGATTCATTCAGAGCCAATTCTGCCTGCGAGGAAAAGAGACTCAGCTGGATGCAGATTCATCTCTGCCCAAGCGCAGCAGCCACCTCAAGCGTGTGCACTGAGCTCTGCAGAGTAACTCCTTTTGGTTGTTCAGAGTGCTGCATCCTTCCAGTAGGACACACCACAGCCTCCAGGAAACCACTCTGTGGTTCAGGAGATATCACACGGGTTTTTTTTGCCAGTACACATGAATACCTGGGGGCATTGATTACCCCACTGATTACCACTCCTCACTCTATCCGAAGAATAACTGATCATTCAAATGGAAAGGATTTGGGCAACACAGCATGACAGAAAGGCTGGCAGCAACTACAAAGCATGCTGCGCACAAACAGAAGGAATATGCTGCTCGGTCAGCAGAGCAAAACTCATTCCTAGACACACGGCTATTGAGTTTGTTTGAGCAAGACTCATTCCTAGACACGTGGCTATCTCTATGCAGAGAGGGCTGGGGTTTTCAAGACGTCCTGCTGTTAGAGCTGTAACAAAAAGCATTGCTTCCTCAGTCTTCTGGGCCCAAAGGATTGTTCAGGCTTTCCCAGCTGTATCAGTTGGTTTAGGAAATTTTGCAACTGCTGCCTACAACTTTTTTTTCTCTCGCATGCTTTGAAATAAATCTACCCTAAGCAGGACAGACAAGGCATACCACAGGCCCCTCTCATGCAAAAGGTGTTGCGTTTGGAAGCCACTCCCAGCTCTGTGAGAGCCCCACACCTGCTGGTACCATTTCACTCCTTATTACTGCTTTTATCTCCTCTGAAAAACTGCAGCAAGTCAAAGCAGCGGGAGCCTGGCCCCTGATGCTCCATAGACATGGATACTGACCCTATCTTTGCCTTCAGTTTGTCTACTGCATGCCACACCTGGTTCTCCCTTTATTGCCACTATACAACAAACCCTGCCAGGTCGGGTTACTGCTCTGTTATCTGGCTCTTCTAAGCCATATGTTGAAGCCCCCCCTGAGGACGCCCTCGTGTAGCATTTCAGCTCCTGGAGACCAAGAGGTCTTTCATTGGGACAGGAACAGCGATGGGAGCAACAGCAGCTGAAAAGCGTTATGAGTTGGCTCTGTGCTACAAGGTCCTTTCCCATAAGAGATCTTCAGCCAAACGGAGCAGCGGCGGTGAGTACAGAGGCTTTTAAAAAGTCTACAGCCCACCCCAGATCCCACTGTGGGCTGTAACAAATAGACAGGAGGGCTTCTAACAGATGCTGCTGAAAGCCTTGCTGCATTTTACACCTTTCTTCTTCCTCACAAGATGAAGTAGGCTGATCTAAAGTGCATGTGCATATGGTTTGGTTTTCTTTTTTCTTCCCTTTCCCTTACAGATTGAAAGCGCAATGAAGTAGCAGCATCTATCTGCTAGCAGGGTGCACGCGGGCAGCCCCACACAGCCACTGCTGGAGGATGTATGCCCGCAGGAGCCCCGTGGGCACCGACAGCAGGTATCCTGCTGCAGAGTCCTGCTTGCTCCCAGCAATGCGAGTTTCACCTGTGCTCCCTCTTGTCTTTGCACTGGCATGTGTCGGCATAAACATGTCCGCTACGGTTGTCAAGGAGTCAGATAACATGTGTGAAGAAACAAAGGCCCTGCAAGGAATCCCAGATGCAACAGTCCTCGTGGGAAAGATATTCTGTTATCCAGTGCCAGTATTTGCCTTTCAGGGAACGATAGCTCAGTACAAGGTAATACTGTTAAATGCACTTCTTGGTATAATCCTTCAGCAAATGAATATTCATTTTATTTTTAAAATTAGCTCAATAAATATCTCCCTCGGAGATGCACTCTAAAGAATTACAAATGATGGTTAAAAGGTAAGCGCTGCTCTTTTCCAATGTAACGATTACATACTAAGCAAACAGAGAAAACCCATGCACAATGTGTATTTCATATACCTGCAGCATGAAGAATGTGGGGTCTTTCTTTGAAGCATACAGAGTTGTCACTACATTTAAAAGAACCAAATGAGCACTACAGAAAGATCGAGGTACACCTCTAGAGCACCAGCTCATCTACAGCTGTTCCTGGACTTCTGTTTTTCCTATTTAGAGTGTGCTATCTGTAAAACCACAGGGGCTGCTCCAAAAGTAATGCCTCTTATTTTATGATGTTGGCCCACAATATCAGAGGTGGACGTTGGTGGTATGACTGTAGAGGCTGAACCTTCCCACCAATATTCCATTACATTTTGTTGCCATGTGACAGATGGCAGCAGGGGGTCAGTCTGACAAAGTGGCATCTGACATGGAAGTGTGGATGAAGAAAGATGTGTCATTAAATTCCTCCATGTGGAAAAAAAGGTACCCATTGACATCCATCCATGCTTGGTGAATGTTTATGGAGACCAAACAGTGGATGCGAGCACAGTGAGGTGTTGCTTTTTAGCAGTGACAAAAGCGACATGAAAGACAAGCCGTGTTCCCAACTGACAGATTTGTATGCGTGAGGCATGCAGGCTCTTGTTTATTACTGGTGAAAATGCCTAACTGATGGTGGTGACTATGCTGAAAAATAGTGCCTTGTAGCTGAGAATTTGTTCTATCAAACAGCATTATTGTGTTCTTCGTCACTATTGTAGTTTCCATGGAAATGAATAGGAAGCATTACTTTCAGAGCAACCTATGTAGAATAGGAATAGCTACGTCCTGTCTTTAATTCTGTTCATCTTCCTTCCTCTTATGGGGCAGGTCACTTTAGCCAGTGGTGCAAATTTGCCAAGATGGCTGGACTTCAACCCCAACACAAACATGCTGCAGGGACTGCCAATGACTGGGGAGAGCGGAGCATACCTGCTGAGCATAACTCCCTCTGGAATAACGTGCACTCAGAGAGCTGCTGTAAAGTTCACCATTCATGTTCAGGACAGCGTTTTGTTCCTGGACACAGAGAACAGCTTGAACCACATACCAAACAGGCACCAGTGAGTACTGTCAGCTGCTAAAGGCCTTGGCCCAAATCTGAATTTAAAAATGAAACTGAAAAGTAAAAAAAGCAAGCCTGCTAGCAGTGGGGTGCTGATGCTCCAGATGGCTGTTGACAAGGCAGCATTCAGCCTCCCTGCCCCAGCTGGGAACTGGAGCTCTTCCTCTGTGGGAAGAGAGGCAAGGCCAACAATTGCCTCTGCAATACACAAGATACTGCCTACTTCCACTGATGGTACTGGGATTCTTTCTTAATATAAGTATTTCCAGTCTGATAGAAACTGAATGTAAATCTTTTAACTGAATTACTTTAAAGTCAGCATCATGATGGTAGTATTTGGTAGATCTGAATCATGCTGCTGTGCTTTAGATCAGCAATGGAGACAAACATAGCTCTTGCTGAAGTTAAAGGAGAGTAGAACATTCTCATATCCAGTAGGAGGAAGTTTTGGATGAAGAGGCAAGGTTGAGTGATGTATGCGCATTGAAAGATGGATTAAATTCAAAGGAGTATCTTCACAAAAGAGGGTCGGGGGGGGGGGCAGATAAACACCTTAAACAATGCAATTTTGGACTTTCAATGCCAATCCTGACAGGTGTGGGAAGGAAGTTCCCGTCACTTCTGCTGAAATCATTCTCTCTACTGGAGCCAAAACCCTGGAAGCACAGGAACGCCTCTACATCGTGTACACGGTCGCTGAATATCTCCATCTGAATTCCTCCCTAGTAACCTTGTTGCAGTACACAGATATGGTGCACAGAAACTTGCAGAACCTGACTGTGCTGGCCAGAGACACTTCGCACATTGACTTCACAGTGAACCGTTACGTAGGACTCTCCTGGCCCATCAAGTGCGGAGAGCTTGCTGTGCTCCACGAATTCATTCAAGTCCTGCAACGCAACATTGATTCACATCACCTCTCACAACTTCTAGGATATGAAATTTCAGGCTGGAGAATTCTTAGGAGAGGGAGTTACAAAAGAAAGTCTCCAAGACAACAGCGCAGGAAATTAATGATCACACCAACGCCTACAATGAAAGTAATTAGAATTACCCAGAGACCAGCTGCAGTTGCTCCCCATCCTTTGTTCTCTGCTGTGCCAAGTCATTTACTCTTACAGCTTGCTGTATCATCTACCCAGAGTTTATATAAAGAGAGCATAGCAACACCAAGTTACAAGTTGCAGAATAACATCCATCTTGTAAGTCAAGAAAGTTTAGTCACCTTAAAACTGGACTCAGCATGGGACATGCCAACTCACGATCCAACAGTAGTTGTTATGTTTGGAGACACTAGCTCTCCAGATCTTTCACCTTCACTGGTTCCTAAATCAATGCTTCTCTTCACTGAGCTGGAAGTGCTGCCCACCAGAGCTCCTGGCATGTCCTTGCTGCTCTGGCAACCTGAGACTCACGTGCCTCAGACAGACTCATGTTTCCATTCTCGTAAAACAGAAGTATATGGATCCCATCTCCTACAGGACATCACTTCAAATACAGACTTGTTTTCCAGGCCTATTTACACTTTGATGATAAACACTCTACATGAACGGCTTCATGCCTTGGCAGAGGCACTTTCTTCAAAGACAGAACTTCATGTATTTTTGCCACAAGTAATGTCAACACCAGAAATGCCAGATTACAGTGATAAGGCAAAAAGCCACTTTCCAAAATCTGAAATGCTTTCTAGTGCATCTCCGTCTCCAGAGAGGTTTCTGTCTCTATCCCCAAACACTTTGCTAACAGCCACAGCTTCATCTGATTTCACATTTCCCACCAATTGTGTGTTTACATCTTCATCAGCAAGTAGTAGCCCAAGCCAGGAGCTAGCTCATGGCCATGAGCAGTTATCTAAGTCTTCTGTGACTATGCCATCATCCAGTGGGCTTCCATTTATTGAAGGGAAAAGCACAGTTTCTTCTGTGATCCAATCAGAAGCACAGAACCTCTATCCCAAATTGAATGTCCGTACTGGAATCTCAGCCTGCTTTTCTAGCTTTTTGTACAGCCCGTTCCCTGGTGAAGCTGAAATATCTTACGAATCAAGTCTGCTCATTCTGTCCCATCCTGATAGCACTCCAGTTCTTAGTCTTACACCACCAAATATACACTCTACTTATGGTGGTAGCATGCTCAAAACAAAGATGCAGTCTGCAAGTATTTTATCCACAAAGGAATTGCACTCGGGCAGAGATCTGGGAACAGGAATGATTTTGCCAAACATCACTGAGCCTACCCTGGAGTCACACAAAATCTCAGATGTCATAGGTGATGCCACAGAAGTACCCCTGGTGACTTTATTTACTGCCACTTCTCGTCTGTTCAGCAGTGTGCCAGGTATATTTTAAGATTTAACTTTCCCTTCATTTTATTTCCTGTTGTGAGAGTCCTAACAGAATAGATCAATATAATTTACTCTGCATCAGCACAACCATGCTGAGCTTTGGATACATCAGCAACAGAGTTCCTTGTAAGGGAAAGTAATTTTATCACTCAACTTTGTACATTTCCCCTAACGACAACCAGACTCAGCTCTGGCCGTCCTATCTCAGGAAAGATATGGACTCATTGAAAAAGGTCCAAAGGAACACAATGATGGTCAGAAGACTAGAAAACATGACATAAATGGAAATAATTAATGTAGAAGACTGAGGAAAGATGCAAGTTTATGTAACAGCTTGCTGAAAAGATGAAAGAACTGTTTTCCACATCCTGTGGGAACAAAAGCAGCACTAATGACTCTATATTACACTGAAGTTGATGTAAGTAAACACTAGATAAACTTTCTCAGAGCAAGGATAATAAGACATTAGATAAGATTGCTTGGGGAACACTGTGGATGTTATTAAGAACACAGCAACAAATGTTTATCAGAAATGACACAAATGTAGCTGAGCATCCTACAGAGTAAAAAATTAGATTAGACATCCTTTACAGTCCTCCTCCAAGTGCATGAATCTGAGTCAGGCTTAAGTATAAGCTAGACTTCAAGAGATAGCACGTTTATAGGACAGGTTGAGTAAGTCTGAAGGATTGTGTCTGCCCCTATTTTTTCAATAGAATTGACCCAGTAAATGCCCTTCTGAATTATTTTCTTTCTAAAGCTCTTCTAGACCTATCTTATGCCTATACCCACAGGGCAAAACTGCAGCTTGAAGTGTTTAGGCTTGTAATCAGGTGTCTAAGCAACCAGCTGTGAAAGCCCAAATAGATAACACAACACTAACATGATACTGCTATTAACACTTGCAAACACAGACCATCTAGAGATTTTCAAAACTCTCTGCTTTGGTGAGAGAAACTGACTGAGCAAAGGCTTCACTGATTTTCCAAAGGAAAGGCTGAGCATTACCCAGCCAGGAAATATAATCCTGCTATTCCCCCAAAACACTACATTTTCCAACACCATTTTCACCTAATGACTAAAATCTTGAATTGTGATTTACAAGTTATTAAAATGAATGCCTAACGCATCAAGTGTGTAAGGTATTGCAAGTATTTTACAGCATTATTACATTATTTTTCATTACAGCATTCCATATTGTAATGGCTGAGAAATTAAGACAGAAAATATGCAATATGCCAAAGCCCACCGAAGGACAGAGCAATGCCACTATGGTATTCCTACTGAAGAGAGGTGCTGATGTATTTAATGCCTACGCAGCAAATCAGTTCCAGAGATAAGATCAGAAGTCAGCTCACTTTACAGCCAGACATGAGATAAGCATCTAACACCAGAAACTCAGATCCACACTGCTTTCTTCTCCAGCTTCATTCCCATGGCTCTAACCTCACTGGCAGATGCAGGCAAAGAATTTTCAAATACATGCCACTAAAGCTTTTAAAAAATATTCCCAACTGTATATCAAATTATTAAAATAAGACATTTTACATACATTTAAGGAATCTTCTACCTAACGCTATAATAAATAATACCTTGTTTTCACAGAGCTGATTCAGACGCTACCACCATCACACCAGGATGCAAGCACCTTGCAATTTCCTACCGATGAAACACTACAGTCTACAGAAAGTATATGGATTCTTCCTCCATCTTCTATTTCACAAGAGCTTCAGAATAAAACCCCAGGTAAAAAAAATGTTTTTCTACATTTTGATGTCATCATCCTCCTTAGTGATCCTGCAAGACATGTCTGGTCTCTGATACCGGAACTCATGTAGCATGGGGTCATAATACTCAAAGCATCATGACCTAAACTTTGTGCCTTTTGAATTAATCTCTCCTCTTTTTTTATATTAGGTAGTAGTATCTAAGGAGAGAATGAGCCTAGGGAGCTATTTTACTAGATCTTGTAAAGTGTTCCCTGTCCCGGTGTTGAAAACACAAATAAATGAGATAAATGAGAACTAGCAGGAAGAAGTGAACACCTCTGTCACAGACTGTGGGAATTCTCCAAGTTCTCATCTTCCCCTTTACTGTTTGAGCCTGCCAGCAAGCTTGACCCAGCAGTCAGACATTTCCTTTTCAAATTCATCACCACATTTTATCTTTCTCACAGCTCACCTAGTGTCTGCTTATATATTCACTCATAAGAGCTCTACAAACTGGGCAGATGTCTTGCTGCCAAGGCAAATGCTGCTGCAGGCAGAGTATCTGCCATCTCCAGAAGCGGGGTGATGGTGCTGGCACCCAGTGTTTGCCTGGTTAACCTGAAATTATTCCTAATGATAGGTACTTCTCAATAATGCAAAGAAAATGCAAACATTCTCATAACATTTCCAGACAAGAAATCCACGTTTGGTTTGGTGATGTTGATAGAAAATGAAATAGTAACATGTGGTAAGATTTACCTCATATGTGAACTCATTTTCTGAATCTAACGGAGTGCTCACCATCAGGGCTGTACCAACTCTTTATAGAGCTAAGTGCTGTTTCTTCAAGACTTGCTTCTGTTTCACGAAAAGAATACCTTACTCAGAAATTATACACTATACTGCAGTGGGGACCTCAGCTTGTGCAAGCACACGGCCAGGGGCTCCTGTAAATTTAATTTGGGAATGAATGTAAATCATCTGAGGAGAACCCTGCTAATGAGATACCTGTGTCAGAGCCTTCAATAATTAAAGTATCAGAGTACGATGCAGTCTCCTGATGGGCAGCTTCAGACTGTAGTCCCCACTGATTTTAATAAAACATCCAATCATACAAGGAAGGACCTTTACAGCTACATAAACTGTCCATAACACAAAATGAAAAAAAAAAACAAAAAAAAAAAACAAAAAACCAAAGAATTTTGCAATAATAGGAAGGAACTCTGCGCTTACTCTTTGATACTGAAAGCATCAGAAATGGGACATACTTGACTGCCAACATGAAGTAAATCTATCATCTGAGAAGCATACTGTGGTATTTCTATGTATAAGATCAAGATATACTTCCGGGAAAAAGACCTTACTAAGATATTACACTAGATAGAAGTGTCTTCAAACTTCTTTCAATACACACATCACTGCTAAATATGCTTCAACATAACAGAACTGCAAAGTCACGTGTAAAATTTACACCCATAAGCACATGAAATTATCATTAAGATATGATCAAGGGCAACGCTTTACGGTATCAGTATATGCTTTACCGTAAGCTTCAGAAGAAGAGAGGTGAGTCTAAAGTTTCCCTTACCAGTTCTCAGCATTTCCCTTGGTCTTCTTCAGGTTAAAGGCTGTGTGACCTAATGGGCACTCGGTTCTTTTCAGTAACAAAGGCCCATCAGTTGAATGCAGGCTAAAGAAGAGACAATAGCTAAAGCTCGCTTCCTATTTACAAAGCAATGAGAATTATTTATCACACCATGTAAAGCAGATTTTTAAAAAAAAGATACTTTAACTTTTTGTTTTCTACATTTTAGATTTGAATTAATCTGTTTCTAAAACAGATTAAAACCTAAAACTTAAACTTGAATTTAGTTTTGAACTTGAACATTTTTTTTTTACTTCTTTTGAGATTATCCTCTAATTATATGCTGAACCAGTCTTGTTAGTGTTGGGTTTGAAAGAATACAGATAAAATAAAACAAATTGGACTGCATATATAGTTATCATCCATGTATTTCAGTCAATCTCACAAGGAATAGTGTGTGATCTTAAACAGTTAGGGATGGTACAGAAAGTCAAGATTACTAACGTATTTTTATCTTAATGCAGTCATGGAGAAGTATTTAAAAATCTTCGAAGCATCTCCCAAAAAGACGCAGAGGTTGTAGTCAATTACTCATTTCAGGTAGGCAAAACTATAGTTGACCTCACTTAGTGTTGGTTACAGCTCTGCTTTGAGCAGGTTGCCTAGATGACCTCCAGAGGTCTCTTCTTGCCAACATGTTTCATAATCCCTTGAGACTGACAAGATTTCTTTGCTATCATTCAATATCAGATAGCTATTTTTTCTTCATAACTCTTTTCCTTTCCTCATCCCTCTCTAAAGGGCAAACAAACACTTCTCCAAAGGTCATTCATTCAATCCAATTCATAACAGCAACCATTGGATGCCTGTTCTCTTTTCCTGTATCTGCCAACACATTTTATGATGAGGAAGACGGCAATTCAACTCAGTTATCTTTACAATTAATTCCATCTGATGGCTCTCCAGTGGGATCAGAAAGCTGGCTTCAATTTAATGTGTCTCAGCAGATCATGCATGGCTATCCGCTTGATATTGACTTCCAGTATTCACCCCAAGAGTTCGTGCTGTCTGCCACAGATTCAGGGGGACTGACTGTCTGGCAATCCTTTACCATTGAGCTTCTGAAGCCCACGCATGTACCGTGCCATTTTTACACCATCAGAATCAAAAACAGCTACTACTCCTTCTTGAGAGAGAGGAAAAGAATTCGTTTATTTCTAGAGAAGCTCTCCTTGTATTTGAACTCCACCAATCCCAAAGACATCGTGGTGACCACTCTCAAACCTGGCTCCACACTAATCTCATGGTACAACAGTTCGCTGTGTACAAGTGCCAACAGACCTTTCAGCTGGTGTGCAAAAGAGGAAATCCAGGAAGCACTAAACAAACTACGAGTGCCAGATGGATACGTTAGCCCACGTTTCATCCAAGCAATGTTACCAGAATACAAGATTGATGTCATCTTCAACATTTCATATAGTGATAACTGCTTTCCCACTACAAAGCCATTTGGTGGATCTTTCAACAGTACTGTGCCTACGCTTCAAGGCTGGAGTGACTCCAATATCATAAAGCCCCCATCAGCCTTACTAAGCAGTCTTTGTGTCACTGTTGGGCTGATTCTGCTTGCATTAGTTTACTGTTCTTGCAAGTATTACAGCAAGATTCCTGAATCCAAGTTTATGACATCTCAGAGCAACTCCCAACTTAGCCATGCTGATGTGGCAATGGATGTCCTGCAGCCTCGCAAAGTACCTGTACATGAGTGTGGAGGATCACCCTCACCTCCCTTATGGCCGCCACCTTTTTTATCACTTACCTCCCCAGAGCAGAATTCCAGGTCAGTAAGGTTGTCTCATATCATACCATCTTCCCAGCCACCAAAATATCAATTCCCACCCCGTTATCAAGAAGGTACAACTATTCAAGTTGACCAGGGCAGTGGCTGTAGATTTAAGATGACATCTTCTAAACAATAGCAAGAGCAAATATACAAATAGACAATTTGTATGCTAGGAAGTACTGTCCTTATCGCACAGGAAAAAATAAAAAAAGGCTAAGTGAATTTTTAAATTTCAGGTAGGACATAAGTTACATAAGCTATGCCTAATGAAGAGGCATAAGAAGAATCAGAATCCTGAAACTAAGTATTAGAACAAAATGCCAAATACATAAGGTAAAGTTATCTACAGATAGGGCAGACAGACCAACGTGTCCGTACCAGTCAATCAGAAAATGTATACCATACTGATGCTAGTAGGAACGAGCCAGAGTTGAGTAAAACCAACTCCATTATGACTCCATACTTTTTGTGAAGAAACAGCAGAACTGTCAGGAGAACCATAACAAAAGCCAATGTTTCCACTGAAATTTGAAGGTCCTACAAGCCCCAAGTCTCTTTGTTTCCCTATAATTACATCAGTATTTAAAAAAAAAACAAGAACTCCCTAACATGAATCTCTTCTCTTCCCATGTAATTGTGTAATGCACTTTTAAAATTAAATTTTCAAGTTACCAGCTTGCTTTCTTATCACAAGACTGGCCCTTACTCTGCTTCTATCCATGACAACTCAAGGATGATGGTAGAAAAAATCGCATAAAAGAATTTGTAAAAACTTTTCAGAGATTTTGGAAATCTTTCAGTTTAACAGATTTACAAAGTTTTATCCATTACTTCCAATCGTAATGTATAAACTACTTTAAAATTGCAAAAATCCTCCATGAATTTGGTCTGTTGGCACATCATACTATGAAAGTACCACTAATACCACCATTTAGAAAGGAGATGCATATTGAGTGCCCTTTCCAGAATTACCAGAAAACTATACTGGAGAGGGTGGATAGCCAGACATCATGAAACCATTGACATTACAACTGCAATGAAACAGTTTTAAATTTTGTCCTTCAGGCAATCATAAAATGACATATATACAGGTTCTGGTCTTGTTCACTCTCAGAATCAGACAGTTTGCTCCAGTTGAGTCAGTTGCTCTTCCTTTACCCACTGACTCTGTAACTCCATCATAAAAGGTCACCATGTTTGTCAGGCATGACTTACCCGTGGTGAAGCCATGTTGGTTACCACCAATCACCTCATCTTTATTTTCCATGTGCCTTAGTAGGGCCTTCAGGAGGATCTGCTCCATGATCTTGCCAGGCACAGAGGTGAGACTGACTGACCTGCAGTGCCCTGAATCTTCTTATTTTCCCTTCTTGAAAATGGATCTTATGTTTCCCCTTTTCCAATATGTGGGAACTTCACCAGACTGCCATGACCTTTCCAATATGACGAATAGCGACTTCACAACTTCATCCACCAGTTCCCTCAGAAGCTGGGGATGGATCTCATGGGGTCCCATGGACTTGTGCACCTTCAGGTTCTTTAGATGATCTTGAATCTGATCTTCACTTACAGCAGGCAGACCTTCCTTATCCAAGTTGTTACCATTGCTTTCTGCAGCTTGGGCAGCATAGCTAGAGCCCTTGCTGGTGAAAACTGAGGCAAAGAAGTCATTGAGCACCTCAGCTTTCTCCGTATCCCTCATGACCAGGTCTCCAGTTTCCTTCTGGAGAGGGCTAACATCCTTCCTGACCTTCTTTTTATCTGTTATATACTGTAGAATGTCTTCTTGTTCCCTTTATGTCCCTGGCTAAATTTAATTCTGTCTGGGTTTTAGCTTCCTAACCTGATCCCTGGCTGCTCCGACAACTTCTTGGTAGTCCTCCCAGGTAACCCGTTCCTGCTTCCACTCCCTACAGACTTTCTTTTCGAGCTTAACTAAGTCCAGGAGCTTCTTGTTGATCCACAGAGGCATCCTGGCACTCTTGCCTGCCTTCATTTTTCTTGGGATGCACTGCTGCTGGGCTTGGAGGAAATGGTTCTTGAATACCTACCAGCTTTCTTAGGACCCTCTTCCCTCCAGGGCTTTCTCTCATGTCACCCTGCCAAGCAGTTCCCTGAAGAGTTCAAAGTCTGCTCTCCTAAAGTCCAGAGCAGTAAGCTTGCTGTGCACCCTTTTTGACACTCCACCATTTCATGGTCACTACAGTCAAGGCCACCCTTGAGCTTCACATTACTCCCCAGCCCCTCCGCCTAGGTGAGGACAACATCTGGCATAGCACCTTTTCTCATGGACTCCTGTACTACTTTGAAGTTATCATCAATAAGTTCCAGGAACCTCTCAGATTTCTGGTGCACCGCTGTGTTGTCCTTCCAACAGATATCAGGGTGGTTGAAGTCCCCTACAAGGACTACGTTTTGTGAATGTGAAGCTTCTCCTATCTGTTCATAGAGGGCCTCATCTGTTTGGTCTTCCTGATCAGGTGACCCGTAGCAGACACCCACCACCATGTCTCCTTCCCCTGCCTTCCCTTTAACCTTGACCCGTAAGCTCTGTCAGCTTGTCTATCCCCAGGTGGATCTCCATAGTCCCCAGGTGGTCATTAACATAAAGGGAAACACCCCTCCCCTTCTCCCCTGCCTATCTTTCCTAAAGTTTATACCTATCTATTCCTACATTCCAGTTCTGAGAGTCATCCCACCATGTCTCAGTGACGATAATGACATCATATCCCTGTAGGTATGCACATGCCTGCAACTCCTCCTGTTTGTTCCCCATGCTCCGTGCATTGATGTACAGGCACTCAAGTTAGGCTCCCATTGAGGCTGATTTACCATTACAATACATTTTGACACCCAAAGGCAAAGTCAACAAGACGGTAAACATTTCAAAAGGCACATTTATGCTGACATCTGGATTTATCTTTATTCTTCACTGGGGTCCCAAGTTCCTCACTATTTACACTGCATCCAGGCTTCACCCTGTGATACAAGTCATGTAGTTTCCCTCACTGAGAAAGCAAACTATAAGCTAGCCTTGAGCCTGTAGACTAAAAAGTTCTCCCTTATCTGCTGAAGACCCTAAAGTGCATATCCATTTGCCTTGCACTCTCCCAGAGGCTGCACACAAGGAAACAAAGCTTCTTAGGACAGGAAACCATAGGGTAACTATAATATCACGGTGTGATCTCACTGCAACGTTGTATAGAGGCAACCTACTGATGAACTCCAACTGAACAGCATGTATTGAAGCCATCCAGCATACAGGGCAGTCCAGCAAGCACCAACACTGCTCTGGCACAAACAGATACTAAGAAGCAGATAGTTAGCCCATGGATAGTTTGTGCAGGCTAAAGAGTATAGACATAAGTGCCTACTCCTACTGTCAGGAAAGTGAGCAGAACCAGACCCAGTTAAGCAGCAGGCAGGGAGAGGAATAGTGACTATTTAACCACAAGTATGAAAGCATTGCTGGTGTATTAAGATCTTTTTAAGAGGAACAGTAGTTGCTTTACAAGTGTAATAGCAGTGAAAGGATATACTTCTCACATAAGCCAGTAGCATTTGTCTGGGTTTGCAGCATTAACCTTTTGAATAAATACAAAATCTTCCAGCTGACAACTTCAAGTTTCCAGAAGAGGTCTGACGTTTGATGCAAAAGTCAAACCAACAGTAATTTCCTGTATCCAGAAGACCAGACATAATGTTGGCAAGTTAAATAAGCTACCTTGAGGTGTAACATATTTGTAACTGCTGATCAATCTGCACAAAGCCACGCTATAAGGGCATAACCAAACCACATCCTCAAATGAGAGTCTGCCAAAGATTTTCGAGACAGATTTTAGATGACCTCTTTGAATTACTTTTGTCCTATTCATTTTTTTAAAAAGAAAACTGGAGTGTAATAAATATATAGATATCTTTGGGGTAATTACTGTGTTGAGGTGTGATGGTATGCAACAGTACCATGGTGAAGATGTCTAGATGTAGACTGGGGGGTCTTTTAAATTACTAAGGGAGTTCATTACTTTTAATTTACAAACAAGAAACACCTTTAATTTCCACTGCAAGCTGAGCTACTGGAGGAGAAACGAGGGCTGTTTTTTGTTTCTTTTGATCACCCGCATTTCAAAATCTGGGCTGAAAGACCAGTTTACATCAACTCAGTAAGCAGTATTTCAAACAAGCAACATATGACATTAAAATGAAAATCTGCAGGAGTACACATCTAAGTTTATCACTAGTATAGTGACATGATCTTTTCTTATTTGAGAAGGTCTCAGACTTCGGGACATTCAAAAATCATACACTGCTTCTGTGAAAGCTACGTACATTTTAAAATATAATCAAAATAGTATCAGGCAAGTACTCTTTTCTCACTGCAAAAATGGTCCTACAGTCATTTAACAAATCACAGTTACCATCAAATTGTGGTTACCAATGTTAATATACTTGCATGATGTTTGTATTCTGAATGAGTCATCATGAACTATGGTATTTCAAGTTTCAGATTAAGAAATGCAAACATACTGATTTAGTTTTAAGACCTCTTTCTGAGTTTTTCTTTATCGACAAACTAATACATCAAAGCTGCTTCAATTGCTTATACAGGCTAAAATAAAGCAATGGAAGCAGATCAGAGGAAAACTGATAAAACTCAGCTAAACTCCAGTGGAAAAATAGAAAGACTGGGAACTAGTTTCCGAATGATGTTTTATTTTGTATCCCCATAGCTTCATGCTCTGCTCTTCTATGCTTGGCACGTAGAAGGGATCAGCTACTTGGAGAGATTAGCAGAGATTTTACTTGGGAAAAAAAAAAAGAAGATTGATCATCTGCTTTGTCATTCAGATATTCAGAATAAGCCTCCCCTTAAGTTTTTAAATATTAGGCCTAAAGCCACAGGTACTTTGGAGGGTATATTCCATAAAAAAAACATTTAATGGTTAGCAAAAATTTTATTTCAATTTTGTTTAAAAACACTCAATTCCAGCATAACAACCTGAAAGGTTTTGCTTTCTAAAGTTCATTCCTAACAAATTTAAAGAAGTTCTTAAGCCAACACTTTGTCTTTAAAACCCCTCACCCCCCCCACCCCACCACTTGCATGAAAACCAAGACTGACACATTCTCAGCTAAGTGACTAGGTATTCAGTGTGCGGTCTTTTCAATAATTCTGGATGCCTGAGAAGTTTCCTATAAATAAAAGTATTAATGAACTGAAGTTAACAGTATCATCAGTTATTTATCAATTGACTGAAACTGAAGTTCTTCAAACAGTCAGTCACCGCTGTATTACTTATGGAAAAGGACTTTAAATTCAGATCAACATTTTGACGATTTCATTTAGTCCTTGGCAGCAGAGGTTTTCTTCATTCTAAAAAGTCAACTGTACAGTACTTTAGGACAGATTCTATTTGCACACCATTCAGTGTGATATGTGGATTTTACAGTTCATAGAAAAATAGAAATACAAAAAAGTGAAAACAAAACAGAACAATTGTACTGAAATGGTACCAATATCAATTCCAACATCACGGCGTTCTGTGTTTTTTTTTTCCCTGTGCAATTTGCCCAAATTCTGTTCAAAGAAATGATCATCACTGTCGTCCAGTTTTTCCATTCTCTGCCGTTTCCATTCTGAAATGGCAGAAGACAATTGGTAAGGATCATCATTGGTAATACAACCAACAGATTAGGAAAAAAGAAATAAACTTGTGATTTTTGTTTTATAATCTTTGCACTTTTTAATCCTCAAAAGTGTAAGGAGCCTTCTTAATGCAAATAAACTACTCATCCATACTGCATTTGACTATTGCTTATTTATAGAAATGCATTTATTGATACAAACCCATTTTCTTCTTTCAGATGTTGGTACAGCTCAGCTTTATTGTTGACAGAGTTCAAACGACCAATAAATTCTTGGTGTTTCCTAGAATTGGCGGTATTAATCCTGTTGCTCCATAAAGACAGCAAGGACATTGGCCCTAAAATCACATGCAAAAATAGGTGAAATCTGTAATTAAATGACATATAACAAAGCGATTTCATTTCTGTATCCCTAAAACATCACTATAAAGTTTTAGAAGACATTACAGACTTGGGTAGTACAGCATATTAAAAACACTAATACTTAAAAGCCTTATAATATAGGTTAAGTAAATATGGCATACACAGAGTTACAGCAGCTGAGTTACTGCTTTATAGGAGACTGACTTTGCTTCACAAGCAGAATCGTAACACCAGCTTAGCCATTATGACCGATGTTAGCAGCTCAATAAGGGAAAGAAGCCAGTGAAAAATGTTTCTTTCAACTAGCCAGTCGTGCATGTCTACATTCATTAGTCAGCAAGAGACAATTGTTTTTGATACCCACTCTTAAATATAGTTTCTGCCAAAGTACCTCAGTGAGCACTAGCAGAAATCTATCCTTGTCCTCTGTCAGTCCAATTGACTATCTTTAGGTCCATGCAGTATCTTGGAGTCTTTCTTTTGACATTGATTCGTTAAGGTTAATACATGTATTTATCAAGAGCTTATCAGCATTGATTAATTAAGAATTCTCTCAACTAATTCAGCTTTTACTCCAAGATTTGCCTCATTACTTTAGGAAAAAAAAATTTTCAAGTGGGAAAATCTGTTCCAATCCTTCTGTTTTACCTTTAGACTTTTCCACTACAGGCATTTCATCCATTGTTATAAGAGGCTTTTTGTTGGGGGGCTCAGGAGAATCAGGGGAATCTTTTATAACTTCTGCTTCTGCTAGTTCTTCTTTCTCACGATCCAAGAGACCTTTTAACCTTTTTGAGAGGGGAGGAAAACAATGAAGTAAGATACACTACAGCAGCACCTATTATTTCTGACACTTCTGTACTCTTCAAGTGACCCACAACCCACATCATGAGAAGGTTTCTTTTGACCCCTTGTCAAACTGGGAAACAGGGAAAACTCACTAAATAATCCTCAAGATAAAGACCTAATGGAAAGATCTTAAAATATATTTTCACTTCTGTTTAAATATTTATATAGTACCCATTGAGGTAGTCCTTCCATCAAATCCATCAAAACTAAAAATGATCAACAAACAATGAATATACAGAATATACTCTATATCAAATTGCTTTCAACTCAGCCCTTACTTTGTTTCACCTGTCAAAGCAAAAGTAATTGTTGAAATCGATTTGATCACATGCGGAAAGGCAAGAAGGTCATCAGCATGGTGACAAGAACATAGGTCAAAGTGTCTGTCCTCCTAAGCAATCCTGGCATGCACAAAACTATATATTCAAAAAAAGTTTAGTAATGCAGTGTGTTTTGGACCTCTCTAGAATAAGTTGTTTGAAAGAAGAAAACCAGATCCTTAACTGTTTTAGAAGTTAGAATAATTAACATGAATTAGAAGCTGTAGTTACAAGGACAATAATCCTTGATGTTCAGCCAAGGAGACCAGCCAAATTAATTTGGATATACCCAAACACTAAACTGTCTACAGTTCAAATGACTGAAAAACATGGCTAGACACTTGACTTCATGTTCTAATATTCTTGTAGCATACTAAGTGTTGCAGTTACAAAGTAGTGTAAAGCCCTAAGTTGTCAGCAACTCAGACAAGAATTGTATTTGTAAAATATTTTTACTTGGCAAGACTGATAAGCAGGCACTGTAATAAGGGAGATGTTTTTCCAGCTTACTAATGGCAACTGGTAAAAAAAAAAAATTGTGATCCACAATCGTTGTTCATGCTTTTTACTGTGGCTTACTAACAAATCAAATTAAAACCATTTTACAGCAGTTCTCTTGAAGAGGATGATGGCAAGATTATGTTATGGTTTACGTTACTTTAGAAAATTTACCTTTCTGATTCTTGCCACGGCTTATCTGGTTCATAGTCCTTTCCTGACTTCTCTGACTTGTCTTCTTTATCTTCTCTCTTTCTGCCTCGTTTCTTTCGTTCTTCTTCTTCTGGAGGTTTGCTTCTGCAAGCCATCAAGCATTCTAAGACCCGCTGGTGCTTATCAGAGTTGCCAATGTGTGCTCGTACAAGAGTTTCCAGTTCATTCCACATAATCCGATACTGTTCATCTCTAAGCAAGGGCAGGAAAAGCAGTACTGTATATAGGATAATCTAAATCATTAATCTACTGAAGAGCTAAATAAAAGATCTTTATTTTTGCATTATGTTGTTTCATTTTATTTATCCCCTGAGCTCTCTCCTTCATTTGAAGACCTATCCACACTTTAGATTGAATGTCAAGGATGGAACGCAGAACCACATCACGTGACCTTTCTCAATTAAAAGTCAGAGTTAAGTTTAAGTTGAAACTTAAATATTGCTTCCACTGACAAATTCTTAGCTTTCATGAGATCTCACTGCCTAGAGGTACTTCTGAATTCAGTCAGCCGTTTGCTAACCAGCAAGTTCAACAATATTAGGATATGCAGATGGCCACTCAAGTACCAAAATGCCCACGATTTATTTAAATATCTGCATGAAAAATAAAAATGAGGAATCTTATACTGGTTGGCTGCAAGTAACTCCCAGATGCCTGGGAACCTGTTGCAGATTGATTTCTTTCCAGTTAATTCTTGGGAATTCAACGTACACGTATGTCACCATTGGAAGAACAGATAAGTGCATATCCTATGCGGATTTTAAAAGGAGCATCCTATATTTTAAGTAACTGTTCCAAAGTTGACTGTTTTAATAATTCAATTTTATACTGTTGTTTATTTACAATATGCTTAAGTTTCCCTTTTTAGTCATTTAGCATTATTCCACTTTCTCTCCCCTAGCTTGTGTCAGTCTCTCACCTTTCTTAATGGTTACCTTTGTGTTCACATTAATAATCACAATTTTTCGTTATTAAAGTAACTTCAGTTTCCTAACATTCAACACAATCACTGTCCCTAAATGGTGCAAGCAAAGCTTTCACAGCATTTGTATATCATTTAGCATACTCCATATTACCTTTGGCCACACTTTAAAAACCATGTATGAAAACAACGTAAATGATATATTTCTGAGAAACATCCAACAACAACAAAAATGTTTGTATTTAACCTTTTAGGGCCCTTTCCTCTGGTACCAACTGTTGAAATAGGCAGCGGATCATTTTTCCTCTCCATATCTACCAAATTGTATATTGTTTTTTGACAATTCAATACATCCTCATCTGTCATTGCTTCTTTTACAATCACACTGGCTAATGGCACTACCTGCAATACAAAACACAAGTTAAGAATGGGAAGTCTATACATTGCAGGAAACTAGCAGGAACAAGGAAAAGCAAAGTCTGTGTAACCATGGAACAATACACAACAAAAATATCACATTCTCTCCTGAATTTAGTAGTAACACTGAGATCTAACCACATGCATGCTGTCTTTACCCACTGCAACTCAGCAGCTCTGTAGCTAAGCCAGTTTCAAGTACTGCACTCAATTAGATTAAACAGTAATAATCTACTAACATTAAATACATAATACTGAAGCTAAAAATTAAGCTTAAACTCATGTTGTGACAAGCGATTTATAGAAAGTTGAGTTAGTACTTCCACCAAGTAACAGATTCAAACTTACTCTAGACCAGAATAAGAGGTTACACACCCAAGATTACTTACAGCTTGCATGTTAAAGATGGTAGTCTGAGAAATAATCATAGGCCAGTAACGAGTATGTTTCTCTAACTGATCTTTTGCACGTTCCAATGGAATTTCAAGACTTCCATCGATCTTATATCTGGGTTCTAGAAAAGGAGTTAATCGGTTTTCCCTCATAAATTCACCAAAATCCTAATGATAACCAAACAAAATAAAATTAGGAATTTCTCTAACAAAGTAACTTTCACTGAATGGGTGAAACAGCATAGTCTTGCCTATCATTAACTGCATACCACCATCACTAAACCTGACTCCAACACCCAGAGCCCAGTTTCTAGCTTTCAAATTTGTGACATTATTTGAGGTGAACACAAAATAGTTTCATAAACTTTGGGCTTTAAAACTGACACATAGTTTTAAAATGAGAAGGTCTTCTGGACTTGTAAGGCATTTCATGTACGGTAAGAAGCTTTACTATGTTTTTCTGGAAGTCACTTCTGCTTGCATAATGTAGATGCAAAGGAAGTGTTAAAAATGCCAGCTTACTGTCTGTTCTATATCCAGAGTTCAAAGCTGACAACTCCATCTTTCCTGCTTATTTTACAACTCATTCACGCACAATCAAGCCTTCCAACAATGACCATGATACAGTTCTACATGCACCCAGCCCATACTGAAACCTTGCCAGGAAAATCCTGTTTCAGAATCAGAACAAAGTTTAGATATCGATAGTGCATAAGGCAGCAAAGTGCTTCCTCAACATGGAAAGGATTCTATGAAGCACACGTGACAATAAACAGATGCACTACTTTGTACTAAATATACATCAGTGTATACGAAGAAAACCAGTTAGACTGTGATGTCATGCAAACCACTCCAAATCTCCAAAACACATACTAGCATTTCCTACACACAACACCCATTGCACTACATCTCTTGTCATCTATGCGAAAACAAACTAAAAAAAAGTCTTACTGTAATTCGGTAGTCAGTAACTCTTCCACCACAACCTTCACTAATCGATGGGGGATCTTCTAGAATTGATCGTGAGCTGCTTAATACATGCAGAAAAATTTCTCCTCCATGGCTGCTGAGCATGTGACTAATTACTTTAGAGCCAGACTTGCGTGGCTGTTCCAGTAAAACAGAACGACCTGTTGGAAGCAATGTCAGTTTCATTAGTTACCATGTACTGCAATTTTAAATTAAAAAGTCAGACACACAGAAGTTTGTAATGAGCCATTAAGACTGAATCCACTGAAGTTGTGTTTTGACCTAGATGAGTAAGAAACTGTTTCAAGTATTTACTGTATTTCCCCAAACTTAACAGTAAGCTTTAAAATTTTCACACAGAACAGCTGAAAGGCCTCCCTCCTGGGAATACATCACCGCTTTCTGAGCAGGACATTATTCCTAGGAAAAGTAAGTATTTAGACATTAATACGGTTCATTGTGTATGAATAGCTTGTTATTTTTAGTCAAACACGATGTTGCATACTTAACCATTATCTTGTTCTAGTGTAGAAATTCATTAAAAACATCTTCTACAAAGAAACAACAGAACCCATTCAAGTATAAAAGGTATTCATTTATACTAGTTGTAATACTTGCAATGGATACAACTTTTCAGACATACACAAACCAGCTGACTCTTCATTAAAATACACTAAACAAAGAGGTGGAACCTCCAAATAGTTTGTTACAAGGAAGCAAAAACAGAAGACCAGAAGGGAGTGGTTATTTAAAATACACTATCAGTTTTAGTTCTAACCATTTTTATTAATCAAAGTACTCTTCCAGTACAGAATCTTTAGAAAAGACACAAAGAATACCTTCCCTGAAAAAAAAAAATCCCATTAAAAGGATGTTTGTAATGCAGCTTTTTTTGCTTACTGTAAAGAAACACATGCAATTAATGCTGACTACATACCACTAGCATTATGACCAAGAGTATCATCACCTACTGAAAGAAGTTTTTCCTACCAAACAAGACACAATGTATTCTACACTTGGACTCAGTAAAGGACTTCCAGAATTCAGTATTGGCTCTCTACTTTACCTCTTTCCTCTCATTTCCTGTTATTTTATTTATATGACATGTTAACACAGACTTGGCATTTTTACAGAATGCAGATGTACCCCTCTTTATACGGGCTGAAAAACAAGGTTTTATTAGCAGGAAGGCTGCAGGGGTGGCTGCCATTAGGGCAACTGCTGGGCTTTGCTAAGTCAGATCAGAGCCAACCTCAGCCATTCTCCAGAAGGGAACCACTATTGCCAAAGCTGAGCCATGAGCAACGCTGGGTGCACCTCTGGGACAGCATCCTTATAGAGAAAGGGAAAAACTGCTGCACAACAGCAGCTGGAAGAGAGGAGCGAGAAATGTGAGAAACAGCACTACAGGCACTGAGGTCAGTACAGAAGGCAGGCAGGAGGTGCTCCAGGTGCAGAGCAGAAGTTCCCTGCCTAGGAGATGCCCATGGTGCCTAGGCTGTCCTCCTGCAGCCCATGGGCACCATGTGGAGCAGATCTCCAGGTGCAGCCTGTGGAGGACCCCACAGCGCTGTAGGTGGATGTGGCCTGAAGGAGGCCACAGCCCATGGAGAGCCCCCACAAAAGCAGGCCCTGGGTAGGAACTGGGACCTGTGGAGAAGAGCTCATGGTGGGGCAGGAGGCCACGGTAGGGATCAGTGCTGTCTTGAAGGGTGAGCCCCATGGTACAGAGCCAAACTGGAGCAGTGCTTGAAGAGCTGCAGACTGTGGAAAGCCCATGTAGGATCAGTTCCCCGTGCTGGAGCAGGGAGAAGAGTGATCATAAAGGAGCAGCGGAGACTAGGTATTATGAACTGACTGCAACCTCCACTCCTCCACTCCCCTGCATCAGTCAAGGGGAGGAGGTAGAAGAAGGTGGAGGAAGTAATGTGCTTCTAGTTCTCTCTGCTCTAGTCTGTTAGCAATAGGCAGCATATTATATTAATCTGCCTACGAAGAGTCTGTTTTGCCCCCGACAGCAAGGGTGGGAAGAAAATTCTCAAATTATCTCAACCCATGAGTCTTTTCTCATCTGATTTTCTCCCCATTCTGCTGAGGAGAACTCTAAGAGCAGCATGGTGGAGCAAAGATACCTACCAATGCAAAGCCACCACAACGTTCCATTTGCAATATTAACAATTACAACTTTAAAATAATTAGTTAAGGACACAAACTTACCATTAAGGAGAAAGTTAGTAAGGCATGAAGATGGTCTGCTATTTACATCTACTGGTGAAATTCTGTACGCTCCAGTGCAGTAGTGTAATTCTGAGAAATGAAGGAGTAGAAAAGTTGAGTCTAGATCCACACAGAAAAAAATATCCCACAAAACCAAAGAGGATGAGGTTGAGCATCATTTCACCACTGTTAAACTAGGACGCAATCAGCAGCAACGTATACAGTGTAAAAGGTAAAAGCAGCATCAACAAGAAGTGAATTACCTCCTTGCTTGAATTCTTACCGGTACATGAGGAGAACAACATTTAACATAACTTAGAATAGCAGCTTTGTAAGATATCGTGTTACCTACCTACACTATTTGTTCGAGGAGTACACCATTTTAATGTCACAGTTTCTTTAAATGCGCCTTCTCTGCTATTGCCACCTACGTGATTATCACCTGCAATATTGAGTCAGAGAAACGTGCATCATAACACCATCAAATATTTTGTTACACAAAAATGCAGCAAGTAATTCTCATGGTTGTCTTTTTTTTCCCTGCAGTAACACTTCATGGTTACAAATTTAATGTACAAAATATTGAATAACATATCACATACAAGAAGTAATCTAATTAAGCTAGATATTTAATAAGTGAAAAAAATGCCTACATTATCCGTAGCGGTACTTAAAATAATCTTTTAAAGATCAGCAGCTATTGTGTGGTTGTGAAAAAAGAAATGCAAGCAAACAAAACAGTGTAGCTCCAATGTATGTTCCCAGTATTTGACTGGACACTTAGAAAGTTACAGGTACATTTTAGTTTTTTTCCACAACAGTCTTTTTTTCTTTAAAAAATGCCTAAGACTTGAAAAGCATCCCTGATTTTCCACAGACCAATTAAAACCTTTAGCAAGCATTAAGAGCCCTTCTTTAAGGCTGATTAGTTTATGTACGTACTGTATCTCAGCCTAAAATGAAACTGACCTAAAGGCACATTTGACAACTTGGGGGAAAATAAAATTTGGTTTTATTATCCAGCATCTTCGCTACGTCAATTTCAATTTGAACATCTCAACATGTTCTACAGACCATAGGTGTTTTGTCACTACAAATATTTTTGTATAACATCATACTGACAAGCAGATATTACCAATATATTACTTAACAGTCATATAATATGCTTGAATCCACAATAACCTGGAAAGAATTAGATGCATATATCAACAGCCTATGTAAGATGTCAGGGTTTAGTCTATGTAGGAACTTTGATTTCATATTATAAAGGCTTCCTCACATAATATGTTTATGATCTGCTCACTAATCATGAAAGTAACCTGCAGAAGAGGCTTTTTTAATGACCAAAAGAGTTGAGTTAAAACAACTGGAATCCTTTTAGAAATATCTCTCACAGAACAGACGAAGTTTAGCCTTTATATAAGTTCCCTAGCAACTTTGAAAGGAAATAAGATCTAATCAAATAATCGAATCTCCCCTTTCCTAGTACTTCATACGGTTAAAAGATGGATTTTAAAAACAAATAAAAAGGAACAAAAACTGACAAGATCCGATGAAAACGAACTGAAAAGGCATTACAGCAGGAGTCTGGATTTGGCTTTCACTAGCAGGCTCATTCCCCGAGCCTGTAGGTATTACGTAAGCATTTCTGAGCCTCTGCCATAAACCTTTGTACTTTCAACATGCATAGTAAGTTCAAGTCAGTCTGAATTCAGTACTGTAACATCTGATTCCTTTTTTCTCCAATCTTTATTCATAAACTTAACTAAAAAAAAGAACAGTAATTTTAAGTGAGGAGATGCATTCTGTTCTTGGTAATGGTTGTCCTCTTAAGAGCAGGGGGGAAAAAAAGGCACAAAGTCCCCCAACACAAGTACTTACACACCAGTTTTCAGAAAAGAAGTACCCACTGTTTCTTAGATAACAGACAGATAACTCACCTGTTAAGATATTGTATTTCTAAGTTGTTAAACCATCATCTTCCTAATATGCTTTAAAGCCACATAAGAGTCTGAATAGTAAGAAACATCTACAGTCGGTAGCTAAATGCATGTATTCTATAAACATACTAAGTCAGACTAAGATTTCTTCTGACTCAGTGCCACTTAAAACGTTACAAACTACACTGTACGAGAACACAAAGCCTACAAAAACTTCAAATGAGACTTCAGCATTTCAGAACAGGCACATAGCAAGCATTCCACCAAACGCTGGTAGACAGGGTGTTTTCAGTTGCTTGCTTTAGCTTTTAAGTACCACCAATACAGAATATTTTGCCTCACTTGATACATTAACAGATTGTTATATCAAACATTCTCTGCAAAATTGTTTTCTTCCCCTCTAACCTCACAGAAGTAAAGGTATTAAAAAAACACCTGAGAGGAATATTAGGTAATTCCAAGCTACAAAAAGCAGACTAGATACTTCAACAAAGTGAGAAAGCTCAAAAGCAACTCAGGTTTTTAAAAGCAATTACTGTCACGATCAGATCTATAGAATTATGTTACTTATTACTTAACAGACAGATTAAAAGCTCAGTTGTTCAAGGAATAGCTTTCCACAAATACTCAAGCAGCACTTTTTTACTTTCTGTGAAACCACCACACATCTATCTCCCAGATAGCATGCTTTTTATTCAGTAGCTTCAGTGAGAAATTGAAGCGCTCCTCAAAAATCACACACAAAAATCCTGAACGTACGTGAAACCTGGTCTGATGAATTTGATACGTTTTTGAATTTTTTTATATTACCTTAAGATACGCCAGTACTGAATAAATCTTCAAAGCCAACACTGCAAAACAAGTCATTAGGCTGCAAAGAACAACTGAAAATGTGCTATTTACAAATAGGATTTACCTTAACTCTAATAATTATGTCTGAAGCTTGCATCAGTTAGAAGCTCATAGCCCCTGCTTGTAAATACTTCTAGCACGCAAATGACTGACCAAGCATTTCGAGAATGATTGCTACTTACCACTCTTTAAAAAGTCAACATGTGCTTCTTTGTGATGAAGAAGCTCCACATCATAGTTGGCTGATGTGTTAGCATGTTGTTCTTCCTTTAAAAGAGACAGGTAAAAACAATTATACAATTATTTCCCAAGTAGCAGTCACTATTTTTAATTAGAAATAATTTTGATGATTTGACATTTACCTCTTGCATCACAGGAAAACGAGTCTCCCAAGTGCATTAGACAACAATGGGATTGCAATATTGAGGAAACCGCTCTCTATCTGCTCATCTATTTAAAGATGCAGCCTTCTCATTCTTTTTGTTCCCTTTCCAAAACCCTATACTTTCTTAACATAGATCTCACGACAGTGTGTGTAGTGTAAGACGTAGACTTAAATAGTTGTAACTAATTTTGCCTGAATTAATAACTTTAGAAAGCCCGACAAGAACCTAGACCAAAAAAACATACTTTGAATGTATCATCATTTTCTTACACTTCAGATGCGTGGAAAAAAATATATATACACATGCTTTCAACTTCAAGTTGATAATCTCTGCATCTTTAAACAGCAGCAACAAATTAAAAAACATGAACAAGGAACATAGTCTATTACTATAAGGACAAAGATAGAAGGGAGAAACATACCAGCAGCACACAGGTCAGATTATAGACAAGGTATTTGCAAGCCTAAAAGTCACATTCATATGATGATCCATGTGAAAGTTCATTAAAAATTAATGTATTGTGACATTTAATTCCATGTTTTAACTTATTAAATCCATGTCAAATTGCTATGAATATCTTTCAAAACTAGAAAATTGCTGTTTTTCAAAGAATGCAATAAGAATTGACAATATTAGAGCCTTTGATTGTTCTTAAAAATAAAAAAAAGTTTATCTGCCCTTACCCTTTGAATACTGACACTTTGGATCAGGCAGCAAGAGAATTGAAACAGAAAATTACTCTAAACTTAATATTTAAATACTTAATTGCACCAATTTCCCTCCCTCTGGTGATAAGAAACAAATAGGAACATAAACAACTTTGAACAAAGTGTTAAATTCAGTTGCTTCCTTAAATAGATTATATCCCATCCCTGTCTCTCTGGTTTGTAGACATTCAGAATGTAAACCTTTCTGGAAAACCTTTAGCCAAAAAACCAACTGTTAGTTACAAACACCTTCATTTTGGGTGGGCATGATGATGAGACAAAGGAAAGACTCACTATGCCACTAAAATGCACAGGGGTCAAGAATATCTAATAACACAACTAGAAAAAGACACGAGAATCACAAACAAAGTAATTTAAGGCAAATAAGATAGTATTTATATGAAGTAATACGAACAGAACTGAAATAACGCTTGTATTGCTACATCAAAAATTGAGATCCAGCAATACATTTTGTTCTGTGATCCTTTACATTCTTCCCTTACTTTACTTTTACTAACCTGGTCACAAACATTAAATGTGGGCTAATAAAAAAAAAGACAAAACAAAAAATATGATATGGAGAGAAAAACAATGTAAGAATTTCATTTAAATAAAAAAAATTCAAATAAATTTAGAAGTGATACAGCAAGCTACCAAAGCAAGAGACACAGTATTACCTTCATAGGAATGTTGGTTATTGTGGTTGAAGCCAAATCAAAGTGCTGTTGTACTAAAACATTCAGTTTTGTAGCTAAATGCCGTCCTGCACGGACACTATGCACTTCACTGGTTAAAACAGGTGAAAGCTACAAGAAATTAACACAGAACATACAGTATTAATGGATTAGACTCTAGTATCATAGAACAATATAAACCACTTGAAACACTCAACTCAGAACATTTATAGTACTAAATTCAATCATAAAGAAAACCACCATGGAAAGTTAAGAAGGGAAAAGTTGCTGTTTCTTTTTCAGAACTCTGCAGATTGTGTCAGTTGCTACAGTTGCAGTTTCTACCAACTGTTCCAGAGTCAGAAGCATGCTAGGAACTTTGACTCATCAGTATCAGGACATGGGGAAAGAACCCTCTTTCTGGGTCTAGTATTCCCCTTTTAAACCTACTGAGTAACAGCAGGTTAAAACAGCTCTTTTTGCCTACCTGCATGTTAAGACATACACAAAACGCAAGCTGTAAGTTGCATTTGATTTTCCAAGTAATGACATTGGTTGTAGGCTTAAAAAAAGTGAGCAATGTCTGCCTTACAAAGGAAAGAAGTAATCATTTATTCAGTTTTGCTTTTTTTTTTTAAAGCATGACAATTGAGTATTTTTGTACTAGATCTCAGAGCAGCAGCTTCATTCCCTTTTACTTGTGAAGTAGGATGCAAGACCAAATGCCTTCTGTGTTAAGAAGATTCCTTCCTTGCATTTTTTTCTTATATCAGTACATTATTTTTAGCAGAGCAGACTGAACATCAGCACAATACATTACAAAATCATTTGCATGTGTCTGCATTCAAGTTCATACAGCACACGTTTTTGCTACAACTGAAGTGTTCATATAGAATAATTTCTTATATGCATCATTTTTTCTTTTCATTTGATGATTTTTCAAGTCTCTATAAAGATCTGCTGAACTTCAAATATTCTACATTCCTACAATATACTACCCTTTCCTTTGGAAGCAGACACGCCTTCCAATGCTTTTCACTATAAAGGCATTCTGATGACTAGCACTTGACCACACAAATAAAAGCACCACTCCGGTGCTTCCAGTCATGAGAAAATCATTCAAGTAATAGTTAAATATCATAACACATCAGCCTGGCTAACATGGAACGTAGAGCTGAACAATGCCAATGTCATTTAACAGATACATGTCAGAACATGCTGCTAGCTAGCAGAAAGCCTGCTTGAATTGCAGAACAGTTATTCAGCTCATCCATCCAACACACCAAGTAGTTGATGGTTTTCCATTCATTCCTTCTCAAAAAGGAAATTAAAGCAAACATCTTCTCATCCTATAGTATTTGATTTATGTTTTATTTCACAAAAAAAGCAGCATTAATTATTACTGCAACAACTGTAAGAAATGAAAAAGATGATACCCTATATGCTTGCATACTACAAAAGAAAAGAAAACATGCACTTCAGATGGCAGTATGCAAGCTGTCAACTTTTCAAAAAAAATCACCACCTGTATTTTTTCCCATACCTTACCAGAGGCCCAAAGCCTTACTGAGGCTTAATGTGCATTGCCTATTGGAGTCTGACATCGTTCCTAATACTGGGATACATTTTCTCATTTTTAGACTCTTACCTCTTTTTTAGGACGATCTGAAACAAGGCTGTCTTCACCAACTGGGTACGTGTGGATTAAGACCAATTCACATTTCTGGATCTGCATTAGGCTTGAAAATAAAAACATTCTATTTAACCTACAGAGTGGCAAGAAGTATTAAGAAAAAGTATCTCACAGGAACTACAAGACCTCTCAAGATTCATCTGACCAACAGAATACAGAATCTGAGATATTATGACACACTGTTTCTGAAAGTATTTTATAGAAACTAAGTTACATAAATGATATTTAAAGGCATACTTCAAAATAAAGTATCAGAATAAGCACTTGTGCAGATTTGCTAGCTCTTCAGTTGCAATAGTACTGTGTTACATTTTTGACAGTTAAGTAGAGCAGATCCTTGACTCATGTACTGTTTACCTTCATCATCTGAAAATGGACACTACAGAGGATTTGCCTCAGCAAGCGTGCCTGAAAGTGTTAATAGGGGGATTCTGATAAACATGGAGCTATGCCAGTATCACATCCATTTCCCAACACAGCTGAAAACCTAGAGAGACCGAGACACTCTCTTGCATCTGTTGCTACAGCAACGTATAAAAAGTTATGTTTTAGGAAGAAGTTCTTCACTGTGAGGGTGGTGAGACACTGGAACAGGTTGCCCAGAGAGGTTGTGGATGTCCCCTCCCTGGAAGCATTCAAGGCCAGGCTGGATGGGGCTTTGAGCAACCTGGTCTAGAGGGAGGTGTCCCTGCCTATTGCAGGGGGATTGGAACCAGATGATCTTAAAGGTCCCTTCCAACCCAAACCATTCTATGATAGGTCACCCTTTACAATGGACTTAGCACCTGATTCCCTGGCACTAGTGTCCTTTACACATCTACAAAATGGCATTTGTAGCAGCTAAATCTAGCTTCTGCTATGTAAGTGCCTATGGAGCAATCAAGGATAGAATCTCAAGCTACTATATACTTTGAAAGCTAACATACAACTCCAGCACCAAACAGTTCATTGTTTAATTAGCCAAAGCATATGGTAGAAAAGTGGCAGAAGGGGATTTTAAGAGATTGCTTTATTCCAAGGGAGGTATCAAGGAACAAAATTTAGAAATTAAGAACTACTTTGAAGCCCCTCAGCTATTTTAGTCTAAGGAACAGGAAAGTGAAACTAATTTGTCGCTTTCAAGAAAGAATGCAGATGCACAACTGATAACCGTGCCTCACTGCAGGACTGTAACACCTCGTGTTTTAGAGAAAGATAGAAGATAGCAACCTGATGAAATATTGTTCTACGAGGATAAGGGATGATACAGCTTAGAGCCCTCTATTTCACACCAGCATTCAAACCACTCATCAGAAGAAGTTTCAGTATTTACACCAGTATTTCTTAGAGGACATAACAGGCACACATAGGGAAAAACAAACTGTTGAAAGTATACTCACTGATCTGAATTAGCTGCAAGCTTGTTATGTTCATGAATGGTTTCCTGAACATAATCCTCAAGCATCCGAACATGACTGTCACTGCAGAGAAGCGTTTAAAAAAATAAGTAGTTTTATGTAATATTATAAATCCTCTCATTCAGAGCAACATGCCACTACATGCTTTCCTATTTAAAGCGAGAATTTTTTCATTGGTTACTGTAGCACATAAACATCTCCATAAATAAAAGCCTTCATAAGGCATGAAGCGATTTATTAAGAATATAGCTACTTAGAGCATTAATTTATAGCAATCAACAAAACACTTCTAAAAATGTATGAAATCCCTTTATTTCTTGATGGCAGAAGCAAACGATAACGCATACCTTTTTGCATTAGTAATACAGATTATTCTTCCTCTATTTCCAACACGTTCTGCATTCTCCATGAGCATGGTTCGAGCCTCGTGTTGGTATTCTGTTATTTTGCAAAGCGCTTCAACTGCAGCAACCAGCCCGTGAAGTATGCTGCAGCATTCTGGATCTGCCCGAGGATTAGGTGGCCCAACAGCTGCTAAGGCTGCCATTAACTGGATAAAGAATGAAAGTTACTTTTCAGGAATCTGTTAAAGCGTCCAGTTATGCGAAAAGTTACCATTATAACTTATTTTACATGTTACTTCACATTGTCAGGACAAAAGCAGACAGAGCAATAGAAGACCTGTATACGCTCTCAGCCTTTGGAAAAAAATATTCTGGCCCCAAGTTACCCTATGCAGCTGATTTACTATGTGTTAACAAGCCTGTAGAAAACAATACCATCACTTCTCATAGAAAAATACGTACCCATAACTGCAAATTATATCCAATACTTGTAAGAAATTATTACTTTATCAACTGCAGTTTGCTTTGATTTTCTGAAAACTTGGGAGTTTGGTTGCTTCCCAAAGCTTTTCCCCAGCTTTTCAGAAAAAGAGCCCATTCAATATGAGTGGAAGTGAGAACAAAGAATACAAACACTGTTTACATCTTTTTAAAAAAAAAAGTTTATTTGCCTATCTTGCCAAGGCAAAAAAAATTAAACAAGTGTAAAATTCAAAAGGTATCACTAATTTACAGATGAAATGCATACCCAGGTAATTTCTTCATACCATTTGTTTTAATATAATTTGATCCTGAAAGTTGCTTTTATTTCTAAACATGAAGTTGCTTATATACCCAACCTCCCAGGCTACTACTTAAAATGTTACCATGCAATAATTTGAGATCAGATCGATCCACTAGGATTTTAATTCATAACATAAATATTGAATATAGAATCATTGAATAGCTTGGGTTGGAAGGGACCTTAAAGACCAGGCAGTTCTAACCACCCTGCCACAGGAAGGGCTGCCACCCACTAGATACACATCTTTTCTTACACTGGGGGCCCTGGGCCTGGATGCAGATGAGACCTCACGAGGGCAGAGTAGAGTGGGACAATTACCTCCTTCACTCTGCTGGCCATGTCACTTCTGGTGTGGGCCAGGATACAGTTGGCCTTCCCAGCTGCAAGCTCACACCCAGCTTTTTTGTCCACCAGGACTTCAAGTCCTCCACATTGCTGCTCTCAATGAGTTCTTCTCCCAGTCTGTACTCGTGCCTGGGATTGCCCCAGCCCAGGCTCAGCACCTTGCATTTGGCCTTGTTGAACCTTGTGCCTTAATACAGCTTTCAGAATGATCTGTTCCATGATCTTCCCACGCACTGAAGTGAGGCTCATTTCTCTAGTGAGAGTGTTTGGGTGACAAGCAGGTGTCTCGGTGCTTCTCAGCAAGGAGCCCCCAGTTACTAACACCCTTTGCCTTTTTTTTGGTGGCACTGGTACTAATAAGGACCAAGTTAATGCAGTTGCCCCATCCTGTGTCTTAATTGTTACCCGCATCCTCTTCTTTTCATGAAAGAGCTGCATGTCAGTTACGCAGGTACATTTCAGGGGCAAAGGGCAGACTCATCCTTCTGCTCCAAGCAGAGAAGAGGCTGCAGTATCCATCATCTTGCATATTACTGGAATCTATCTTCTCAGGGCTGAAAGTCAGTTTAGCTTCTTTCCCTTACAGGGACTTAAGACAGTGCCATCAGTCTGCCTGCATCACTGCTGAGTACCACACATCAGTCTCTCAAATTTCTGGATACTGTGCTGCCTGGTGATTTTCCTCATTCAATCTGGCCACCTGCTCAAGAATTTCATTTGAGCTGGGGACAGTGGCAACCCCCCCCACCCTCAGTCCCTTGGGGGACTTCCAGATGCTGGAGCTTCCCACAAACAAAGGCCTGGGCAGCTACCTTTGTACCTATGGGATCCCACTGCTGCTCCCAACCCTGCCCCTTAACCTCCCCCACAAGGGCTGGCAGCCCCTGGCTGCTCTCTTCTCACCCTGGGGACTCCCCAGTTAGGGGACCCTCCCCATCTCCACTCATCCACGTCCTGCTGCGCTGCAGAATATGCCTACATGGGAGATGATCACTTCAGAAAGCAACTAGTAACACATCACAATTTATCATGATTAAACTAGACTTTCAAAAGAAAAGAACAGCTACAATGCATACCTCTTGCAAGTTCTGATCTTCTTGGGTCCAGGAATTCAAAACATGAGCTCCAGAATCACTCACAATGAAATTTACCTAGAAGTATTTTAAAAGTCCAGGTCAGATAACAGTTAGATAAAATCATGGATTATAGCTACCTCCCCAAATCCAAACTAACAAGGAGTACACCTCCTCCTTCAGACTATCTGATACCCTGCAGAGGTATGCAATTACAAGCCAAACTAAAAATAAGACATACACAAAAAGCATTCGGTCCCGCCACATTCATAACATTACCTAAAGAGTAAACGATTAACAACTTCTTATTCTAAACATTCGCACACAATGACAACATAATCAACCTTGATACTGAGTTTGTATTTCATGATGCTATGAAGTTTTCATAAACAGGTAATACTTTCAGTAGAAAACCCATCTGCAAAGTTCAGTACTGCAATACAGCAAATTGTTCTCCAGATGTCATCACAGTAGATTACAGGGTAAATACCTAGCAAGATTCACTAACGTCAGAGAGCAAAATACATTGTAAAGTTGGCAGAAACAGTTAAGGGGAAGAACACCTTTCATCTCAATTTACAGTTCTTATAGCACATGGGCTTTAGATCAGCCACACGATTTAAGTTAATTGAGCATACAATCGACAAAATCCCATGATAGGACAAGACCACAGTTTAAATTAAGCGTAAGCTGTCTGAGAGCCAGGACATGCAATCCACTGAAGCAGTGAGGCTGACACACCAGACCACAGAACTTCCAGTAGCATTTGTTAGTGTCAGACACCCTGCTCTTTCTGAAACAGACTGTTCTTCATCATTACTTTGTAGCAATATCACTGTCAAAAGTTTAACTTTTCTTTTTAAAAAAAAAAATAATAAAAGGTAATCAGCCTTGGGAAATTTCCTAACTCAATAGTAAGACAACTTCAGGAACCAGGGATTAGTTAGAGCCACCAGGTATTTCTGCTTCTAAAAGAGCAACTGTGCACCCTCTCACTTTTTCAAACTTGCCCTTGGAGAGATATCCCAACTTTTCCTATTCCTGTCCAGATCCCTGGGAGTTGGTATTGAAAACCTTGAAGTGCTACCAGGCATATTTACAACCAGAGTCTGATATGCAGCAAGACCTCCCTCGAGCTTTTGTGAGCTTAGAGATCACGAAAACACAAACACGTCACCTTAAAGCACTCCTCACGTTTTGCACAAAACATGCAAAGGTCCCAAAAATTAACACGCAATGGGACTCTGATGCTCTTTAAACTAGTTTAGAAAGCAATTCACTGTATCAACAATGCAAATATAATAAATTACACGTACACTTCTAACAACAGCAAATGGTATTAAAAGCTTCATAGAAATGCAAAAGCACCCATTATGTTATCAGGAATTTATTGAAAAACTTACCAGCTTCTTGAAAGGAAAAATGTCGTACATTATTCTACAGTACTCCATAGATGATTCCACCGAACACGTCCATAATGATTTTGATATGGGTGCTAGAGGTATGATTCCTTGGGTCCGGTTCTTTACTAACATATCAAATTCAACATGCTGTCTACAGGATTCTGCCATATAGGGGCAGTGATCCACAACAAAAACAGTTTTATGAGACTCAGAGAAGATTTTCATTTTCTTCCTAAAACAGATAGGAAAGTTAGGGGGAAAAAAAAAATGTAGTAGACAAACATAGCACAGACCTACTACAGGATTTATATAGCACAAAAATGTCTTACTAGAACACTTGAGTTTTGAAGAGGTTATCTCACGATTTATACGTTGCATCCATTAGCTGCAGTAACAACCTATTTACCCTTCAGGACACACCACAGAAGAGCCTATTTTAACACTACTTACATAGAGAGAAAAATATCTTAGTCCATATATTTAGTGTACTAGACACCTCACCATTTATTTTTCCCCCAGGAGGAAAGAAGATACACAACATGTGAACGTTCACAATTGAAAAATAATAATAATACACCGTATTGCCTTCCTTTCTCCTCTGATCAAAAGGTACGCTTAAGCAAAAATCGTACAGAAATGGCTTGCTATTTAGAGCTTTCTTGCTAAAAGTAACAGGAAAAAAAAACATTTATGATTAGGCTACACGGGCTTTGAAAGAGCAGCAGCGTCAAGGCTTTTAGGCTAACTTCCAGCCTTTGCACTTCTCAATCGACCAGCAAGCACGGGGAAAGGAGAAGCACACGAGAACGAGGAGGGCACAGCCGCGGCGGGGCCCGCCGGGGAAGGGGGCGCGCGGGCGGCGTCTCTTACTTGGGCCGGCTCCTGCGGTGCTGCAGCAGTCCCGGGCCTCCTCCGCGCCGCGCCCGGGCCCTGCCGCGGGCCCGTTCCGGGGAGGAGGGGTAGGCCCCGCGGGGCGCCCTAGAGAGGGCCGGGCGCGGGCGCCTGCGGCCGGGCGGCCTCCATGCCCCTCCGCTCGCTTCCTCGGCGGCCGCCGCCGGCTCGGCGGGGAGCGCGGGGCCCGGCTCCGGCCTCCGCGCCCGGCGCCCGCGGGGGTGGGAGAAGCGGCCGCAGCCCCCCCCGCTCCGCCCACCCCTGAGGCCGCGAGACCCCCGCGCGGCCACTTACGCCGCTGGCGTAACGGCTCCCCCAGCGCTGGCAGGGGGAGCGCCTCTCCCCTCCTCACCCCTCCTCACCCACTCCCCGCCGGCCCCGCCAGCCAGCAGGGCCCCGGCGGCGCGCCGGGGTCACGCAGCCCCCATGGCCCGGCCGCCCGCCCCGCCGCGGGCCGCCCTCCGCGGCTTCGCGAGATCCCGCGAGACCGCCCGCTCACGTAGCACGGCGGAAGTCGCGAATAGGAAGGCACGAGGAAGAGCGGGCGAGAAGGTGAGGCCTCGCGAGACTTGGAGGCCGAGGGGGCAGCGCGGCCGCCCTCGCTCCGCCCCCGCCGCCATTTGACAGCGGGGCGGGCGGCGGGGCCTCACCCGGCGCCGGGCGCTGCCGGAGCCGCCGGTCATGAGTGAGTGAGGGAACGAGGGAGCCGGGGGCCCGCTGTCGCGATGACGAGCGGCTGGCGTGGGAGGCTGCGGGTGGGCGGGGCTGAGGGGGCTCGGGGGAGCGGGCCGGCTGGGAGCCGCTGTCAGCCCCAACCTGCCCTCCCTGTCGCGACAGGTGGCCGGCGTCGCGATAGGCCTGGCTGGGGCACGGCACGGCTGAGGAAAGGCTGAGGGAAGGCCGGGCAGCGCGCTCTGTGAAGCTCCTACAAACTGCGGAGCTGTGCAGCGTTACAGAGAAGAGAAAAGGAAGAATTAAGCTATACTAAAAGGCGGTTTTCAGTACTGAGGGAAGAGCAGGCGCAACACTAGAGGGAGGTTGCGGTGCTGGCGGAGCCTTTGTTTTTTTTGTTTGGTAAAGTGCTGCCGAATTAGGTAATGAAAGCAATTAGTCAAGAGCAGGAGGCGGCAGGAAACGAGGGCAGCAGCGTTGCTGCGCTGCTGGAGTTGCTGCTCCTGCTGCTACCTGTTGGCCCTGGCCTCGGTCACCTGCGGGGTGACAGCGGTGCTTGGAGCTGGGCAGAGGGCACGGGTGCTGAGGATAGATCTCATAGTCCTCGTGCTCACAAATTAACGTGCAGTAGGGGTTGGTTCGAATCTAACGTCTTTGATTCATTGATGGTTTTTTTTCTGGATGTTCAGATTAACTCATGTATTTGGATCTAAAATAATTTTGTTCTTCATAGGCAGCCTGCTGCCTATAGAGAGTAGAGAGTAGAGAGTATAGAGAGTAGAGAGTATTATAAATGCCGAGGGTAAGGCTAGTGCCTTGCCAAAAGGAATCCTGGTCAAGATTTGGGGGTTTGGTTATCATGATGCAAACAACAATCCTGCTCCTGAAGGACTGTGCAGGATGTGCACGTGAAAACAGGCTGTGGCTTCAGGTCTGTTGGAGCTCCCGCACCGTGCTGTGGGTGAGGGGCTGCTGCCTGATTTGGGGCTGCCTTCCGCCTGTGCAAGGTGCACGCACGGCTGCCCCAGCTCAGCCACTGTGAAAAAGCAAGTCAGTGCTGTGTTAGGAAGGAGTCACTTTTTGTCTCACGTAGTCAAAATGACAGTGCACAGAAGGATGAATGTGTACCGTGTTTAAAATGTGGTGCTGACGCAAATTATCAGAGGTGTTAACTGCATTGTAGTCTGAATGCAAAATATATTTTGTGCTCATGGGGAGGCCTGAGAGGCTTGTTTTGCAGTGGCTGGAGAATTCATGGCCTGGGAATTGAGTTAATGTCTGCTCTTCAAATTCTCCTGAAACACTGAGCTAATTAAATCAATTTCTGTAGCAGTTCAGTCAGCTGTCATGGGAACTTGTGTTTTGTCTGTAACCATTTTATAGACCCGTGAGATCGTGAGAGCAGAATTGGAAGGAGGAGTAGGGCACAAGAAAAGCAGGTCCTTAAAAACAATGCAATATGTTGTCACCACCTGAAACGTTATCCAGAGTTCAAGAAGCATCTGGACAACGCCCTCAGACATATGGTCTGATTTTTGGGTTGTCCAGTGTGGAGCCAGGAGCTGGACCTGGTAATCCTCGTGGGTCCCTTCCTACTTGGGATATTCTTCGATTCTTTTCTATGTAATGTTACAAAGAGCTCAACAAAATGCTCAGTGGTGGGATGTTCTTGCTATCCTTGTAAATCTTTGAGGGGAATGGTGAAATCTCCTGTGTTTGAAATATCTTTTTTTCTACTACTTACCTGGATGTTGAGAAAAGGTCAGCTGGGGATAATGTGAGGATTTGATCCAGCTTGGCTTACTGGTCCAGAGAGTGATTTGGAAAGGTGCCTAAGAAAGTTAGAAAATCAACTTGGAGTAATTTATTTCCTGTAGCTCAGTGGCTCACTGACCTTGTAGGTTTACAAAAACTTCTCCTTCAGCAATTGCCCCGGCTGAGAAATGGATTTTCACAGTACCTTTAGAAAATTTCCTGAAACAAGCATCAAACCTTATGTGTTAATACGCCTTTATTGTTGCTGTTTTATTGCTGAAGGACTTTCAAGGAGTTGAAGTGGTTTTCCTTTTCAGTAGAAAACATGCAAGACTTCCTAAAAGAAAACAAAAACAAGATGCCAGAAGAATCTCCGTCGCTTTAATCTATCGAGGATAAGTTTTAGGGGAAAAAAAAAAAAAAGGCCCATGCATCAGAAATGCTAGCATGTACAAACGTTTTGCAAGTTTAAGTAATTTCTGCTTACAGCTACTGCAATTAGAAGGCTGGTATTTTAACTATGCAGTCAGTTCTTTGTCTTAGCTAAAAGGCTGTCTTGCTCTATCATGAAAACAGCACATTATACAATTTCATTTGCTTGTGTTCATTTTTAGGCATGAAGATAACACGGCCCTTTGGCTTTCTGAGTTTTGCCTAAGTAATTTTCCTCTTCGCTGTCAGTTTTAGTTCTCTCTCTACTGGTTTAATTAATCAAAATCTTCAAGCCCACTGTAGCCGTTTTGGCATTCTCTTTTGTTTTGAATTTATACTTCTCGAATATCAAGAGAATATCAAATACTCACCTCACATCACAGTTTACTTTCATTCCCTTGCTGTAATACATTATCTCAACGGCAATTAAAAAACAGGAAATGGAAAGCCAGACTTGCAGTATTTTTAAGGTATATGAATTTTTTCTACTCCTGAAAGTCAACGTGGGTCTAAAATGTGAGCTCTCATTGTTTGGGGAAGAGGGGAATGTTGTAGGCAGCTGCTTCATACTTAGAAAAAAATACATGTACATATATATGTATTTGTTACAGAGATAGTGGTTCTCTCTATTGCAAACGGGTGGTCATGTGAAAATAATGCATTTCTTATCTTTAGAAATGAGTTGCACAATTGAGAAAGCCTTAGCAGATGCTAAAGCGCTGGTGGAACGGCTACGGGAACACGACAACGCTGCAGAAGCTCTTATTGAACAGACTACAGCTCTTAATAAACGGGTTGAAGCAATGAAGCAGGTTTGTTTTTCAACTTTGTTTACTCCATCAGGAGTACAACTTGGAAACACATCATTTAAAATCATTTCTGTGGTCTATTATGCAACGTAGAATCAGTATGTTATTTGGTTAATCCTTTAATACCATACGAAGTATTCTTATTGTGGGTGTGACTGTCATCTAAAATTAGGTTGTTTATAATTTAGTTTGATCCTGTGAGGAACTTTAGCCTGCTATTCTAGCTTAAATACTGAAAGATGGCGTTTAAGTTAAGAGCACAGGTAAAAATGGGGTTAGTGTCCTGCAAACCACTGTGTGGCGCTTTGTGTTTTGCTCTTCTGTAAAATACTATTTGTTTTCTGATCCAAACGTGCAGATTTAATCATACAGAGGCCCTGTCATAGTTTCTTCTGTTTAGAATACTTTATCTTTTCACCGTCTCCTTTTCTTTCCAGGTAGCCTTTTAGGCTTATTCGCTATTATTTCCATTCTGATGTTAAGCTGTCCAAGGCATATCATTAGGTTGAGTGTGACTTTCACTAGAGAACTTCTGCAAAACGTAAAGGTGTCTACTGTCTTTCCACTTGGAAGTTCATCCTCTCATTTCTGTTTTAATACATGTTAATGAGCCCGTAAAGTAACAAAATCCTGCGTATTGAGGTTGGTACTAGATGATCTTTAAAGTCCCTTGCAACCCAAACTATTGTAATATTCTGTGATTCCATATGCATCATCCCTGTGAAATTAGTCATGCAGAGGCTTCGTAACCGCATATCAAGGGAATTGCATTTGCCGACTTGTTGAAAGTCAGGATTTGTGCATTTAGGTCCACGTGATTAGTACTCATACACATGGTTTAAGGTATCAGGAAGCCACAAAGGTTAGTACCTCATGGCTGTTCTTTACCATGTGTTTGTCAGCTGTAATGATCTGATGGTGAATTTGACCTGCACCAGCTGAAGGTTAAACCGTGCCCACTACAGAGACCTGAGGTATCAAACTTGGTTTAAAACAAGCATCTCTATAGAGCAGTAAGTTGACAACACCTCCAGATGTGTTTTTGTTTGTTTTATGTAATTAATTAAAACAAAACATTTATCTCGTTAGTTACAGACTTTGACATTAGAACTGGTTCTTAGTGACTTGCTGAGTAACGTTTGCCATTGGTTACTCAAATATGGGGGGGTTGGGGTTTGTTTTTTGTTTTTTTAATAACTAGTACCAAGAGGAAATTCAGGAGCTCAATGAAGTAGCAAGACATCGTCCTCGGTCTACTTTAGTGATGGGTATCCAACAGGAAAACAGGCAGATCAGGGAATTACAACAGGAGAATAAAGGTAAGATTAATATTCTATCCTATTCAAGTTCTAGCCTGCACCACTCTAATCAGCAATACTTTCCTCATTAATCAAGTCCCAAAGAGTTTTTTATGAAAGTTTTCTTCTAAGCTCAACTTGCCAGTTTAACTGATCACAATATAAAGTAGTGCAAAGCCTAAACGTCTCAGCACCAGCACCACAATTAATAAAAAGAGATGTATAGAACGACTGTTTCGGTCCGTACCACGTGTTTGGTATAAATGAGGGGATATAAATATTGCTTCTACAATGTAAGTAGCTATATGAAGATAAACTTTTAACTGATACAGTCCTGAACTGCTGAGGCTTTTCCATCTGAAAAAGCCTTGGTATATTTTGAACGCTAGCATTTTTAAACATTTATTTCAACAAACTGTAGATCAAAACAGCTCTGTGTAAACTTCTTTCCAGCTTATGTACAGTGCTGCATTCGGTGTCTATATTCAGCTCTTCTCAGGGTAGCTTATGTCAGCTAGAGGGACTGAAGTCAAATTAACAGCAGTCTCTGTTTCTGACTGAGCAAGAATATTCTTGAGTAGTCACTGACGAAGAATTTGCAAATGCTACTGAGATTTTATGGTGGAAGGAGGGGGCGTGCTTACTTAAGGGTTTGATTCAGTTTTCTCGGGCTGCAATATTTTTGCATTGTGTTTCAGTTCTTCTCTGATAAAGTTTAACTGAACATAAAATTTTGTTGGTAGAACTACGCACATCTCTTGAAGAACATCAGTCTGCTTTGGAACTCATCATGAGCAAGTACAGAGAACAGATGTTCAGGTTGCTTATGGCAAGCAAAAAGGATGATCCAAGTATAATAATGAAATTAAAAGAGCAACATTCCAAGGTAATTACTTTAGGTTATTGGCTTCATTGTTTTTTTTTTCTTTTGGTTTTTTTTTCCACTAACACATAAATTAGTTTGTAATGGATCAATGCAAAACTTGCATCATCTCAGTTCTTATTGAACTAACTAGTTCTAATGAAACACAAACAGGAAACTTGATCCATCTGGTAGGTCAGCCTTACCAGCTGCTCATTTATTTAAGCTTTTACCAAGTAGCATTTCATTACTGTATCTACTTAATTTACTTTTGTTTTACTTAGGTCTTTAAGGCAACTGCTCTGTTATAGTTCCAGGTACACCTAGATCTCAGTCTAAATGCCTCAGATTGCTGTCTTTAACTTATGCTTGAGACTCCAATAAATACTTAGTTAATCTGTGATTACTGGAGTAAGCCAAACATTTACCAAAATGGTACCAAAACATTTAATTTGGTATAAGCTATAATTATGCTTTATCTCTTACATATACCTCACAATACCTTTGGTACCTCACAAATATACTTGATAAGGTAATAAATCCTCTTTATTAATTACCTTTATTACCTTACTTACGATTTCTGGAATTGCATTATTTATCCCTCTGATCAGTCTTCACCTCCAATAAGAGTGAGCAATCTTGAAGCAGTCTTTAAATACTTCTTAGCATGTTAACAAAAAATTCCATACTACCTAAGGAGTTGATCTCAACATTACCAGTAATCACTATTTTCTCAGGTGGCAGCTGTCGACTTCAGTGCCTATTTACAAAATGTTATTTAACTCATTGATTTCTGCAGATCAACAAGCACCTGCCTTTAACAGAAAAGCAGTTTCTTTTAACATTCTTGTGTGCATGAGAATTGCTAGTAATGAGCCTAAGCATGCTGTTTGATCTCCTGTTAGCGACCTTGTAACAGGCTCTAGATCATATTGATCGAGATGCCGCATAAGCTAGCCAAATGAGGACAGCTGTGTATCTAAAAGCCACTAATTCCTTCCCAGTCCTTCTCCAGGGTACGTCCTTGCCAGCTCATTCTTTTACCACTGATCACAGCCTCCTTTCAAGCCAAATTTATTCTTTTAAAAATCTCTTGAAAAACATCTTTCAATGAAGAAATGCACTCACTCGCTGGAAATTGAGAAGAATATAAAGATTTACAGCAAGTTCTTTCTCTCCTCCCCACCCCCTTCCCTCACTCCCCTGCTGTAAATGGACGCTAATGAGTAAACAGCTCAACCACAGCTTTGGCAATTGAAACAGCAGAGAAGGGTGGGAAGGGCCGATGTTCATTTTTAATGAAGTGTGTTGTTGGTCAGACTGTGATTCCAAGCAAAGGAATTTTTTTATGATAGCTTAATTGTTTCTGAGAGTTCAAGGGCAAGATGATCATCTGCTAGATGTATGGACTTCCAGTCAAGTTCATAATTTGAAGATGGTATTTAATTTTAATCTATACCATTCTTAAGTATACATAGCAGATTTCAGTCCTACTATTCTTTCTCTGGTCTTATTTAGTAACTGCTGTGAGTTTTGTCCAAAGGCCAGACCAGACGTGGATGGGCTGGCCTGTTAGTAGATTTGGAATAAGAAACAGGTTGAAAGACAGTGGAAAAATTAAAAGCTTCTGTAAATAGCATTAAAATATTTGGCTTAACTGAAGGGCGGTGAATGCCAAATGCGTAGGCTCTTCATCTACATTTGCAGGAGAAATAAGCACTTCCTGCTGATATGCTGGCCAATGAGAAAATAAAACATCACCCAAGCCAACAAGGTCCAAGTGAGATATCGCTTCTTTGCAAAAGGGGAAGATTATTTAAAATCTAGGTTCCTTGTGAAGGCTGTTAATGCCTGTGTTAATATCTCCTATCATCTCTCTCCTGGCAGTGGAACAAGATAAGCGAAGAAAACTACTGCGCTTTTTTTCTTCCTTCATGAATTTTGCAGTGAGATGCAGTAATTGTTTATAATAGGAAAGTACCCTATTGGCGTTAATTAGCAGACACAAAGAGGTCAGGCAGGACACGAGGGTGTTTCTTAGAGTTCAGCAAGGACAAGGACCTCTGGAATCCAGATCCCAGCCAAGCTGAAATTGGAAGTGGATTTGAGCAGAAGTACTCCAGAAAGGGCTAAGGAAAGACCTGAGTTTCCCAATTTATGACATAGGAAGGACGACTGCTTTGCCTGCTCTTTTTAAGAGAGAAATGCCCACCCACGGGCTAGTACCGCCTGTACCAGACTTTGGAACCAGCTTTCAAACAGGTCTCTCATGCTGCTGTGCTCAGATGAAGTTGGTCTTTCTGCACATCCAGAAGGACGTACGTCACCTCCTGCACTGCAGGAAGTTCTTGCCAGAGCAAGCGTGTGGCTGTCTCGCAGCCACCTGGGAGACATGGAAGCTGTCAAAGGCGTAGTCGTTTAGGCATATTTTCTTCTATAAAATTCATAAAAGGGAACTGTGTGGCAAACCAGATCTATTTAAATGAACAGAACTGCAGTGGCTGCTCATGCCGTAGAGTTAGCGCTTCTTTGTTTAGGTCTGTGTTCATATTTTTATTACATGACACAGCAGTTAAAATGCACATTTGATGCTTTGCTTATTTTTTAATAATGAAGAAAGCTTACTACTGAAAACATCGTTTTATCTGTATGGCTTAGGAACTACAAGTGCATGTGGACCAAATTACAGAAATGGCAGCAGTAATGAGGAAAGCCATTGAAATTGATGACAAGCACGGCTGTAAAGAGCAGGAACGTATCATTCAGCTTGAAGTAAGTACGCAATCAAAACAGCAATGGCACAAATAGTTATTTGTCTTCCTCCACCCTCCCAACATGAAATGCTCAGAGTTGACTGTCAGATAGGAAAATGGCATGGTTACGTACAGATCAGGGTCTAGTCATCAAAACAGGGAAACTGTCACTTATTTTGGGAGTAGGGGAAGCAGGTTACCACTCCCCAAATACGTTTACAGAAGCTTTAAAATGTGTTCGAAATCTCTAAATCAAATATCTTCTTCTGACCCTACAGTTCTATCTATCTTTCTCTCTATCTGTACAGTCTTTCAGTACTTTGGGGCTTAGGAATAGCCAGCCTCCCATGCATCCACTGCCAATACTTGAGGGCAGCAAAAAGATAGCTTCATGTTACCTTCATGAAACAGACCAGTTTCATATAATTGGTTAGTTGGGAGAATTAGTTTGTTGTATCAAGCCTCTGAGGGAGCCATACCTGACATTAGATTAGTCTTTGCTGGGGTGCCATCTTTCCAGAACTCAGGAGCAATTCACATTCTGTATTCTTCTAGTAGCTTCACCAAAATTGCCACAAATCCCGAGATGCTGATTTAGGCTCTAGCTTTGGTCACCTGCTTGATTTTCCAGTCTTCCTCGTTATTAAATTGTTTCCTTTGTCAAAGGTTTTTCCAGTGCGCTATCAATTTAGCTGCTTTCTTGTACGACTTTGTAGAACCAAGTCACACGTTATTAATGAGTAGGGAACTAGGTGCAATATTGAATTATTTCCAGTGTTGCTACCAATCCTAAAAATCATTTTTAAAGTCAGTAAACTCTTCAGTAAAGAGATCCTTTCCGTTTGTAGCTCTGTGGTAATTTCGCATGTAAAACAGATGCTGCTTTGTACACTTAGCTTCTGGTGTAGTTTGTTTTGTGTAAAATGCTTTTGGTTCTATTGTTCCCAGTGCTTTAGCATTACTGAAACTCAGCCCTTAGCAAGAGAGTAAAAGTTAGCACAATTACTGAGTTACTGTCTCTCTCATGAGTTACTGTATCATTCACTCATCCTGCTATTTTGTTGCACATCCCTCGTACAGATGTTTGCAGCAGAAGGAAGGTGAGTTTCTTAATGTTGTTATCTCCACTTTCTGGAGTTCTATTAAATGCCTTTTTTATCCCCCGGTTATAGCAAGAAAACAAAGGCTTGAGAGAAATTCTTCAGATAACCAGAGAATCATTCCTGAACCTTAAGAAAGAAGATGCATCAGAGAGCACTTCCCTTTCAGGATTAGTAACTAGCAGTGATTTGAGCCTGAGGAAGAGCTAAAGACTGTGGAAGTCAACAAGCTTTAATTGCACACTTTACAAACGGAATATCAGGGGTCACTTGTCAAGCACTTGTTACTGAATAGGGCACCAGCAGGCTTATGCATCTTAAACTTCGGGTTAGTGGCTTTTATACCGTGTAAAATAAATTCCAGTCGGTATTCTATAAATACCGTAGTGACAGATTAATTGCCATAGATCTAACTGCAGTAGGAAATGGAGTAATGCACTTACGGAATTGGGAATTATTTTTATATGAAGTCATTTTACAAATAAAATACATAATTTCACATAATTTATATAAATTATTGCTCGTACAAAACTTCAATGCACCTATTATACAATAAATACAAGACTTAAAGTCTGATCTCTGGCTAAAAGATAGTGGCTGGCTATGATTAATGCATGATCCATATTTCATTTTTCCTTTTAGTAAGTTTTTTTAAATTTAGTGTTTTGCAAGGAGCCTGTTTAATGGAAAGGGGAAAGAGCTAGCATAAAGTTGAAGGATTTCTGTTAGCCACAGGCTGTCCTGTTAAAATATAAGGCCGGTTGCTTAAACATAGGCAACGCTTTTGCAGTTGTATTTACCTTCTGAGAGAAAACCAAGCTCAGTTCTCTGTAGGTGGTGAGCTGCTGTAGTCTCACGTCTTTCTTTGGAGATTGGCTGCCCAAACTGGGAAACAGCAATTTGAAAGCGCTCTAACTATAGTAGGAGAAAGATAATTGGGAGAAAGAGGAGAGAAGTTCTATGGAAAAACTGGCAGCCTGCACACCGGCAAATATTCTTTTCCCTCTTTAAGTACTAAATAGTCGAGAAGCTTTTTACATTTTCACTGCGAACGTTCAATACGTTACTCTGACAAAAAGACTGCTCACTTTTATTCCTGAAATAGCTGCGGAAGTGAAAAGGAATTAGCACTTCTAGGACAAGAAGTAGCTTGCATTGTGTGCATGTACACCAGAAGTGCTTCATAAGACATACTTGCAGTAAAAGAGGTGCTGAAATAATTCACGTTTGGCTTTTGTCAGACTGCTTCTGCTACTTGTTCAAAGCGCTAAGGCCGTTGCTAAGACTGATGTGTATGACCACATTGTGTTCAGCGTGTTGCCGTATTCTTTACTTGGAGTGCATACCTGAAGTACAGCGAAAGCTTTCAGTCACAGAAGACTGTAGACCTACAAATGGCATACACGCTTTGGTACTGGGGCTGTTGAACAACTTACCTAACAAAATGAGTTGAGGTACTCTACAATCAAATGCGCTATCAAATGCGGCAGCATTGACTCAGTAAACCCTCCATAGACTCGAGGTACATGCAACAAAAGGTCTAAAATGGAATGTTACATTCCTAGTGGATAGAGTTACTTACAGGGAGCTTAATATTTTTTGCTTTGGTATTGTCACATGCTGCTTTATGAGAAGCGAGTGGAGTGGTGGGAAAAGCATGTAGCAGAAAATAAATGCTGAGTTTTTATTAATTAATACATCTGCCAAGAAACGCAGCTGGAACGAGAGCTCAGGAAGGACAGGAATGAAGCTCTCCAGCATTCTACAGCATTTTTTTGTAGTTGGGGAAAGAGCTGCTTCTTCTACCAGAGCATCATAGCTTTTTCTGAAGATTTAAGAACTTATTGAGGACATTCATGTGCATGAAGGTTTTAACCCTTTCCAGACTTGAAGGTTTTATTTTCAGAATACTTTATCTCAAGCTCAAATTACACTTGTCTGCTGTTACCTATAAAACTTTACGGATGCTTACGTAATTTAGTTTTTTGCATTTCCGCTGTAGCTTGCAAGCTGGTGACTTATCAGAAGCAACATCTGTTTTAATGCAGTATGTTTTGTCACTGCAAACTGGGAAGAAATTCTGGTTTCAGTTTTTTCTACAAGTGTCTTTTCAGCTGTTGACTGGTATCAGAGATATTCACATCCGTTCGATGCTGAATGCAGTTCCATGGCTGACTTTCTGGTTTGTCTCCAGTACAGTCTCCAGAGTGTATAGCAGAGAAGGGTTGTTAGTCTGTGGCAGTTCTTTACGGTTGCTCTATTATGAAATAATGCTTGATTAGTGTTTATTTTTGTAAATTAAGAAATGTGACTTAATTTATCTACTCCTAGTCTTCACATTTGATACGTCTCCCCTTCCATTCCCTTGACCTGATCACTTTAGGATTTTAAAGAGCCTTCACGTTGTGTGGAGTGACTATTTTTCATTGCATACCTGTTATTTTTGTAATGCAGATAGCTTGAAAAGAATTTATGGCTAGAATTGTGTACTGTACAGTAAACTTATTTTATCAATAAAGTTGACTGAAAATATGGATGTCTATGTGATTAAAGCAAGGTACTGGATCCCAAATGAGCCATGTTTATAGCATCTGCGGGAAAAAAACCCCACCATTTTGCTGTTTGCTGAGCTTCTTTTTGTACTTAGGGCAGACAGGCAGGCCCATATATCGTGCTTTTAATCATGTTGCCGTGTATTAAAAAAAAAGAATCCTTTGTGAAATGTTAATTTTCTGTTGGGAAAACTAACACTTGCTTCCATGACAAGGCCAAGCCCAAAGCCTTGCACTTGGGTCAGAGCAATCCCAGGTAATGGGTACAGACTGAGAGAAGAACTCCTTGAGAGCAACCCTGTGGAAGACATGGGGGTCCTGGTGCATGAAAAGCCTGATACGAGCCAGCAGCGTGCACTTACAGCCCAGAAAGCCAACTGTAACCTGGGCTGTGTCAAGAGAGGGATGGCCTCCCTCTACTCTGCCCTCGTGAGCCCCACCTGGAGGATTGCATCTAGGTCTGGGGCCCAAAGCACAGTAAAGATGCAGAGCTGTTGAAGTGAGTCCAGAGGAGGCTACAAAGATGCCCAGAGGGCTGGAGCACCTCTCCTACAAAGAAAGGCTGGGGGAGTTGGGTTTGTTCAGCTTGTAGAAGAGAAGACTCTGGGAGATGTCATTGCAGCCTTCCAGTACTTGAAAGGAAAGGAGCTTATAGTCAAGAGGGAGACCAACATTTAACACAGGCCAATAGCAGTAGGACAATGCAACATGGTTTCAAAGTAAAAGAGGGGAGATTTAGATTAGAAATGAGAAGATAATTCTTTAGTCCGAGGGCAGTGAGGCACTGGCACAGGCTGCCCCGAGAAGCTGTGGGTGCCCCAGGCCTGGAGTTGATCAAGGCCAGGTTGGATGTGGCCCCAGGCAGCCTGAGCTGGTGCGTGGCAGCCCTGCTCACAGCACAGGGTTGGGGCTGGGTGGGCTTTAAGGTCCCTTCCAACCCAAGCTATACAGAGAAGCAGAAAGAATAACAAAAATGTAGTCCACAGGACTGATTTTCGTATTGAAACATTTTGCTACAGATGAGAATGTGACCATTACATTTTTTTCTACAAGATTAAAAAAGTGACTTTACTCAGTCTCTGGGTTTGTTTCTCTGATGTGTAAATGATAACGGCAGTGGATTATATTCACAAGTTAGAAGTGTAACATTTTCTCCACTTCTTTGTGGTTTCTCAGAAGAGAAACTTGCTTTCAGTATCAAATTCCTTGTTGAAGGCAGGTAAGAAATGTCAAGCTACATCATAAGCAAGCATTAGAGCTGTTTGACCAAGGTAAATACTGAAGGGCAGCTTGAAGTTGGACCATGATGTACAACTAATAAATCCTTAAACAGCTTTGGCTTTTTAACAAATTCATGGAATTAGAAAATGACATGGAACTGGAGAGCTAAAATCACTGTTTTCATGCAGAATTGTGTTTACTGAAATCCCTTCGTAGATATCCAAAATAAGATCTAAACTGGCTTGGGAAGTTCTTGGTTTAGTTAGTGAGTGTATTACTCTTTAAAAGCACTTTCCCTGGTTTAAATAAAGAAAGGATTTCTAGATTGGATTTGAAGAGGGTTCATCTGTAGGTGTCCAAAGGGCGTCAAGTGCCTGAATACTTGCAGCATAAGAACCTGGCAGCAGTCAGTATGGCCACACCTTTGTATAAGAAACCACTATTAGTTTCTATAGAGAAGGAAAACTCAACTGACATCTAGAAAAAGAAAGAAAAACTGTAAGCAACTGCTCAGAGTGACAAAGAGAAATGAATCGTAATTCCAGTCTTGAGAAGTACACATTAACAACACTTCTCACAGTTAAGCTGGAAAGCATTGCCATAAGGGAAATGAGCAGAACTACAACCACAGTACGATTCCATTGCCGTAAGGATTCATTCTACCATCCTTTTTTAAAAGGTGAGATGAGCATCTTCTCTGCAGTGCTCCCACCACTGAGAAGAGCCCTGGAAATGCTTGAGGAGGGCTATTGTACCAATCAAAAACCACTAGGTATATTTTTAAAGATTCAGTTAAAAGTCTGAACTTCCAGCATCAATGGCTGCAGGAAGATTGGTATCCTCCATTCTCTGATCATATGCTCAGGAAGATGACAAACAATTTTTTAATCAATTATATGCATCTCCTCAAATTACTGTCTTCCTATGATATGCGCTATCTGGGCTTTGATGCTTCCTGGACATGACTTCTTTTCCCCATGGCTTTCAGGATAAACGAATCCAGCTCTTTGTGAGCACATTAGATGATTGGCATTACACCAGAAGAGAGCGTGGGTAACCTGGAACAATTGGACAGGGTGGGTTTTGTCATTTTTCTTCTGATGAGTCAGGCTTGTGATGACCCAGTACAGGTAGGTAAGTTGTACACAGCTTCATCCCTCTCCCAGAACAAGCCAAGTTATTGCTGTTTTGGAGTTGTCTTCTCCCAGTATGCAGCAGAGCGTGATGCCTTGTACACCCAAGCAGGAGGCTGCTATCTGCCCATAGCTACCTGCTAGTAGACAAGGGCCAAGAGCAGATGAAATGCATCTTCATTAACAAGCATCTGCTTGAATAAACAAAAACATTACTTTGAGCTGTTGCTTCTAATGAAAACTGACATATCAGAACCTGCTTATCAATGATGTGGAAGGGGTTGACACAGCTTGGCTTGAGAGCAACAGCACAGACCAGATCTGACATGAAACACGGGAGAGGCCACAGCTCAGGCCAAGCATTCCCTTCTTCTCTGCGATGCACATCACAGCTAAACAAGCAGTTGAAGAAGTGCTGCTTTTGTCCCACCCAAACCCAATGCTAGGGTTTGGATGGCAAAGCTTCGCAACCAGGCCCTGCTGGGAGTGTGAGCAGTTTCAAGACTGCCACCTACCTGTTAGTCACACCCACTCCATAGCTTCTAACTGAAAATAACAACAAGCCTCTTGCCCACAGAAGGCAAAACATTAAGTAAGGCAGGTGTTTTCTCAGAAATCTCTATTGTAGTGTTTACACCACAACTAACAGCTACGCCCCTAGAAGAGCTTCAAGTGCTTTACAACCCAATGTACGTAACGTATTTCTAACACTTGTTGGAAAGGATGTAAGAACAGTAACTAGTACATTTTCTTCTTACTAAGCAGTAGCAGCACACACCATTAGATTGGAAGATACAGGTCCATCATTCTTCCCCGTGAATAGAGCTGCTCACACAAGATACAACTGCAGGGATGATGGTGGAACTTACATTGCAGGCCCCTTCTCATAGTCTCCCATCACCTGTTCTAAAAAAAAAAAAACCAAAGCACAGTACCCCTCTGGAAAGCATGGCTTGCTCCTATTTCAAGCTATGCTTTCTGAAGACCTAGGGAGGCAGGTGGGCAAGCTGCCTTACATATGTTGTGCTCCATGAAATATGGGAGTCAGCCTGAGTTTCTGCTTTAAAAATAAGAAAGCAAGAGACAAGGACAAAGGAAACCTTCTCTTTGAGAAAGATCAGTGTCCTTGTGTCTAGCTGTGCCACAGCTCATTTCAAAACTGGGAAAGCGAGGAGAGGAGGAAGAAAGTTTCTCCTTTAGCTTTAAGGCAGTTCTGCATGTGTTTCAGTCCTAGAAATGCTGAAGGAGCAACGAGGACAAACACCATGATGTAATCATCACAGCACTGTTACAGTGCAGTGAGGACTGCAGAAATGCAGTGACAGCAGGTGGGTTCTCTAAGGCAGAGAGAGGCAGATCATCATAATCCAGGAGACTCCAGCTTGCAATCAACACACCTGGTTTTGCAGAGGTATCAGCACCTAGAACTTCCCAAGAAGCATTAAATAGCATCAGTTTAAGCTAGCACAACTGCAAGGTAGGTGCTGGGCTGGGCTAGCTGCGTAAGTGCTTCCAGTGAGAGGTGCTGCAGTGAGTAGTTTTCTGTACTTGCACAGTACAGAAATGCATAGCAAGCTGGAATCCAGTCTCTCTTGCAGCTGCCACAAATGGTACACAAGAGGTTTAAAAAATCCCCCCAGTGCTCCAGTGAATCAGTTAGTATATTCTGACAACAATCACTATTAAGCACTATGGCTTACGGAACAGGAAGATAAACCATGCTCAATTTTTAATTGGAAAAAAGACCATCTCCATTTCAGGAGATCAGAAGAGTTCCAAGCCTAACTCTGCCTCAGCCTTCCTACAGGATCCTGCAGACTAGTTTCCAGTCGGGAGCTTGACACAAACTTCTTTTGTCCTTTAGAACTTTGTCCAATGAAGCTACAGACACCTCTCCAGCTCCTGCAATCCTACAGAATGTGACTGGTCTCAGCCTGGACCTCAGGGTGTCACTGTGACTGCATTCAGTCCTTGTGACAGGTTAGTGTCTCCTACCATATCCTTTGATGGTAGGAAATTTCAGGACAACCAACCACTACAACTTGCTTCAGCATTTGTGAAGCAAGTTTGTACAATCAGTGATTGTAAAAGTGACACTGAATTCAGCATGAAGACATCCCCTCAGTTACAATATTATTTCAAAAGACATCTTTATTATAAAAAGATATAGAAAATTAGAGTTCAACTTGTTTCTTTCAGAATGCTAGTCACAACAGTTATAAAAAAACAAGGTAAACATGTTTAAGAGCATTTGTATACCAAATAAGTGTTTGCTACTTAGTCAAATACACAAAGACAAGCTCAGTATCAGTGCAGTAAGGGCAGCCAGTGAACATCAGTCCATCAGAGACCAAGGAAAGAGCTTCTCATTTACCCCCATCTGCCACAGAGAACAGCAGAATGAAGCAAGACCCTAAATGTAGGATTTCAGCCTTGCTCAGCTGTTTGAGCCAAGTGTACCAGCTCCAAGCAGTCATGGGATTTGTCTCTAAACATCAGATCCGCTCAGTCACCTCAGAGGCTATGCCATGCTACAAAGTTTCACTCCTTACAAGCTGAGAAGAGGCTGTAAAATTGAGTTACTTTGAAGTCATTGGTTCTCTTCTACTGCTAGAATGTTTAAGCTTTCAAGTAAGTTCTCAGATAGAGTAGTATTGTCACTTTCCTCAGTGGGTAGTTTCTGACACACCTGCTGCCAAGAATTTAAAGTAGTGGCTGAGAACTGAAGTTTTACCAGCAGGTTATTCACTAGCAGTGGTTCCATTCAAGTAGCAGATCAGCCATCCACCTCCAGACAGGAAGGACTATGTACTCTGCTGCCCACACTAAAGGTATAAAGATAGGAAGAAGAAATTAAAAAGTTTTAAAAAAAATTAGAAAGAGCCACCAAAACCTGTATCAAGAATCAATGTAATGCATTGCTTTCATTGCTATTTAATATAAGACAGACCACAATGTAAATACTGAGGATATAGACCAGGACCGGGCAGGGGGTGGGCAGTAAAACCCAAGGACAGCCTCAGGTCAGTTTGTACATTAACGTGAGCCAAACCCACAAGGCTCCAGTTTGCATTTTGAAAATGGCTGCTTGTTTTATTTAAGGAAGTGAATAAAGCCACCAAACAAGATGCAATTTTCCACCGAACACAAGAGTGGTCCTTTATCTGTTTTTACACTGCATTCATATTGGGAAAATGCAATCGGAGTTGCTAAGGAACACATTGAGTCAGCAAGGATCTTGGTCAGTATTTTGCCTGCAGTATGCTATTCTCACCTTTAAAGGCAAAAATTAAAAGATCGATTGATTAAAGAAAAAAAAACAACCACAACAGTTAGTGTTTCAACTAATTCCAGGAAAGACTGACATTGGCAATAAAGTGCTTATTCCAGTTACTCTCTTTGGCAGCACCTCATCAAAAAAAAGATGATACCAGAGACAAAGCAAGTCGTAGGCTATTCAGAAAGCAAATAAGGAAGCAAGCCACTTGCGTTCTCTTAGCAGTCATCTCTGTACAAAGACCAGATGACCAGCCTGCTACAGAACCAAGCAAAAGAGGGAGAAAGTAGTCTCAGATCAGCTTCACTTCCTGAGCCCCAGTGTGCTCACTTACAACAGTTAATTCAGTGCAGTTTAAATTCAAGTCACTTAATTTAGCTTGCAAGGTTCAGTAATGTGTCTTGGACACAACTGTGTCTGCAGCCACACATTTCGTACCTATTAGAAGATGATACTTCAGTTCCTGCTAGAAGAACTCCTTCTGTATATGACCCTTGTCTTTCTTCCCTTGCAAGATGGCAGACTGCTCACCTCCAAGAACAAGTTAGGCAATATTTTGGCAGAAATTTTCACACCGTGAGGGAAGAACCAGTGTTGCACAGGTTGCTTTCTAAGGGCTGTTCTATACTCCCATACCTGAACATCAAACTAGCTCACTACAAGACAAATACCTGTACTTGACCCTTAATATGAGATCTCTGCAGCCAGACATACACATTACAGCAGTCTGAATGGGCCATTGAGGAATGTCACAAAACAGCATGTAGTGGACAGGACAGATAATTTTTCCTTCGAGTTGAAGAAACAGCCTCCTCTTATTACACAGGACAAGTTGACAGCGGTAGAAGCCTGCACTGCTGGCTGGTTTGCTGGTGATAACTTATCTTGCCATTGTTAGATTCTTCCTCTCTGTTCCCACCAGTTATTGAGCTGGTTACAGAAGCAATGGAGTTCTTTCCCCAGCTGGTTGCTCCTTCTGAAAAAGCTCTTTAATCTGTAGCAGCTTGCTGTGGATCCTCTCTCTTAGGGGAGGGATATGATGGCTGGGGTCTAAGACATTTGTGCTTCTGCGCTCCCTTTCCCGTTTCCAGGTGAGGTAAGGGTGTGGTGGGAAGGGCACTTCACTTCTCTCTCTGCGAAGCTGCACAGTTACTCCACTAAGGGCCAGCATTATCCACACTGCCAGGACAATAAAGTCTAAAAGAAAAAAAAGAAAAAGCACTGATTCCCATAAAACTTGGAAGGAATCATGATGTTTGTCCAAGTGTTCAAGACTAAGATGGATGGGGCTTTGGACAACCTGGTCTACCCACAGCAGAGGGGCCACAACTTTAAGGTCCCTTCCAGCCCAATCCGTTCTATGATTCCCAAGTACAAACACTGACAAGTTTGGAAACAGGAAGGAATGACATATTGCCTCTGCATCCTCGTGGGCAGAAAGAATAACGATGCGAAGGCAAGAACAAGGACGTTCAGTCATTGTCCCTTAGACTGCCACTCTGCAAACACAGCAGTTCAAAGCTGAAAAGCTCCTCGGGTAAGCTCCTTGTTACACAGCATTTGTTGCAAGGTTCATGTCTGAGTCAGCTCAGTGTTACTTCTAGAGGACTGAAATTCATCATCTGGGTGTTAAAATCTCCCACCATACTTCTTATGTTACCCTTTCATCCCCTCAACATTTACTGTTTACAAAGGCAAAGATGCAGTTCTCAAGTATTTCTCACTTCTTTTTTTTAAAGGAAGTATAAGAACAGCACTCACCATTTGTTTGAAAAGGCACGTTGGTGTAAGCTCTGTTAAAGTAATCATTGAGGAGCCTTCTGAGCAGGTCTAAGGCAATGTAAGCAAGACTTGTGTAAACATAGCATGCAATAGCCAGGACCACCGCGTAAGAGCCTACTATTCCACAGGCTAGTATGTTCAGCTGGAAAGGGGAAGAAAAACAGAACTTTAGGAAACTGACCAGCACTGTACTCCCCCATCTCTTTAATGCAATATTTCATCAGTTCTACCAGAAGAATTTGGCTTGCCCACACCCTGTTATCCAGGCATCCTATTAAGACAGCTGAGGTAGGCCAGTAGAAGTGTTACTAGTTGTGTGCAGTGATGCAAAAAAAAAGTCATTCCTTTCCTTATGGACCATTTAGTACAAGCAGCAGTGAATAGGAACTCCTTAGAGCTGATCCTGTACTGAGTTTCATGAAGCTATGTTAGATCTTCTACACATCCCACAGGACTGCAGTTTGGATAATGGTCTGAAACCCTTTCCCCCCCTCCTCCCATGGAGGAAGAGGAGATTACTTACAATTCTTGGACAGCCAACAAAAAGCACTGGAATCATCAAGGCCACAGAAGAAAAGGTCACCCAGAACACAACATCATCACGGAACACCCTGTAGTCTCCTGCAAAGACACCATATTCCACAAATAGTTTTCTAGCGTTAGTAAATAATTTTTTTTTTTAGTGGTTGTAGTAGTAAGCTTCTCCCTAAAGATTCTGTACGTTCAGAAATTTTAGAAATACCTGGAGCACGATGTTGAAAAGGTTAGCTTTTGAGCTCAAATGCCAATTAGAAGTGCACTGTAGTACTGTTACTCAGAACAGATTGTTCCAGTTTAGCACAGGTCCTAAATTGGGAAGCAGATCTTGTTCATCAAGCAAGTTTTTCAGTGAAGTATACACTACTCATCTGGTAAGAGTGAAAAGCAGAGTACTTCCATCTAATAAGAAGCCATTTTATTGCTTATATAGTTTTATAGTTTATGAACCTGTATCTACATAGGTTTTACTATAGGACCTGGTGCAAGCGCAGCCACCACAATATATGGCAAGAAGCTCTTCTGGCTTTAGGAATAATAAAGTTACTTGATTAAACACTAAAAGCAGGGGGAGCAAAGTAAAGGCCTGTCAATTAAACAGGGGACTAGCTGACTCTAATTTGCTCACTATTTTACTTTAGTAAAGAGCAACCAGGGAATGCATGGATTATTACACAACCACAGCCTGAGAAAAAGAGACAACCTTGAAAAGGGAAAAAACTGCCCCACCAGGAGATCTTAAGTAGGAAAGCTGGAAAGGAAAGCATTTATGAGATTTAAAAGGTACAGCAAAGAAAGCAGTGCAGCTGATGCCTTGATGTCCCTGAGGGATTTCAGCTCAGCAGCCTTTCTTGCTTTGCTGTGGTTTACCTGTTGCTCCTCTTAAGGAAGTAATTCTAAAAATGCCTGTGATGTCAGTTCAGCTGCAAATACAAGTTTGAGCCTTACAGTAAAGTGCTGCCAGAGCACTGCACTGCACTATGGTAAAAGGTAACAGCAAGAGCTCCTCTTTATCCACAATGCCTTCATACCTGAAACCTCAGAGTCAGACCACAGATTTTCTACTGTAACTTGCTCTGGATCAGAGAACAAGACAGACAGCAAATGCTTGCCTGGAGCAAAGCTGGTATTAGATTACTGAAATGCAAGCAGTTTGGGTACTAAGAATAAGCATTTTCCTTTTCCCACCAGTGCTGATTCTCCAAATAGCTTTAACTGCCGCACACCTGGAAGAAAGCTTCAGGGACATCTCTAATCCCTCCAAAACCAGAAAGGGAAAAAAAAAAATAAGAGACAAATCACACTAAGATACACCAGATAGGGGCATTTGTTTTAGAGCCTTGCAGTCCCTGTAATGTAGAAGGGACGTATCACTCAGTAGTCACTTGGCAGCAAAATATTTCAGTACATACCTAGTGGAGTAAAGAAGACCATTGATGAGAAGAGAAATCCCAGCACAAGTCCAATAATCAACATACAGAGTAGGACAGAGCCAAACCTCCACCAGCTTGCAACCAGGAGAATCCCTCCAATAATCCCAGCTACTGCTGTCAAAATAAGACGCACTGAAAAATAAAACAGGAAATTCTAAACTAAGAACAGTAGCAACATCCTGAAAATCTCAGTTATTGCAATAACATACTCAACAGCTTCACTTGCATGCTTGGTCATTACCTAATGAAGGTTTTCAGAAACTTTCTGAAAAAAGCCCACATTTGTGCTTCACGTATTTCACCAACTCCAGTCAGTAACTGAGAGTATGCTACTGAAAGAGTGACATAAGATTGTAATGAAGGTGTTGCTACTATGTAGCAGAGTACCTTGAGTTCCCAGAGAAGTTATGTTGCAATAGATATGGCATTATCAGAAAAGCAACTATATGAGGTAGGATGTAATAAAGACAAAGGAACCAATTCTTGCCAGTCCAGACTGGTTGCAGTTGCTTATTCTGTCTTACAGATAGAACCTGCATTGATCTGAAATTGAGGTTTACCCATTATGGAAGAGGCAGGAAGGAAGCATATTGCAAATTCCAGATAGCTTCTAAACCTGCACCTCCCTTGGATAGATTTGCAAATTTTTCTTTCATAGTTGTAGCTATTAATTCCACTTTATTGTCTGAGGTTGAAAACAATAATTACTCTGTTGTGTATTCAGCTGTTACAGTAATCACAGCTCAGGTCAAGTACTCACATACTATACTTTTTTTTTTTAATATTTTCCAAGGCTTGCCAGCTGCAAGCATAACTTAAGAGATCCATAGCAATAATGTTTTGGGAAGAAGACAGGGTTATCCTGACATCTACTCACCATCATAACCAAGGCCAGTTACCCTAGTGATGAATACAAAGAAGAAGAATCCTGTGAATATGAATCCCATGAAGAATAAGTCTAGAGATAAGAGAAAAGTGATTTAGTATGCTATCATATCACATGATACCAAGTCTACCTCAGTAGATCTGCAGACCCCTCTGTTTTACAACTGGGAAGGGAGATCTCAGTTTACTAGCTGTTAAACTGAAGGAGACAGCCAATACTTTGTTCTGGAAAGGGCAGTTCCAAAGTACTTCAAATAAGTAAAAATTACACATCTATATTCATGCTCCCCAGCACGCACCCTGGTTCTGGGTTCCTGTTCTTGGAATACCAGAAACTTCTTGTTTAGCATTCAAGAGATCTGACCCTGCTAAAGCAGGACTATGGACCTAATTGACATGTAATCACTACCGGGTGATTCTTAGCAAAAACACTACAGTTTTCAGTCACAGCAAGTTACACTTATGAATTCCAACAATAGTTATGAGAAGAAAAACCACTCCGTACCTGTTTTCCAGAATCTGTGTCCAAAAAAGCATGTGAAGAGACCAAAAACAGCAAGAGCAGTGAAGAAGATTTTGGTAGAGAGTTTGCCTACAGAGAGAAAGAATGGGTTACTAGAGCATTCTCTTCTAGTAGTCCCAACAGTGACACTAACATAAGGTCAGGTTGTCATCACTTAGTCTGTCAACAACATAACTACTGCTCCTTTGGACTTACAGTGAAAACAAGTCTGCAGCGTTTGACCTAACAAATATCTTAAGATCCTCAACAGAATATTTAAGTAGCTCCAGTTTAAGCTGCAGTTAAAAGCTTCCACCTTACTGAAGAGACTGAAGTTTCTGTAACCATTAGTCAGGCAGTTGTAACTTGCCATTTGCAGTACCACTCTTACAGCTTTACCTGAAAATTCTCTACTCAGTTTTTAAAATAGTCAGTGATAGAGCAGTTAATTTTTATCTTTGCATCCTTCATCTTTATCTACAAAGAATTTATTTTTCATGCAACAGAAAAAACCATCAGTATTTCAAGTACAGTTCATCTCTGCCTCCTAGGAAGAATCCTTACTGATATTTAGGCTACGTTTCTCTAGTTTTCTGAATTAGAGGAAAGGTTTTTAAGCCCAGATAATGTTTCTTATTACCTCATAAGACACCAAATTTGACAAGTCACCTCTGTAATAATTAAGCAAATGAGGACAAATTTTGCTTTATGAACCACATTCTATCCATTATTCTTGTTCCTTCAGTTTGCTCTTCTTGCCCTCAAATTCTATAATTACATAACCTCACAGAAAGTAATATGACTTTGTAATCAGATTTCTATTGCTGGCATTATATTCATGCTTGTTTTTAAGGTGACCATCCCATTCCAAAATATTTGAAAGTTACTGACTGCTATTAGCATGAGCACAGCTCAAGACTTCGAGCTGGACTCTAATCCAGACCGTGTTTTATCAGCTTAGTTTCACATGCATCACCCACAAAGTAACTTAAAACTATTTAGCCTGTTCAAATGGAAAAAGCTGGAGGGAGACCAATCACTAATAGTTCTCCATAGACTAATATTTATAATTCTAGACTTTCTCCTCAGTCAAGACAATGACTCAAAGTAACAAAAATATACCAAGAGTATATATTTACACATGTAAAAATCTCTCAAAAAAAGCACCAGTCAGCACTTTGGAGCATAAGCTTGAATTGTGCTCCAACAAGACCCAACTTACTAAGAGAAGAGCAGTTATCCACTAGGTCAGCAAAGCTGCAGGCATATGTGTGAGCAGGTATGTATGCAGCAGAAGTATTCCAAAGAGGATCCCATACTATGACATTGTAGATCACACCTTGCCCAGGGAGCGAGGAAAAGTATACATCTGTCTTATCATCACTTGTCACTGTAAGCATCTGGAACAGTAAAGAATATTTTTAATTCCAGAGACCTGCTTGTCACTATTTCTAATGCCATGGCGATGTACTCACACAGCTAAAGCAATACTCAGCAGCTCAAGGAAGACCAGCAAGAACTGAAACAGGAGCTTTGCTATTTGAACCCTCCCAATATTACCAAATGAAGGGTTAAAGGCTTACAGGATTGCCACCACTATCCTCAACATAAAGCAGTGCTTTCTGACAGCACATTAGATTTTCCTATCCATGTTTTATTCCTCCCCATTTGAGGGCAGAGTCCATTTCTTCCTATCAGTCTTCTACCCCAAATCTGCCCTCTGAAGCAGGGAGGCTGCTATTCTACTCCCCAGCAAGGCCAGATAGGTCATGGCCACTGACATTTTCACCTTCTGTTCCCTCCAATCTCTTCGCTGGGAGTAGGTAAACATGCCACAAGTGTTTGCTTTACCATATCTGCTCTCTTTATGTCCCTCCGAACTGGGGTCAGTTTCTAGTCCAGTTCAACTTAAGGGAGAGAAGAACAGGGAAGGAAGATTTTCATACAGTGCACTGCCAAGCACCTCATAGACCAAGGTTTCACACTTACTTTAACACCATTAGCTTTGATACTTTGCACCTCAGACATCTTCCGAATGTGGCTCATGAGCACCATCTCAGAAAGATCGTTTTCTGGTAAGAAGTACTGGTAGACATCATAGCGCAGCCGCCATCTGGAGTTCTGACCAGTTCCTGAATCACAGGATGGTGGGTTTGCTCCTCTACAATTAAGAAGATGTCAGCAACATGCTTGGCACAAGCCTTCATATGCATGATCTCTCCCACAAGATGCAACTTCCAGGTAACTTAAGTTACCTCTTCCTCCTCTTTCTTTTCCTCACGTACTTCTTAGATTACTAGTTGCAGCAAACAATATTTCTACTAGTAGTTAGATGTTCAACCTTTCCATTAAATCTTGTATTATCACCCTAGTCAAATACAGTGGAAGGAAACTCCAATACAGAGTCTAGTCAGAGCACTGAAGCCCCCACTCATTTCTTTTTTTTTTTTTTTTTTAAAACTACATACCTCATATACCCCAAGTTTGCAGGGGCAAACTTGATGCGTACATCAGCCAATGTGTAGTCTAGATAAATGTTGGGATCCACTTCCAAGTCAAATTCTAGATTGCAGCCTCCAGGTATAGGATCTGGAAAATAAAACAAAAAAATAGATGTAGTAGTTCTTACTTCTTCCTTATATAATATGAAAAAAAGTTTAAGACCTCAGCAACACACACATTTGCAGGCATAGTCTGATGCTGAGTACCCAGAATTGTATTGTCTGCAGGACTAGAGCCTAACAAGTTATGTCACTGCAATCACTAAAACAAATCCTAATATACATGCACAGCACTTTTCTACTTTGAGGCTGAAGTCATGACAAGACCACACATCTTATACACAAATCATAATTCAGTAATGAAACTAAGCTTTGGCAGCCTGGAAGGGTTTGTGCCATCTCTACCACGTGCTTTTGCCATGCAGTAATATCACTTCTGAAAATGCAACACCTCATTCTACAGTTCGCTTGTAGTAAAGCAGAGCTGGTGTCCCTTAAAAAAAGAAAAAGGGCAACATACCTTTCTCCATATACGGAATAGAGATAGCTGTGCTTAGCACCCGGTTAGCATCCAGAGATCGAAGGTACCACGTACACACAGTCTGTTGAGGTCGAAGGATGGAAATCAGCCCTCTGTCTACACCAGTTCCTGAGCTGTTTGTAGATGGATTCTGGACAGAAACACATTATATAAACAAGCAATTAATTGTGATCATGTTTTACCACAGCTAAACATATTGCACAGGAGTCACATTCCTGCCACAGGCCTGTAGGGCACACATTTCAGTGTCAGTTGCTACAGGTGAGGCATTCAGCTAGCTAGCAGTAGCTCAGAGCTGGGGGGAAAAAAAAGCAGCTGTCAACACTGCACATTGGTCAGTTCAGGTTAAAAAGAAAAAAGAAACCTGAAAGTCTGAGACTGTTGAAGTAGTAACATCAAAAGCAAATTGCAGAGATTTCTAGGTAGCTAAGTTTACTAGTGTACAGATATGGAGTGATTAGTAAAGGTATAAAGGGATTAGAATATCTCTTACAAAAAGCTGTAAAGAAACTAATGAGCAATCCTGAGAACCAGAGTGCCAAAACACCTCACTATCTCCACCAAAATGGAGTCTACTTTATAACAGCTGGCTTTAACATGAACCATGACAGACAACCACTGATCTAATCCTCACCCTCACCACTCCTTTCAGAACCAAGAGCCTTGAGGAAAGATCAGACAGCAGCAACCACATCATTCGTGGACGGAACAACCAAGATTTGACCTGCAGTCAAATCTTCAGCATGGAAAACATGCTTTTGTCCAAGACCACAAGAGCTACCCAAGGCAATACTGCATGGAGACACATTACACCTGGCAGGCCTTAAGGTCTGGCTCAGTTTCACACCTTCTGAGGCAGACCAGCCCTAAAAGCAGTACAACCACATTAACGTGGCACTACCCTTCACCTGATAAAACCCATACACGCAAGCAGAGCCTGAACTGACAGCAGAAAGCTCTACGGCTGGTAATCAATGACTGAATAAGTATAGCAATAATGCCTCCACCCTGGAATCCTCGGTATTTTAACAGTACAAAGACAACTGAACTGGGTGACTTGTGTTACAGGTTATTCATCTTCAAAGCTTCCCAGCACAGTCCTTGGCACACAATATATTCTCATTTGAAATACCCCGATGGAATACGGGAACCGGATGGCAGCAGTCATGTTGCTACCTAGTACCTCCAGGTTAGTTTACATTCTGCTCAAATCCCACTCATTGCCTCAGAGTACCATAAAAATCAGTATTTCAGATTTCATCCCAGTAATTATGGGACAAAAACAAGGCTAGTGTATAGCAGTAAGAATGCTTGTATTACCAGCTAGATGTAGCAGCCTTCACTGGAGTACTGTGGAAGAATTTCTCCATATGCCACTAAACAAGAATTAATTCAGGAGAGGCAGTTAGGATAATGAGACGCCATACCTACAGCAGCTATACACAAACAACATGAACTGTAGACAGCCAAACATCAAAAAAATGATCATGTTTAGCATAACAAGGCATCTGGCAAATGTTTGTCATGAATCTGTTTTTAATGGGACATGTTGATGGATAGTGGTCAGCAGCCACATATCAAAAGCACCACTCCCACCAAGAGTAAAGAGCACTGAAAAAAAAAAGTCAAGCCAGATCAGAAATTTCTTTGCTATTCAGTTCTCTAAAACAGTAGTCATGACACAAGAGCATGAGAAAGTATTGTTCTAGTTTCAGAAATCCTAAAAGCACATGAACTGCATGGTTTTTATATAATACTTACATAGCTTCAATTCTGTACCCTAAGTGTAGGATAGCCAACACCTACTTTTCCTTTAGGGAAAGAAAAGAAGGACTTGAGAACTGAAACGACACTCTTCCCATACCTTATCAAAGGATATCACCACATCACTTCGCTGTGCGTGTACTTGAAAAACGATGACTGTCACATTGCTTGCAATGTTCCTGATGACTGCTTCCACTGGATTGGTCTGATTAAGTAGCACATTTCTGAATTTTCCCAAGGAGAGCTCAAGAAGACCTGCATTCAAAAAAAAACCACTTGGTTTTTCATTCACATGGGAAGCAGTTATTGAGGGAGTGGGGAAGAGGGCTGGCCCAACATTCATCCACTGGGAACACAGCAAGACATTTTATGCTACTCTCAATCAGAAAATTCAGGCTTCAGAGTCTGCTATACACAAAGCTCTGCCTACAAGGGATACAGCTAGGAAAACTGCTGTGCAGTCTGGCTCTCTCCTAAGCATACAGGACATCACAGAACTGAAAAGACCTCAAGAGATTGAGTCCAACCCCTCTGCTAAAGCACATACCCTACAATAGGTCACACAGGTAAGCATCCAAACTGATCTTCCATATCTCCATAAAAGGAGACTCCACAACCTCTCTGGACATGACTTCCTGCCAGGAGCTCAGTCCACCCCCTGTACAGTTGAGCTCATCGGCAACAAACACCAGTTGCAGACGACCAATTAGTGCAATGAAGGGCAAATACCATTCAGTAAATATGACACTGAGGACTACTTGCTCTTCTGCAGATACAGAAGAGTATGCTCATATTAGCCAGCCAACATGCAGAATATCTGCTAGACTTCTTGGGCAAATTTCCCAGTGATGGTAATTGCATCAAGTTCTACAACAGCATCAAACTTGTTGTTTACATACATACACTTAACTACTTTCAGTTTTTCACATGTAATTTGCTCACAAATTATTCTAATTATTAGGACTGTTGTATCCTAATTTCTGCATCTAGTTTCATCACTTCTTCCTAGATGCAGTCAATATCATTTTTTTCTGGGATGAACATAGCTCCATCGTTTGCTGTCATTTCAATTTAAAGAGAAACACATGACCCAGAATATAAGGTTCTCTGAGAATCAGCTTTGGCTTGTTGTTCAAGTCCTGCAAGAAAGTCTGCTTTCTTCCTGTGCTGTGCTCTTGGGAAACACAGAATCCCAGGAGAGGGAAGAGAAGCAGCTGTATGAAAGCCATGAGATTCTCTTTTGTTATAAAGTAGAGACTGTAGGCTTGTAGCATGAACAATGCCTTTGAGCATTGCATTGTGATGCTCCACAAGAATTCCCCTGCATAGGCACAAACACAAAGCCAGCTGACCTAAAACTTACCAAGCTTAAGAACAAATACACCACTTCTGCAAAGTTGCCTCTCCTAGTATGAAGGTTGATACTGCCATGTTACTCTGTGCCTTCATTGGAGTACAAATATCCCATTCACACTGGATGGGTCAGGTGTTTCCCTTTCTGAAACAAAGAGTCTTCTCATTCTAAACTCTGTACATTGAACTCTGTACCCCTTTTAGCTCTTTCTTGTTACTCTTCATTCTCTCCTCTTTGGCAGGTTTCTTTGCCTTTTGATGTGCAAAAAGAGGTGACCTACCTTTAAACATCTTCCATTCTTCTCACAGCAGAGAGAAAGCAGGAAAAATAACTCATTTCATCTTACTAACTTCAATCCTTACTTCAGTCCTACGCTCACCCCAGAAGTTTGACAATTACCAATACCAGATCACCAGCAAACCCCTTGCTGAAATACGTGGATCACAAATCATCCAGGAGAAAGATTGACGTGGCAATATGACAAAAAAAATCTTTAGCTTATGTTAAAATAAATATTTTCAAGCATTTTGAGTATTTTTCAATCTCTGAAGCCCCCTGAGTATCATTCATATACTTGTCCCCTCCACAAAATCTCTGTTCTCTGAAGACCTGAAGTTATATCAGAAAGGCAACAACATATGAATGCTAGAGAAAAGTGTTCTAAATGCACTGCTGACTTTCTATGCACTCAAACTTGCTGGGAGTTTTGAACAGAGGAGAATCTCCCTGGACTTTAAAAGTAGCTTTTTGAACCGCAGGATGTTCACTCCACAATGTTATTTTAAGGAAAGAAAAACTGAAACCATATACATCTTCTCTATACTCTACAACAAGGGGAAAAACAGCTTTGCTCTGCCTTGTTTCTCACCTCCACTCTCTTCTTACACCCTGAGGCCTCCGCATATATAAGGTCAGATTTGTCAGCAAAGCATGCAGCCACTACCTCAACATGATCATGAGACTCTAAATGTCAGAGACACTCTCTCAGATTTAATTAGTGTGGTAAACTAAGGCATGGTGTTCTATATTACATTACTGTTTGCATAACTGCTCCTAGACAGTGCATGTGACATATTTTAAGCCAGAGTCTGGACAGAAGACTATAGATGCAGAGTTAGGAACAAGAATGGCTACATCCATGAGACTAGTGTTTTTCAGATGGTTGTCTACAAGCTCCTTGAACTGCACTTCTAGTTGTGCTTGAAAGATTACTAAGGAGAGTTCGCAAGAACTGCAGAGCTGCAGAACCTTTTAAGTCATTTGCTGGAAGAATAATTGCTACATTACCAAACTACAATGCCTAAAACCTTCTTGCTTTCTCCATTTCCATCATTTGTTGAAGACACTGGTGGTGCTCTGAAGGAGACAGGAGCATGGGAAGCAAGACAGACCAACCTACTCACAATTCATCAGGCCCATCACTATCATGTTTTCAGACAGCCATTAAATCGCCTGAGCTCAGTGTAATTTGTAATGGAGCTTAGTGTTGGCAAAGTATCTGCTTTGAAAGTTAGCAGCTAAAGACATACAGTTCCTGTTAAGAAACTCCATCACTGCTTATGCAGAAACAGCCTTTACAACTACAGGGCTGTGCTCAATCAGTATACTTGTCTCTAGTAAGAGAAAATGCATTTCAGTTCTGTGCCAGGCAGCTTACAGATACACTGAGTTACCTTACATGAGTTTTTAGAGGCAAGAAGAGCCTTTCCATGCAGGAGGAACATCAGCAGAAAGATCTAGACATTTTGAGCAGGGAAAACTGAGCACATTGTTATCTTTATTAAACTATCATGTTAAATCAGACCTTCCAGGGCCATACATACATGGATGCATATCAGAATCCTCAGTCTTCCCACACTAGTACAACCCCAAATAAAGGCACTCCCACCAAAAGAAACAAGGAGATTTATGAAATTTCCTAAGTTTTTAACTCGTGTGATTGAGATTCAGAGCACAGCTGGATGCTACATGAAGACACAGTACCACACCTGCAGCATTCCCATCCCAGAAGATGGTACTGTCCACCAAGTTGTAGAATTCATTAGGGTCTTCTACAGTTTGAAAAAACAGACAGTGAAAAGTACTCACGTCACCTGCTCACATGTCCTAATCCACTGATTTACAGCCAAAATATGCAAGCTCTGGCTTAAGTACATTGCTGGTACTGTTGATTAGGGTATCACTTGCATCTTGAGACATGACACAACAAGGAGGCATTACTACCCAGATGTGCAAGTGAACAGCTGTCCAATACATTCAGAGATCAGAGTAGCCCTGTGGGAACTTCTTAAAGTCTGTCTCTGCATAGACTAAACAACTAGCACAAACTAAGTAGATCCAGATAAGCTGGAAGGGAGACACCATTCAATTGCTTTGTATTTTTCATGCTTTTAGCATAGCTGTATCTTAACTGAAGGATGGTCTTGATCCACCTAAAACTTCAGCATAAGGGCATTGCTCAAGCCTAATTACACTACAAACTCACTTTTGTTTTTGCATCACTGAAAAAACTGGTTTGGAATTAGCAAACAAGGCAAACTGCACTCCTATTTCAAGAAGGTGGAGCTCCCTTAGTGCTTTAAACATAATGCATATTGCTTCTAAAGTATAAAAGCTAAGTTTAAAGAGCTGCAGCTCATCAGAACCCCAGAAAGGCATGTAGCCCATTATGGACAGATTTTACTTATCTGTACTTTAAAATTGCAGTGGGATCTTTTAGTATTAGCAGATGCAGAAATCACCCCTGCAAACCTGGGTATCCAGGACTGAATAACCACAGGACAATTTCAAATCAGTGAACCATAAAGTAGGTGTCCTTGTTTAAAGGGCCTAATAGTCAGCTAGGTCTTGGTACACAAATCACACAGCTCATTAACTTCTCACGAGGAAAACGTTCTTCTTCCCTTCCACTCTTAGTTCTGCAAGGAGACACAGTGACAGCCTCCTTCAAGACAAAGCAGCTGCTGTCTCACTTCAATTCTGCATTTATACATACAGTTAGAAAACAAAACAATACAACACCACTTAAAATCAAGTCTGGGAGACATACTGCTTGTCTGAGACTTCATCCTCAAACCTGCTCAATGCTACTAAACACCAAGCATAAGCTCTCTGTGCCTGCATGAAGCACCCTGAGATATAGGCATGAGACTAGGAAAGGAAGACTTGCACACTTGAGACTGATTCCAAATAGGGCCGTGAAGCATTTCAACGTATCTCAAGGGCAGATATCTCCTTTTTTAAGCTTCATTAGACGCTAGTTTAAAAGCGAAGAAAACCTGAAACAAGCTTATATCAGCCCTACTATCAGAGACTGCTTGCTTATCTCTGAGGAAACTATTTTTTCACACGCAGGAAAAGCGTTAACAAGCATCTGTTAAGTCTTCCCAAGATACAATCATCACAGTGCACTTAACTCCGGGGGCCCATTTTCGTCCCATGCACAACTACAAGGGAATTACAAAAAAAAAAAAAAAAAAGGCCACGCTCAGTAAAGTCAGATTACATCAGCATGGCCAACAACCCACTGCAGGAGCCGAGTTCCAAGCTCTTGGGGCTGTCGCTCGCGTCCTTGATTTTGAAGGGACGGTTTGTGGTCTACGATTAGCAAGGTGCTGGAAAGCCAAAACCTCTCCTAAGAAGCAATTAACTTTCTTCCCTTTCTTATAAGAAGGGGGTGTAAAAACTTACATATCTCTACACCAAACCCATCGGCCTGCACCAGATCCCCACAACAGCGCGGGTGCAGTCCAGCAGAGCCACGCAGGGGGTAAAACAACAGCGTTTATAGCTAGACAGTAAGCTGCAAAGCCGGCCTCGCGCTAAGGAAACACCGCAGGATGGCTGTGAGCTACGCACCCAGACACGACGCCCCTTCCCCGCAGCCCCCCGACACCGCACTCACCTGAGGCGCCGCCATCGCGCAGCGTCCCGAGGAGCCCCAGGAGCAGCACAGCGCCGGGAGGGAGCCGCATGGCGCTGCGGAGGGAACGGAAAGCAGCTGAAACAGGGCCGGGGCGCAAAGAAGAAGCCGGGCGGGGCCTGCGAGGAGATGCAGCGCCCTGAGACCGCGCAAACCCCGCCCAACCCAGCTAGTTCCCCCCGCCCCGCACGCATCCACCCACCGAGGGGCTGGGGTAACGGTACCGGCCACCGCCTCAGCGCTCTTTATCCGCCTACGCCGGCTGCGGGGGCAGAGCTGGTGGAGGTCTCCGGGCTGAGCTGCGTACGCGGGAGCGCTGAGTTAATTTTCCTTTTAATTTATTTCTTTAATGGCGCTGCCGTTTTGTTCTCACGCAGGGAGCCCCTGGCTGCCAAGGTGATTCACGGCCGCGTGACAAGAGGCGGGAGGTAAATTAAACGCCTCTTTTTGGAGCGGTGCTGGTGGCTGCTTTCAGCTTTTGCGAGTTTTTAAGGCAGTCTTGTTGCTGTTTCGGCCCTGTTCGTGAATTTGCGTTGTAACCTTGGCTTTAAAAGCCTTTGTGGCATCACCCGTTTTATTGGCTTTTTCTAGGCAGCTTGCTGCGATCCAGCTTCCAGATAACGCGCAGAAGGAAGTCGTGGTTCTGGTGCAAGAACATAGCGTTGAGCACCGGTCTGTGTTTCGGACCGCAGTTATTCCAGATGAGCAGCTGCTCTTTCTTTTCCCTGTTCTGCCTGCAGTGCTCAGGAGGGCTGCCTTTCTCAACTAGGACATCTAGCTCGCTGATGGTATTTTTGTTCAGCTCAGCAACCATCCCGTAGGGTAGAGTCTGTACGAGGGCTGAAGACCCTTAAACGCGGCGTATTGCTCAGTGCCACTGTCGCGGCCGACCTCTCCCAGCGAGACCCCCGCCCTTCGTTCACAGAGAGAAATAAGTACTCCTTATTGCACGTATTGCAGCACTTTCCCCCCTTTTATCTCAATACCTGACCCTGCGAGCGTCCCGGTCTGCAGCGGCGCCCCGCCGGCCCCAGCACAGCCGCTCAGCAGTCGCCGCTCACGCACGCCGGTGGCAGCAAAGCAGGACACCTCACAGCGCCAATGCCCTAGGCTGCGCAGCCTCCTCCCGGCCGAGAGGGGGCGCGCGTGGCCCAGCCCACCGGAAGGAGGCCCACGCCCCGCCCCGCCTACCGGAAGGAGGCCCACACCCCGCCCCGCCCGGCTCCTGTCAGCCCGGCGCCATGGCGGACCGGCTCACGCAGCTGCAAGATGCGGTGAACTCGGTGAGGCAGCCGCTGCCTTTTTCCCGGCACCTGTCCTTCCTTTTGCCGGGGAGGGAGCTTGGCCTGGGCTCTTTTCTTTCTTTCCTGCTCGCTGTGGGCTGTGAGGCGCTTTCCCCCCCATCCCGACGGCCTCCCGGGGTGCGATCCTAGCCAAGGGGCCTCGCCGCTGCTCGGGCTCTGCCCGAATCTCGCGTGGGCGGTGGGTAAGGTAGAAATGGCGTTACAGATTGAATAAACTAAGTTTCGTTACCCCCTGCAGCTCGCTGACCAGTTCTGTAACGCCATCGGAGTGCTGCAGCAGTGCGGCCCCCCAGCTTCCTTCAGCAACATTCAGACGGCAATCAACAAAGACCAGCCGGCCAATCCCACAGAAGGCAAGTCTCTCGGGGTCTGTCACCTCGGTGCGAACGTTTTCCTGTATGGCATGCTGTCGTTCAAACCTTGCATATTATTCCATGCTCAGCAAGCAGTTCTGTCAGTAACTGTCAGTGAAGTCACAAGTTGATGTCAGGTTGCACTTGCTTATGAGATTGTGACACTGGAAGCATCATTTTAAGTTGCAACTAAGCATTGAAATTGTATTTCTTGTGATGATTTATTAGCACAGATACAGTAGCTCTTCAGATATAAATTTTTGTAAGAGGACTGCTGTGGGACATTGTCAGCGAGCTTCCCATTACTTCCTTTTTTATTTTTTGAATGCAAGCTAGTGTTACTTTTATGGAATCATATATGAGTTTAAAACTCTCCGTCTTACTGGTCTTTAAGTATGTTTCTCCGCCTACATTGCTAGCTTATGTAATTAATTAAGGAATCTTCTGTCATTCCTAAAACTCTGAATATAGTGATTTCACTAAAATCATACAACCAACTTTGTAATGTTGATGAGGCATCACAAAACAACCAGTTGCATGTCTTTGGATATTTACATTCTTAACAAGAAGGTCTAAAAACTCAGTGTGGAGAGCACTGATTTACACATCAGAGTATGTATGAGGTGACACATAGCAGGCTTTAAATGGGTATATTGGGGTATTTGTTGTTCTTTGGTGCTGGTTTGAGTTTTTTTTATTTTTCAAGTCAAGTGTTGCAGCATCTGAGGCACAGGCTTAGATTTGAACAATCCAAATCGTTTATTATACATTCTAACATCCCGTATATACATTCACAAGTTTTCTCTTTTAACTTTCCCACCTGCTTTTACATGGCAACAAAACATTCCACAAACACTCCTTAACCGTGCATGCAGGAGCTTATCCAATCAGAGCCATGAGTCGTTCCTAGCCACGGGCTCTCCTTCCAATCAGGGTCCTTATCTCCTGGCGATCACGCAGCTCACTTGGCTTTTATTTTTCTTGTTCTGGAGGTGTCCTTGGTTCTCAGCATTCCTTTCTCATGCTCCGCAGCTTCTGCTCTGAATATTCTTTCTTGTATTCCCACAAAGTGTATCTTTGAGAATGTCAACCTCTTGTAGGGGTTTTTCCTATTAGAGAATATTTTCTCATTTGGTTCGTGAAAGATTTGTGGAAGCAATTGACAGGATAAAATGTGTAAGACCTTAAGTTATAAGTCTAAGAGGGCTACTTCAATATTTTAGCTGCAGTAACAAAATTGATTCAAACTGAATGATAGAATTCCACGCAGAAAATTTTTGCTTCTGGCTTTTAGAGCCAGATTGATAAAAATTGATGCAGTTCTTTCAGTGATCTCGGTAGCTAAACTTAGATTTACAAACTTACACTCTTTTTCCATATCTTGGTGGCAGCTTAACTTTTCCTGTGGGTGAATAGTTATCCTTCTTTAAAACATACCAACCTTACATTCTTTCATTCACTAATGGCCTGTTACTTAATTTAAATAATCTATCTATTACTACTACTACCTACTAACTAACAGTTATCCTGTTTAATCTGGGATTGGAATCAACCATCATCTTCTAATAGGATTGCTTTCTTGTCAGTTGTAATACTGTTGTTTCCTTCATATAGGAGAAATTGTAACATCTGTATACTTGAGGTCTTCAGAATTTTCCATGCCATAAATGCAGAATTGTGCTTATTTCTAGCAATGCTTTGAGTAGGCTGACTTTTTTTTATTCTTTCAAAGAATATGCCCAGCTGTTTGCAGCACTGATTGCACGAACTGCGAAAGATATTGATGTTCTAATAGATTCCCTGCCTAGTGAAGAATCAACAGCAGCTTTGCAGGTAAGAGTGCTCTTAATTAGACTTCCTTTTTTTTTTAAAAAAAAAAAAATACTTTTGGCCATCTAATCATAAAAAATGGTTATAATATACACCTGAATTTTTCATGCAAGTACTTTATAGGCTTATTGAAAAAACTGCAAGTTGCATCTGTTTCTGAGGAGATCATTCACAGTGAGCATACTTTAAACTTGTTTTTTTGCTATAATGTTTAAAAAAAAACAACAAGAAACAACAATAGCAACAACAAAAATTAATTATAACATCAGTCTTAGAATATAGTATAGCTGCCTATGGTTTTTAAGCTATTCTAATGTTGATGCAACAGTCCTGATGCATTGTAGCTTTTTGTTGGCTAATATTTTTTCTTTGCTAATCTTTCCTTCTTTCATATTCTCTTGCTCATTAGAGCTGTGTTTCATTTTGTACCTGCAGAGCCAACACTTTACTGAAGCCTTTAGTTCTCCTACAATGATACCGTTTATTAAAAGCTTTGCAGTGTATCTTAAATTCTCCATCTCTGTCACAAAATAGTTCCTTCACTTTTCAGTAATAGAATGTCCTTCTTTGGACCAGCCAGCCAATCTTGGTGTTTTTATTTCTTGCTCCTTTCCTTAGACTGAAGATGCTCTAGGAAGGGCTTGGGAACAGAAAGCAGCTACTGGTCAAGGCAGTTATTAGCAGATGTAGCACATTATTTACTGGGAAGGTAGCATGGCAAGCTGTAGGCTATCCATGAGGCTCCTGGAATGAATGCGCTGAGGATAACTTCTTGAGCCAAGTAATAGACCGCTCCACCAGGGGAGATGTAGTACAGGACCTGTTGCTCACCAGCACAAGTGATCTGATTGGTAACATCAGGATTGGAGGCTGCCTGGGCTGTAGTGCCCATGCAACAGTGGAGTTCCAACTCCTGAGGGATATTAGACAAAATGTAAAATCAGGATGCTAAATTTTAGGAAAGCCAACTCTCTGCTCTTCAGGGAGTTGGTCAACAAAACCCTTTAGGAAACTGTCCTAAAGGACAAGGGAGCAGTGCAGCACTGGCAGACCTTTAAGAGCTGTCCATCTCCAGGTGCTTGAAGTCTGGAAGGGAAGGCAAGAGACCAGCATGGCTTGACTGGGACCTGCCAGTCAAGCTGGAGAGCAAGAAGAAGACGTGCAGGCAGTGGATGCAGGGGCAGGTACCCTGGGAGAAGTATAGCCTGCTGCTGGGCTATCTGGGGATGGGGTCAGGATGACCAAGGCCCAGCTGGAACTGGACTTAGCAAGGGATGTAAAGAAGAACAAGAATGATGTACCTGTAGGAGCCTATCAGAAAAGGAAAGTCCAAGAAGGTGTTCCTCCAGCTGGTGAGCAATTCAGGCAGGCTGGTAACAATGGACAAAGAGAAAGCTGAGATACTCAGCAACTTTTTGGCCTCAGTCTTTGCTGGCATTTGCTCTTCACGCACCCCTTGAGCAGATGAGTTAGACAGTAGGGACTGGGGGAGCAATGCCCATCCTGCTGTAAGTGAAGGTCAGGTTTGTGACCATGTGAGGAACCTGAACATCCTGAAGTCTATGAATCCTGATGAGATGCATTCCCAGAGTCCTGAGGGAATTGTCTGATGTAGTCACCAAGCCACTCTTGATGGTATTTGAAAAGTCGTGGCAATCAGATGAAGTCTCTAGCGACTGGAAAAAAGGCAACGTCACACTCACTTTTAAGAAGGGGAGAAAGGATGACCCAGCGAATTACCGACCTGTCAGCCTCACCTCTGTGCTGAGGAAAATCATGGAGCAGATCCTCCTGGAAGCTAAGGCATGTGAAAGAGATGGAGGTGATATGAAATAACTAGCATGACTTCACCAGGGGCAGATCCTGCATGACCAACCTAGTGGCTTTTTATGATGGTGTAACTTGTGTCAGTGAACAGGGGAACAGCCATTGATGTCTTGTGTCTAGACTTCAATAAGGCCTTTGACATAGTCCCCCATAACATCATTCTCTCCAGATTGGAAAGACAGGGTTATGATGGGAGGACTGTTCAGTGGATGAGGAACTTGTTGCAAGATCATATCCAGAGAGTGGTGGTCAATGGCTCAGTGTCCGGATGGAGATCAGTGACAAGTAGCATCCCTCAGGGACTGATGCTGTTTAATATCTTCATCAATGGCATCAGCAATGGGATTGAGTACATCCTCAGCAAGTTTGCAGATGACACCAAACTGTGTGGTGTGATTGACGTGCCTGAGGAACAGGATGCCATCCAGAGAAACGTACTAGACAGGCTTGAGCTGTGGGCCCAGGTGAGCCTCATGAGGTTCAACAAATCCAAGTGCAAGGTCTTGCACCTGGGTCAAGGCAACGCCTACAATCAATACAAGCTGGGTACAGAAGGACAGAGCACAGCCCTGCCAAAAAGGACATGGGCCTACTGGTGGATGGCAAGCTGGACATGAGCCAGCAGTGTGCCCTCACAGCTCAGAAAGCCAACTGTATCCTGGACTGCATCAAAAGAAGCGTGGCCAGCAGGGTGAGGGAGATGATCCTGCCCCTCTACACTCTGCTGGTGAGGCCTCATCTGGAGTACTGCGTCCAGATGTGGAGTCCTCAGTACAGGAGAGACATAGACCTGTTGGAGCACATCCAGAGGAGGGCCACAAAAATGATGCGAGGGATGCAACACCTCTCCTATGAGGACAGGCTGAGAGAGCTGGGGCTGTTCAGCCTGGAGAAGAGAAGACTCCAAGGAGACCTGTGAGCAGTCTTTCAGTATCTAAAGGGGGGCTCTGGGAAAGAGGGGGTCAGACTCTTTAGCAGTATCTGTTGTGATAGGATGAGGGGAAATGTTTTCAAACCAAAAAAGAGGAGATTTAGATTGGATATGAAGAAGAAATGTTTTGTGATGAGGCAGTGGAACAGGTTGCCCAGAGAGGTGGTGGATGCCCTGTCTCGGGAGACGTTCAGGGTCAGGCTGGACGGGGCTCTGGGGAACCTGATCTAGCTGTGGATGTCCCTGTTCATTGCTGAGGAGTTGGGCTAGATGACCTTTAAAGGTCTCCTTCAGCTCAGACAATTCTGATTCCCTGTCTTACAGGAACTGAACTGCTGCAAACAGCTTCTGAACCCTTTTGCAGTGCTCAGATGTTTCTCACTTCCAAACGATGTTTCTGACCCCACAATTCCAAGAATGCTGCTGGCTTATTTTTCTGTTCTTTGTAAAGATCTTGTCTGGTAAACAGGATCTTCTTCATGGACTGTAGCTTCTACATTTACATCAAGTATTTTCTTTTTAGAATGCCACAAGGATGCAAATAACTCCATTTCTTTGATAAACCTGGAGTTGCTATAAGATCTCCTGAAGGTTTAACACCAGGGTTGATAATCTGTGACTATTTGAAGGCATTTCACAGAAGACAAGAGATGTACCTGTTGGACCAAATAACTTGACACAAACATCACATTTTGGTTTTAAACAGAGGAGAGGAAAATTTGGAAACATCGTTAGTAACAATAATCATTGAGTATACTAACAGGGAATGTAAACAACAGGCTAATTCTGTGTCAGTATGTGTACTGAATAGTCAAAGACCTCTCTCCTGCTGTAGCCAAACTGTAGGCTTGCTTCATGATTGAGCTGCATTTGACTGTAGTGACAACTGATGCAAGGAAGCCAGGGTGCACCAGAAAGAGCCCAGCAGGGGCATGCTTTCCTCAGAGTCGATATTCTAACAGCTGCTTGTTTGTTAATGCACAATTTGGTTTCGGAAGAATTTCTGATCTTTTTGGTTTGGTTTTGAGATAAGTTAGCGTGGATTCTCTTTCTTACTGATTCCAATTTTGATTTCTTTTTTCTGTTGTTTAAATTAGGGTACTGTTAAAGATAAATATTCTGACATTCTTTAAAAATACTGTTTCAGTGGTTATTGAAATACTCCAAAGCAGGCATGTCTAGCCTGCAGGCCACATGCATCCTGGCACAGCTTGCAATGTGGCCACCCCCTGCCCTGCACCATCATGGCATCAGCCCTATGTGCACAACCATCACACAGCAACAACTGAACCGCTGTGCACCATCAAACTTCTCTGGGCTGAAACCAGAGAACTTACTTGTAGAACTTACTTAGCAGTTAGTTCAAGCCTGACTTCTTAAGACCTATTTACCCAGGTTTTAAGAACTTGGATAATAGTTTTTAAAAGTATCTGAAGCCATTTTATTTCCTCTCAGTTGTAATTGAGTTGGACTAAGTTTGAGTAGGTTTAAATTCGGTAAATGTTTTATTTCACCAGCTTTGTCTAACTGAGAAACATTTTGGTTCAGAAATAAATTACGGAAAAGAAATACGGTTAAATAATACTTTCATGTGAAATATGCTATTTAATGGGAAGGTCTGGATAAACTATCCTTACATCTCATGGGGACCTTACAGTAACTGTGTGGGGAGGGGGATAAATATTCACTTCTTCTCAGGAGACCTGGACTGAGCTAAAAGTTAAAATCTGAAAACAGCTAATATCTTTACGTATTGGGGGTTTTGTTTATCCGTGTGGGTATGCACTGTGTTTTAGACTGCAGTCTGTATTGAGTTGCTCGGAAATCACAAATATGGAATTCAGGGCTAAAGAGAATCTTTGCTTTCTAGGGACCGTTCACTATTGGATCACCTCCTGTCAGTAACTGTAAAGTTTGGGTTATATTTACGGATCCTTACTTTTCCTCCATTTTATTTTGAAGGCTGCCAGCCTGTACCGGTTAGAAGAGGAAAATCACGAAGCGGCTGCCCGTCTGGAAGAGGTAGTTTACCGTGGGGATATGCTGCTGGAAAAGATACAGAGCGCCCTGGCAGATATTGCCCAGTCGCAACTGAAGACCAGAAGCGGCACGCACAGCCAGCCCCTTCCGGACTCGTAGCACCAGGGGGCAGCACACCGCTGCAAAACTGAATTGTGGCAAAAGTCTGGTGTGAAACCCAGCTCTGTGCCTACCGGGAGCTGCAGCAGCCAGCCCGGCTCCCGTGGGGCTTCCAGGTGCTCTCATCGTCGGTAACAACAGCTTTTAGCAAAGCTCAAATTACAGCCTTTGTATGAGAAACACTTACGTGGTAGAATCAGTGGTTCTGTTCTCGAGTTATACATCCTAGTGTATAATTCTTTGACTTAAAATATTAATTTCTTAGGGTTTTTTTTCGTTCATAGATATGTCTGACTTCAGTCTTATTTTTTTCTATACAGGCCTTGGTGTCTAAAGGAAACAGAAGTAGCTTAAGAGTATCTATGGAATTTACTCATCTGTCTTCAATCTTGTGTGTTCTCGGTGTATTTTTTTTCTTTTGTAAAACTCAAACACAGACACACGGTTTAATTTGCCAAAGTTCTGTGGACGCAGTGCTAGACAATGATGTGAATACAGTGGTGGCCATCTGTTCTAATTAACGGAAATGGTAATTAAACATTTGTATTACTACTTAGCTTATCTTTTACGGAGCAAGTAAAAGAGTAAGTAAACTTGCTATTGGCATCTCATTTAAAAATAAATAAATCTGCAAATACCTGGTGTGGGCATTTTTTATTGTTTGTAATTCGGGATTTGGTCTGTGACTCCCTTGTGACCATGGACACACTTATATTTACCTGCATCTGCTGAAGCTCTGCCTTCTCACAGCAACTGGTGAGTGCCTCTAAAGCAGATGGTCATGAGGATAGCGGTGAGAAAACTGAAAAGAACTGACGTAATATTGCTTTTCAGTGCAAGCAGTTACTGCCACATGAATGAATGATCATTAGCAGCAAAAGGCCTGTAATCTCCAACACACTTTAAAGACGTTTTTCTTTTCATCTTCACACACTGAATAAATTTGTGCCCACGTCCTAGGACTCCAGAAATACCAACACCTTTTCTTCCGTTTGAGAGAAAATAAATAAACCAAACAACAAGGTAATTCGAGCTCTAGTACTTCGACTTGGGAGTTGAAACCATTAGTCCCTTTCTGTATTTTTGAGTCAACTGCCTTATATTATTGTAGGATGGTTTTCGTTTATACATAATGTCTGCTTATTTGCTGATCAGGACTACCTATTTCTGTGTACTGGACATACATCAACTGAAGTTACATGCATTGCAAATGCGTATAAATGGATAAGAATAGTTCCAGTATGTTTTTAGCAATTGATCTGTAGCGAATTAGATGCCTCCTCTTTGCAGACTGCACCAATGAAGCGGAGTATAACATGGCACAGGATGGTACATGGAGCAGCCTCCGGTTTTGAGGATTAAAAACTACAAAGCTGTTCCAACCTGTAACGCTTAGTCAGGCTTGTATTTAATTTAATGTTTAGTCAAACTTGCATATCTGTAGTCATAAATCTAATCTGCTCTTGTGAGGCTTTTGTACCACCCAGATTCCTCAGAAGGCAGAGCAACTGGAGAGGTGAGCAGGCTACAGCACAACTACAGTCCTATAGCAGGAGATTTAATAACAGTAAGTGGGCTGTGGCAACTTACTAAGCCATGTAAAATATGCCTATGGCCAGGGGAGGCCTGAGGCAGCAAATTTTTGATTGAAGCTAGGTCACAAGGCCTATTTTTTTTCTGGAAGAACTGCATTCACTGCATCTGGAGCTGTTTTTTTTTTAACTCATGAACTTAGAAAACTGAAAGTGAAATGCTTGGAGTTTGCTTATGTATATTTATTGGTGTTGAGAGACCTTAATCTGAGATTTCTATGTTGCTGGAAAAGGGATTAGGTTTTCATAGTAGATTCCCTAGTACATCTTAGTATGAGCATCACCTCAAACTTTTTCACTTTGGAACATCCACTCTGGGAGATGGTGTGCTTCTTCAGTAACAATTCAGTTAATTTAATATATTTTTTGCTTTTATACTTGGAAATTGCTGTATTACTGCAGTTTAATATTGCTTAACTAAAAGTTTTTCCCTTATTTGAATATACTAGCCCAGTTTTTATTAACGTGTGTGTTGGTATCTAAGTTAATGACACTTAAAAGTAAACTTTAACAGTGGTATAAGCTTCCAAGTACACGTGTGGTTTCTCAGTGCTTTTCTTGTGTGTAGATGAGCAAATGTTGCCAATTTAATAGAGATGCAGCTTGTAATACAGTAAAAACAATAAAGCAGAATAGAGCCAAAATCATTTCCTTCTCCTTGAGAAGTAATGATGGAGTGATTGGGTAAGTAATATAAGATGTGTGACCCCACTAGTTCTCATATGTTGTGCTGCTGGACTAGCTATTGTAAACCTTTACCTGCAGTTTTACAGTCCTCAGCTAAGACTGTGAGGTTGTACATTTTTTCTTCTGGCAGAAGGAGGGGGAAAACATCAATTTGCTACAGCTGTCTAGTGGACACAGTATTCGATCTGGGGCTTGTAGATGTGGATTCCTTTCCCCTCTGTCATGGATGTGTTCATTTGTCTGGTCCCTGCTCCTGGGGCGTAAATGTCTGTTTAAAAAAAAATCCCACAACGTCTATGATCTACTTAGGAGGCTGCCTTGAAATTCACTATGCTCATGCAAGAATGGTAGGGTGTGCAGGATTATTATGTCTGTACCTTTTAACACCCTAAATTTCAAGGAGGAGAGAGAAGGGGGGAAGCCAGAGATCTTTGGAAAAGACATTGCTTCCTCCCCAAGAAGCCATGACTGCCTCCTGTTTCGCTACTGAGGAGGCAGCGGCAGGAGGAGGAAGAACCCTGAATAACATCTGCTAACAAACATATCAGGTTACGTGCAAGTGAGCTGTAAAAGAAAACTTGGGTTGAGATGGGAATTAAATGGAGGTAATGCATCGTGGGAAAAAAACAAAAGTATTGAGCAAGGTATAAAATGGTTCTGCGTGTTACGTTGGACAAGAAGTACTGCCCAGAGAACAAATTGTGCTCTGAAGAAAGATAGCACTGAGCATAATGGAAAATTCCATTGAAAAACAATTTCAGCCACTTCAAATGAGCAGGAGCATTTCATGTTGAGAATCCATACAGCCCACTGGCAAAGACACTGGAATCAATTTAGTAAATATAAGCAGATGATCAAAGCCTAGTATTCTTTACTATAAACAACCTTGCTTGGAGGAGAGGAATACCTCACAGCAGCTGTTCTCATTTTCAGTTACAAGCATACGGTGGAATTCACACACATCTTTTTAAAAGTACTGGAAGAAGTGCAGCAACAATATTATAACTTAATGTCTCTGAAGATAATTCTGACATTACTGCAGATGATGTTGGCGTTCTGGGAGTTTCTGGGTGTTTGGGATTGGGAGTGGGAGGGTGTCCTGACCACTCCTGATGAATTAATACCATGAAATTTTGGGAGTCTGCAACAAATGAGGCTAGAGACTGCCTGGCTGGCAGCTCTGTTCCAAAGGGCCTAGTGGTCTTGGCAAGCAGCAAGCAGAGCATGAGCCAGCAGCTGGCCCTGGCAATAAGAGAGTCCCTTAGCATCCTGGGTTGTGTTCGCTGAGAACACTGCTGGTAGATCAAGGAAAGTGATTAATTCCTTCTGCTTAGCACTGGTTGGACTGCATCTGGAACACTGTGATTCGGGGGCCCCGAACATGAAAAAGATGGTGATAAATTACAGCAAGTTTACAGCAAATTACAGAAGGCCTCTGTAAGGGTGTGTCTGGAGCACCGTTCCCAAGAGGATGCTGAAAGAGCTGGTCCTGCTCAGCTGGGGAAGGGATGGCAGGGAGGGACCTAGCAACAGCCTGCCTACACCTGTGGGCTTATGGAGAAGGCAGGGCCAAGCTCTTCTGGCAGGAGAATGATGAACAGAGTGCAGAAACTGCAGTAACAGAGGAGAAATTCAGACAGGTTGCAAACAAAAGCTTTCTCATCATTGGCACAGTCCGATTTTGGAGCATGGTCCCCAGAGAAGCTGGAAGTCCTTGGAGGTTTTCAAACCTGACTGGATAAAGCTCTGGGCAACTTGTTGTGGCCTTGTAGTGACCAATCTTTGAGCAGGAGGTTGGGCTAGAGGCTTCCTGAGGTCTTGTCTGACCTAATAGTCCGGTAGATGCCAAGTATATTCATGGTTTCAGAAAGAACCAAGAAACTAGCAAGGAATGCTCTTGCCTTTTCCTTACTCTAAAAAGGCAGAAGTGGAGGGCAGAAAACTTGGGAGTATCTGGTATCCGCCTCATTCCTATTGATGAGATTTTGTGTGCTGGAAGGCCACTGAGTGGGTCTGAGGCGTGGTGTGAAATTCCATGCTGTAGTGACCCAAGTTTCCAACGGGTGCCCTTGGAGAGCGTGATATGCAAAATCCACATCCTACACTTAAAGATAATTGATCTGTCAGATGATGCTGACTCATTATTAGACAAAGGCAGACTTCTCTAAAGAAAGAAATTGTGCTTGTGTTTTAGATAGCTTGTTATGTAGCCTTACATAAGAAATAATGAAAGCCTTATTTTCGGGCACCAGACCTGAGACTAGAGCAAGGTTTTTCTAGACTTTTCTTTCAAATCTGTGGAAGAAAATGTAAATGGATTTTATTGACTGAGGAACAAATTATTTTTCAACGAACAGGACCTTTACACCTGGACTCCTAGGACTATGTTCTAGCATTAAAGGGCACAGAAAACAAAGTTTGCCAATCAGGTGGTTTTTCATGCTCCAAATAATGTCAGCCACTCTGTTCTATGTGCTTGCAAAGAGTGCGATCTGCAGTGGCAATGATATTCAGAAGTGGCTTTTTTTCTGTTTTAATGCAGTTAGTGTAACATGCTTTGTAGGAACATAGCTTCACAATTGTTATGTACTGTTTGCTTACACTTACACGAAGTTTTATGTTCTTTTTTGTTTCTAGGAAAGCTTTGTAGGAAACTTTGCTTGTCCATGGTAGGCTAAGCAAGCAGAACAGAGATTTTGTATTCTTGTTGCTGCTGTACTCAACCCGTATGGCCAAGCAGCTAAAGAAATCCAGCCCTGCTCTAGCCTCAAAAAAAGCTGTCCATTTCATAATTGCTTAGGCTCTTGCCATGTTCCTCCTTAATTGTTTAGAGCTAACGTTCATGTAGCGTAGCACAGTAGTACAAACAGACCTTCTCCCCAACTCTTTTAATTCGATATTTGATCACCGTAAATATTACCAGAGTCCTGCAGAAGGCTGCTGGACTTAACTTCTTTAGCCTTACACACTTTACTGGAGGCCTAAATGAATTAGCCTCGAGAAGAAAAAATTTGTAGCTGAGTAGGAACTGCGCAATTTAACTGCAAAACATCCTTTCTCCACCCTGCCCACTTAAAAAGAGTAGATTGAAATAGAAGCCCTCTTTCAGGAAACGATGTACTTCACTCTATGGCTGTGTGGGAGAGCAATTGACTACACATTAAGTTTCCACAAGTGCTAGAGGAAAATTATAATTGATCCAAGTGAGAGAAGCCATATTCATAAAAAGAACACCCTCAAAGCTGAGAGCTGAAAGGAAGAGGGCTCTTGCACGATTGTGCACAACCTGTCAAAGTGCGTCGTTCTGAAAGAAAAATAGCAGAGCTTCTCTTTGCTTCCTTTTCAGAAGGTATCAGAGAAAGGGTGGGTTCTGCTTACAGTTCTGCCATTTCATTCTGAATGCTCATATCAATGAACACTCCACACAGTAAGTGTTATTTTTGGTAACCGAACAGCTTGCAGATCTGAAGTTAGGCAAACCTCTCTGCATGCAACAGGGAGCGCTGTGTGTGTTTGGTGAACCCAGGGCTGAAAGGGAAGCTTTGGCAAATGAAGTTTCTATGCAGCCCATTTCACTTGGTGCTGTTTCAAAAACTGCAGTGAGTTAATGCTAGAAGGGTTTCTCTGGTACAGTGATGCAATGAGGGGACAATAATTTATCCAACTCCTACTGTGAGAAAGCCAGCAGAATCACTCAGCCATTGCCAAAGGGCATTTGATGGAGAGGCAGCAGACCCTTTGTTTCAGTGAGACTACGCATGTGTGAGTAATGCCAAGGAAGCTTTGTAACTATCCTAGACCTCCCAGAGGGAGCCTCTCTGCACATTTACTATGTGGTTTGCAAAGAGAAAGATGCAGCACAAGATGATGCTTCCATCAAACATGCATACTCAAGTGATGCAAGCACCTCAGACATAGGCTTTGGTTTTTTGAGTGGTCCTGTATGTAGCCAGGAGCTGGACTCAACATGCCTTGTGGGTCCCTTCCCGCTCAGGAAATTCTGTGATTCTATGATTCCATCGAGCACTGCAGTGAGCAAGAAGAGCCATTTTAGCCCACTCCAGGGGCAGTGAGTGGGCACATAAATCACTGAATCATAGAATCATATGAGTTGGAAAGGACCCCTAAAGGTCATCTAGTCCAACTCCCCTGCAATGAACAGGGACACCTACAGCTCCATCAGGTACATTCAGAACCCCATCCACCTTGACCTTGAATGTCTCCAGGGATGGGGCATCCACCAGCTCTCTGGGCAACCTGTTCCAGTGCCTCACCACCCTCATCATAACAACTTCTTCCATATATCCAATCTAAATCTCCTCTTTTTTGGTTTGAAAACATTTCCCCTCATCCTGTCACAGCGGACCCTGCTAAAGAGTCTGTGCCCTTCTGTTTTATAGCTCCCCTTTAGATACTGAAAGGCCGCTATCAGGTCACCTTGGAGCCTTCTCTTCTCCAGGCTGAACAGCCCCAGCTCTCTCAGCCTTTCTTCATAGGGGAGGTGTTCCATCGCTTGCGTCATTTTGGTGGCCCTCCTCTGGATGCACTATAACCAGTCCATGTCTCTCCTGTTCTGAGGACTCCACATCTGGATGATGTCCAGCTGGCAGTACACCTCCTGGTGAGGTGCCTGCCTCTCTCAGGGGCTCCCACGACATCATCACAGTCAAGGTCGGGGTTGCACATCCCATTAGCCTCATGCAGGTTGAAGCTGAGTCACACCTAAACTGGATTCCTAAAGGACTCTCCTACAGGCTGTACAATGTGGCCATCCATCCCCAAAAGCCACTGAGCTTGAAAGTAAAATCATACAACTAGTTAAAATTAGTATGGTTTTCATTTGTATTTTGGGAGCCAGCTATGCAAAGGTGCCTATGGCTGGTCTGGGTGATGTGTTCCAACTCGCTTCAGGCATGCAACAGCCCAAACCACTGCTTTAGAAGTCCCTGCTGGCAAAGGAGAGCTGGAGTTCCTGGGCACTGCCAAAGCACTGAGATTTTCAGGAAGTCAGACAGACAGATGGACAACCACAGTGTCCCTGTGCTGCAGGCAAGTGGGGCTGCCCCTGCTGGAGGCCTACCAACGGAAGGAGTCCTCCCCCTGCCTCCAGCAAGCTGCGGAGGAGTGCTTGGATGGCATGAAATCTCTAACAAGGCAGAATGAGAGGCTCTGATTTGTTCTGTTGTGTGCTCAAGCATGCAAAGTGTAATTCTGCTCAGAGCATTAGTATTTCACGTCTGCCAATTGTTGTGTTTAACTGCTTCCCCCTCTCGCAGCAGCAGGTGGATGGGTGTGCAGCCACGCTCCCTGGCCTGGTTCCTCCCACCTGGCCCTTCAGTGGGCTGTGAAAAATAACATCCCGTGTGTCCCAGGCAGCCTCTCGCTCAGGAGGAGTAGTTCAGGCAGTTTGACACGCCAAAAGGCACTGTTCTGACCCTGACACAGGGAGCGAGGGAGAAGTTTTCTTAAAAGTTGTATCTTTAGGATCTGTAGATGCTGGTGTTCCTTTACTGTGTCACTTGTTATTTATGGCTAGGTCATATGTAATTGTCTGTTGTGCAACAGTGGACACCAACTCCATCGGAAGTTCAGGCTTTGTTGGGCTTTAGAATAGATCATAAATCATTTGGCTGAATTGTAAGAAGCACAGTTACTGCAGGGGCATTGTATCAGGAAGAATCCTATGGAGCAGCACCAGAAATTAGTCTGGCTGTTTAGGGTAATTAACTGAAATTTTTACCACAATGAGAAAGATTATACTTATACCCTGTACAGGCTTTATGCTTGATTGCTGCCAGAATGAAGATGCAATAACACAACTTCTCTTTTTCTTAGAACAAATAATGAAGTTCAACTGTAAACAGACTGTAGTCCTTGCTTTGTAAGGGGAACTTGCGGTTGCTTTCTGTTGATAACATCACACACTGAGATGTGGTAAATGAGCTTCAGCAGTTAACTGTACATTTTCCAGACTGATCTTTCTTCAGCAGCAAATTCCTTTGTGATTTGTGGCTTTCAGGAGAGCAATGGTTAATCTGGCCTAACCATGAGCACAGCCGAAGCTGGGTGGGGTATGTGAGGCTGCAGCTCGCTTTGAAAGCATCCCAGGTGCTGCAGGGCTGTGTCTGAACCACAGGGCCTGAGTTCAAATGGTCATGACATCTGAGCTCAGGAAGGCATCAGACCCCACCTTAGCCTTAGGTCTGTTGTGACAAGACAAGGGGAAAAAGTTTCAAACCAGAAGAGGGGAGATTTGGATTGGATATAAGGAAGAAGTGCTTTACAGTGAGGGTGGCGAGGCACTGGAACAGGTTGCCTGGAGAGGTGGTGGATCCCCATCCCTGGAGACATCCAAGGTCAGGGTGGATGGGGCTCTGAGTGACCTGATCGAGCTGTAGGTGTCCCTGTTCTTTGCAGGGGAGTTGGACTAGATGATCTTTGAATGTCTCTTCCAACTCAAATTATTCTATGGTTCTATGACTCTATTTGTGTTCTAAACTATAGCTAAAGCCCGACCTCTTTGGTGCTAGTTCTGTTGTAGAGACCCATTACAACATTCCACAGAGGTCAAGGGAAGATTTTCAGATCATTCCTGGAAATGGGATTGCAAGCTGCACTGGGGTGCTTGCAAGGAGACACCACACTGCAAAACTGCTAATTATACCTTCTCTTGTGATTCATAAAGCTGACGCACTCAGGGACTCCTATGCCAGGCACTGCACAGCCAGTTGTTGCACTTGCAGAAATGCATTGTCCTGGCATTTTAAGCCACCAGAAACACACACTGAGGAGAGGAGTGTGCCAAGCTCGGCTGCAAAGAGGCTCCCCTTCTCACTGCAACCACACTGGCCTGTCCTCTACAGCTAGATTTCTAAATAAATACACAATCTTCAGGCTGGTGCCTTGAGAGCACATCTCCAGGTGAATCCTATGGCCCAGAAGAGCAGCATTTTGGTACACTACAGAGGGTACGATAGAGACTGCATTTAAAATACTTGCATTCATCTTTACTGGCAATGTACAGGGAATAGACTAAGCACTCTGTGTAAGACATCCTTGTGGTCCCATCGCAAGATTTTTTTTTCCCCAAAATGTTCCACCTCCCATGGAAACACTCAAATCGTCTCTAATCTGGAAAGACAGATCAAGACCACACAGATGTGGTTTATGTTCCAGTATGGATCCATAAATATCTCTGGGGAAAAGAAGGGCACAGGTACCAGTCCTTTCACAAAATGGATAGAAAGTGCTCCAGCAGGATGAGGGATGCAAAGTTTTACTGCTCCAGAGAAGCCTCTAACCCTAAATCCTATGTTCAAATCCCCCAGATCAGCCAAAATGGATCTCCTTGTGTCCATTATAGTAAATACTGAACTTTGGGGCCAGGCAGGGCCTTAGGAGGTGCAAGGAAAGGATTACTGTGTGGGAAGAAAAGGCCAGCAGAGGAGTATTGCAGCAAGATAATGGGGATGTAGCAGTCCCTACTCTTGAACAACCCATTCAGCTGACCTGTGGGTCCTGACTCTGCCATTTCCTTGGCTGTACTTTCACCCATTTTTTCTCTGAAAAGAGGTTTCCATAGAAGCAATTGTCCTGTCAACTTCACCTCATGATTCTCTGGCAAATCAGGTTGGATATTAGGAAAAACGTATTCTCTGCAAGAGTGGTGATGCACTGGAACAGGCTGCCCAGGGGAGTGGTGGAGTCACCGTCCTTGGAGGTTTTGAAGAACTGTGTGGATGTGGCACTGAGGGACGTGGTTAGCGGGCATGGTGGGGATGGGCTGATGGTTGGAACAGGTGATCTTAGAGGTCTTTTCCAACATTTGTGATTGTATTATTCTATGACTATGAAATCCAAAGAAATGTAATTAATACTAAAGAACTGGGTGACCAGTGATGGAATAAATATCAAGGATCCTATGCAGATCTTGGGGTGAGGTTAGTTTGACTGTGTTTAACAGGTGCACAAGGTTTACCTGATGAAAAAGGTATAATTTGTTTTTACTTTCATTCGGTAATCTGTAAGCTGATTTTGTTTGTGAGGCAGCCAATGGAAAGATAGCTCTGAGAACAAACAATTATCCCCCAGAGGGAAGTGCACAAGCTTTGTTCTGGCACGGTTACCCCATCTGGAGGGACAGGTGCTGCTCTTTGTCCATTCAAACAGCATTTTTCCTCAGGGTTTTCCCTTGTATCCTTTGTTACAGGGGCTTTAAGCAGATCTACCCAGTGAACTATGCTACCACTTCATCTTGTACAGGCTGCCATATATACAGAAAGCTTTGCCAGCTTTAGGTGAAACCGGTCCTTATTTCTGTGGAGGCTAGCAAATGTGTTTCATGCTGAAGGATGGTGGAATCCTATACTGCAATATGTCAGTTGCGTTCTCCCAGCGCAGGCAATTGAAGCATGCACCAGCCATCACAGCAGCATGGCAGGATGAAAGGAGCAACATGGGTCCAACAAGGTGGACATCCATTTTGTGGATGGGGGCACAAAGCTGCCAATGCTGCGGTGTTTTTTGGACCTTGGAGCGGGGGTATGGAACCGAGAGCCTGAAAGAGCCTCCTGTCTGATGCTGAGTGCCCCCAGCTCAGTCAGTGAGGTGCTGCCAGCTCACAGACAGCACAGTAATACTCCTCACATGGAGAAACAATTTAATCATGGTTTTTAAACCTTCGTGCTTTGGAATTGCTAATGATTGAGGGTTATAAAATAATAAACCTCGTGAAATGATAATAGCTTAAAAAAAATCTCGAGTGATTGAAAGGTTGAGAGAGCCAGAACATGTCAACAACGTTTTAATTACTCAGTTTATTAGTTCCTCCGTCACTGCCAGAGCTTTCAGAAGATGAGCTCTGAAAGTGTTGTCTATTTGGAAGGGAAAAAAACAGTCTGAGGTGACTCACAGGTGTCTGGAGAGGCCAGAATACTCCTCTCTCTTGATGCAAGTTTCATCACAGTATTTCAAGACGTTATTGCAGAATGATGTCACCCAGGGAAAATGTCATTCACCAGAGCTGCCCAGAAGTTTGCCTTAATTAAGTAGGTTGAATAGTTCAGCCTGTGTTAATGGTTAAGCTGGCCTGACATTTCTCCCAGATCATGTTTTCCATAAATGTCTTTTTGGAAATGAGATGGGACGGGGGCTTGAGGAGACTTACGTCATTCCCAACTCTGCATTTTTACCTACTACATGGGTTTGTAGATATCTGCTTTGACATATCAGAACTAAAAATGTCTCCAGCTGCTAAGCAGGGAGATGAATAATCACATTTGAAAGGCTTCAGGGAGCTCTCAGATTCACCCTACAGACTTTTAGATAGATACCATTCTTTTCTTAGAATTGTAGAATCATAGAATGGTTTGGGTTGGAAGGGACCTTCAAGATCATCTGGTTCCAACCCCCCTGCTATAAGGCAGGGACACCTCTCTCTAGACCAGGTTGCTCAAAGCCCCATCCAGCCTGGCCTTGAACGCTTCCAGGGTGGTGGCATCCACAGCCTCGCTGGGCAACCTGTTCCAGTGTCTCACCACCCTCACAGTAAAGAATTTCTTCCTAATCTCTAGTCTAAATCTATCCACTTCCAGTTTAAAACCATTTTCCCTCGTCCTGTTGCTACATGTCCTTATAAAAAGTCCCTCCCCAGCTTTCCTGTAGGCCCCCTTCAGGTACTGGAAGGCCACTATCCGGTCTCTTGGCCTTCTCTTCTCCAGGCTAAAGAGCCCCAGCTCTCTCAGCGTCTCCTCACAGGGGAGGAGCTCCAGCCCTCTGACCATCTTTGTGGCCCTCCTCTAGAACTGCTCCAACATCTCCATGTCCTTCTTATGTTGGGGGCTCCAGAACTGGACACAGTACTCCAGGTGGGGCCTCATGAGAGCAGAGTAGAGGGGCAGAATCACCTCTTTCAACCTGCTGGTCACAATTCTCTTGATGCAGCCCAGGATAGGTATGGCCTGGGCTGCAAGTGCACATTGCCGGCTCATGATGAATCTTTCATTAATCGACAATCCCAAATCCTTTTCCTCAGGGCTGTTCTCAAGATGTCCTCCATCCAACTCGTATCTGTGCTTGGGATTGCCCTCCCTGACCCAGGTGCAGGACATTGCACTTGGCCTTGTTGAACTTCATGAGTTTGTCATGGGCCCACCTCTCAAGCCACTTCTTTTTTAAGGGTGGGCTGGCTTGACCTAAATGCCTGAGTAACAGAGTTTAACCAGAAAGCCATTAAAAACAGCAAGCAAGATTTGGTAGGTGGTTAAGCAAATAAATAGTGAGAATCAATGAAAGATAAAAGGCAAACTCTACCCTGTTATGTGCAGCATTTTTTGCTGAGTACTGAGGTCGCCATATTGTCCCCTAAAGAACTTCCCTCAATCTGCAGCTGCTGCTGCTGTTTGCTGCCGAGGAATCAAGGGGCTCTGACCTTCTCTGCTTCCAGCAGGCCACACCCTGGTGGGTTATAGGGCTGATTATTGACTCATTGGAAATATGGGTTCAAATGTTTCTCAGCCATCTCCAACCACTGAGAAAGAAAGTTATAGTTCTAAACTGCAGTGTGTAACTGAAGTAACATAAGTCTGTGTGCCAGAAGATGGGAGGAAAAAAATGAGAGGGAAGAGTGACTTGCTGGGAAGTGACAAATGAAATAAAATATTGCAGATATTACATATTTTCCTAGCCTGCTTTCTCTGTACCTTGCCTCCTTGACCAACTCTCCCTTCTGCCTTAAACTGAGCTGCTGGATTCCAGCCCTGATCTCTAGGCAGGGAGACCAGGAAACCCAGAATACTTTGGGCAAGCACTTTGCTGAGTGTTTTAAAGTACCTCTGGCAATTCCATGAGACAAAATCCTATCTGTCTTGACCTAGTTTGAACTCATTTCTTAAGAACGCTATCTCAGTTTATGTTGGAGGTTTTCAGTATCTTCCAGGAAGCATTTTAAGTGCAGTGCATTAAACTTAGCCTTCTTTATGGTCCTGATGCAGCACTTATGTGTGGGCACAACTCGATGCACAACCGCACCACTGTTGCTCCAAGTTCTGCAGTGCCTCTGCTGAGAAGCAATGGGTCAATGTCTCATCATGCTCCCTGTCTGCCCCCAGACTTACTGCAAAAATTAATGATCCAAACAAAGGGCTGAATCAATCTAACTCAAGCTGCAGGCTTCTCTGGAGAATACCAGTGCCAACTGGAGCTGCCACAGCCACACTGGTTTGTTGGCTCAGGTACTTCATGCAGTAAAATGCTTAGGGCCGGGAGGAGTGAAATCACTGTTGCGCACAGGTACTACTGGAATTCATCCAGAAAGCAACAGGCAAGCCTGGGTTTAAACTTGAAGTAGTGCATGAGGAAACAAGTTAAATCCTAAGCATGTTTTTCAACTTTATCTCTAAATATATATGGATATAAGGAAATGGATATAAGGAAGAGGCTTTTTATGATAAGGATAGTAAAGCACTGGAACTTGTTGCCCAGAGAGCTGGTGGATGCCCTGTCCCTGGAGACATTCAAGGTTAGGCTGGATGAGGCTCTGGGCAGCCTGATCTAGCTGTAGGTGTCCCTGTTCGTTGTAGGGGTGTTGGACTAGATGGCCTGTAAAGGTCCCTCCCAACATGAAGGATTCTGTGATATCTAAATATCTCCTACAGTTCTGCACATATAAATACATAGACATATGTACTTACACACCATGTTTGTCTGTGAACACAAATTGAAGTAGTATTTAACTTTTTCATATTACCCTAAGTATTACTGAAAGATAAGATGCTGAAAGACTCAGTCAGGGATCTGATGCTCCATCATTCGCGTTCTCACAGGTATCACAAATTTCTCTGGGCTGCGCCAGCAAAGGACAGAAGGGGTGAGGATCCCTGGTCATAGGCATTCCCTTCACTGTCTGCTCATCTGCCTCCCACCCCCTTCTGTTTATTTTCTTGGATTCTTCTTTTCTTGTGGTTTTTTTTTTTTTCCACTTATCTCCTCACAGGATATGAGTAACTGCCTCCAAAGTCAAACCGAGTTACTCACTTCCTCCATATGGGATCACAGGTCCCTAAAGCACACATTCTGCAGAATCACACAAATATTTGCATGCCTGCCCTACAGTGGAAATGAGCTCTGGGAGAGCGACCCTGTGAGATTTCTTGCATTCCATGGGTTCTGTCAGGTGAGAAAAAACACCAAAGTGCTGTTTCATGAAGTACTTTTGTTTCTGAAGAATGAAGTTATACAGAAGACTTTAGAAATTGATGTCATTAAGTACATTATATGATTTGGTGGGAAAAAAAAGAGTGTGATCTTGCATTTAATTCGAGGTTTTTTATCAGTTCTTATTCTACATACACTACTTTGTCCAGGAAACTGCTTAGCTGTTTTCTAAAGGTAAAACATTCTGCTTAAGTTCAGAGGGCACAAAGTTTGCATTTAAAAAAAAAAGCAGAGTTACAAAAACTATCAGAGTTAGAAATAAGGTAAAATCTGACTGTTGGATTTGAATAGTCCCTCACACTCATGGTCCTTAGAGCTTCTTAGAAAGCTGCCCAAGTACTCATCTGAACCTGAATCTCTGTGGTGTCTACACAGGGCAGATTGTAAAGCCCTGCAGACTGAACTTGGCACTCCAGGTCAACTGACTGTATCTTCAAGTAGTCACTCACAACCTCCTCTTGAGTTATGAACCTCTCTGAGCCTTACAGCCCCTTCTGAGCACACAGTGGAGCTGGTATGAAGGGACTGATGATTTGGGGTTGGGGGCTTAAACATGAAGAAGGATGCAGCCATCATCCCTCCACAGTGCCAAAGGAAAACCAATAAAATTATCTGTGGTCTTAGGGGGAAAAAGAAGCAGTACAAAAGTTACACATCATCTGCTGTTCAGATAAAGCTTGTATCTGACTTGCTGAAGACAGAGGTAAACCCCAGTCATTGCACAGAGCATAGCAATGAAACAGCAGTTTCAGTGTAAGAGCAGCTTAAAAATATGTTGTCTGGAAGAAACATATACCACTGATATATTCCTCTTGTGAAACCAGGAATAGGCTTCTCAAAAACAGGTGAGATAATGACACAGGTGTCGGAAAATGCAGGTAGTTCTAAGAGTTTTTGTGCTCTAAGAGGTTGCTCTCCTGGAGATAACCTCAGGATTCCTTTAAGTCCAGCTGGAGTTAGCTGAGCTGGGAGGAGAGGGACAGGAAGGCTGTGTCAGAGATGCCAAGCAGTCACTGGGAGGAGGGCTCAGCAGCATCTGAAAATGCTGCTGCCAGGCTTGTGCCTGGCAATTTTGGAAAGGAGGAAAGTCTCCTTATGGAGCTGCCCCTGAGGAATCTCTTGCTGCCATCTATATGCTCACTCACACGCGCAGCTTGAAGCAGTTTGCTTTTTAAAGCAGTGCTTGCTGTAACTGATGGTGACAGCTTTGTTTCAGCTTCTGCGGAATGCTACCCCTAGAACTCCTGCTGCAAGCACTGCCTATAAAAGCAGAGAGTTGAAGAGGGAGTGAGCGGAATCCAACCTGTGTCTTGTCCTGCCTGGCACTGCTGTGCCAGAGCAAAGGAGCTCCGGCAGCACAGCACAAAACGTTCTCACATCCCTTCTCTTTCCTTCAGGGATAAGGAAGAGTCGACTTTTAGTTGACGCTCGGCTGAGCATGAGCCAGCAGTGTGCCCAGGTGGCCAAGAAGGCCAATGGCATTCTGGCTTGTATCAGAAATAGTGTTGCCAGTAGGAGTAGGGAAGTCATTCTCCCTCTGTACTCAGCCCTAGTGAGGACCCACCTTGAGTACTGTGTCCAGTTTTGGGCCCCTCACTGCAAAAAAGACATTGAGGCCCTCAAGCGTGTTCAGAGTAGGGCGACGAAGCTGGTGAAGGGTCTGGAGCACAGGCCTTATGAGGAGCGGCTGAGGGAGCTGGGGTTGTTCAGTCTGGAGAAGAGGAGGCTCAGGGGAGACCTCATCCCTCTCTATAACTACCTGAAGGGAGGTTGTAGTGAGCTGGGGGTCGGCCTCTTCTCTCTTGTAACTAGTGACAGGACGAGGGGGAATGGCTTCAAGTTGCGCCAGGGGAGATTTAGGCTGGACATTAGGAAATACTACTTTTCTGAAAGAGTGGTCAGGTGCTGGAACGGGCTGCCCAGGGAGGTGGTTGAGTCACCGTCCCTGGAGGTGTTCAAGAAACGTTTAGCTATAGCGTTGGGAGACATAGTTTAGTGGGGTTATTGGTGGTAGGTGGATGGTTGGACTAGGTGATCTTGTAGGTCTTTTCCAACCTAGCTCATTCTATGATTCTATTCTATGATTCTACGATAAGTCCCAGCCTCGAGGACATAGGAGGTTAAAGAATCATTGATCCTCCACTCTCTGTCGTGGCAGTACCTACGCCAAGGATACTGTTGGCCTCAGAGAAAAGGCTCCTCAATAAATCTTTTATCTTCCTTTTTAGAGGTTAACCATATTGGTCCGTTTCCTGGTACAAAATCATATTACAAACAAAAATTTTGGAAAAGTCTTTGCAGGATTTTTTGTTTCCCCATGGGAGGAAGGAGAGTCACCTGACTGGCAAACCTGGTTATTTTTTACTTTAGTTTCTGTTATGCTTCAAACCTTTGAAATGACGACCTCTTCATCATTATTCAATGTCAAAGCACTAAAGGTTTCTCTGCTCCATGACACTGTTCATTGCTTCTACCTCTAAATGTCTTAAAGCATAGAGAGAAGGAGGCTGGGAGGGACAAATGTAGTGGCAGGAAAGAGAATTAAAGGGGTCTGAGAAACAGTGTGCGTTCCAAAGATCCAGGAATTCCAATTTTCTGCCATAGGTCAGCTAGCCAGGCTACAGGGGAAGAGAAAGGACTGGTAAGCTCAGGATTTTTAGCTGTGGTTTACACTGAAAAAAGCAAAAATTGAGAACAAACGGAAAGCAAATAGCTGAGGAAGTGCCTGTGAGTAAAGCTGTCTGAGTTAAAGATGTGATTCTCTAGCTCCTTGAGGGAGACTCGGTATTTCTGACACTTCACAGAAATGTATCAGTAAAGCCAAAATGTGTGATTTTATATTCTTTTTATTTCTGAACAAGAAGGCCTGTGGGAAAAAAAATTTAAAAAATGGATTTTCACCTCTTCTAGGTTTACTCTGTGAGAAAGAAGAGTGCCTTTCTGTGTGTGTGCGTAGATAGCCACAAGGCCGATTTGTTTTTAAGCTTGAAGGTCAACATTAAGCGAAGATCACGGTCACAATATTGAGTTATATTTAGGGAAAAAAAACAAAACAAAGGAACAGGATAGTCTGTATTTTGTCGATGTCTGTGGCACTTTTATTACCTGTTTGTTATTGCTGCGCTATAAGAAAGTCACTGAAGTATGTATTATTATTCTCCACACTGTTTTCATTCCTCATGCTTCAAAACCAGTGAAATGCAAAATTTCAGATTAGCTGTGGAAATGTCTGCATTTGTCTGAAGTGATTTTCCTTCCAGCCGCCATTTGTCACTGTCTGGGAGATAAAATGGGGTCAAGCTGCTACTTGACCTCATGCTTTTGCTTCTTGCAATTCTTGTGGGTAAAACCCTATCCAGCTTTAAACAGTCTCTTTGTTTACCAGTAATAAATCTGTTTTCATTGTCCTTTTTCAAAGTCATTGTCAAGCTGTCACAAGAGTTATTGATATTTACTGAACAAGCATAGGTAAACCAATGATCTCCACTCAACCCCCTCCCAAGCCTTGAGCTTTTCCATACTGGTTCAGCCAGTGCTCTGCACATTCCAGCCTTGGGCAGAATTAGCTAATGATATGGCTACTAATGAAGAAGCATTATTATTGCCCAGTGAGAGAATTCATTGGAGACAGAAGAACATTGCAGGAAAGGTAAGTGAAACGTTGTACTGGTGATGGAGGACCACTGGCAAGTGTTTGCCAGGTGGCTGTGCTCGCTAAGTTCTCCAGCTTGACATCCACACTGCTCAATTTGCTTGTCTAATGTTGGAGTCACGAAGCTCTGGACATCTCTTCACATCACAGCAGCACCACAGAGAACGCTTTCCAGCCTCACATGGAACCTGTGAGGTTTTGATCTCTTTGTTGTATATGTGTAAATACACCCAAAGTCATTACCACTCAAAAGCTATTCTGGATTACTTGGGTATTTGAGTAAGGCCTTATCTAATATAGGTCTCCTGACACATTTCCAGACAGTCCTCTCACACACACGATGGGCGCTCCAACACCTGAGTTTTGGGCTTTTGGACTTTGGTGTGAAATTTTTAGGTAGAAGACAGAAATCTGACATGATAGTTTTCTGTGATCTTAATATGAGACTGCATCTAAAGACTTCCTTCTGCCATTAGGTAAAGGAAGCAGAAGGAAAGCGGGTTTGGCTGTGCCATCAGTTGGCCACCTGTCACATGAGCACGCAGTCACCGTTTGTGATAGGAACGCACCCTTCCCATCATTCTGCAGCCTGCTCCTGCACTTCAGGGAAGCTGTAAAAACACAAAAAAAGTCACGTATTTCACTTTACTTTCACTGGGTGATAACACCATGAGCCGGCTTTCTCACACCTGCATTATCTCAGCTGCATTCTGAGCTGTAGTTGTACCTGTGAGAAGGCCTCACCTCTGATTTTCCAGAAAATATCAGCTTATCACTTAACAAACCTGTCCGCTCGAGGAGGCCTTTCTAGTCCAACACATATCAGTGTGATGACAGGACATGCTCTTGTTTCTGTCCCGTTTCCTTGTTTGCACTGCACAGGCGGTGACCTCGGTTTGCCAGGACAAACAGGGCTCTGAGTCATATTGCAGACTACTTCTGAGACACTGGCTGATGCCGTCTACTAAATGTAGGCTGCCTGGATCTCTGTATCAGAATAAAAGCCTCAGCTCTGGTCTTTAACCTGAATTCCTCTCTTTAAGAAGTCACACAAAAAACACTAGCTATGCGGGAGGGTGACTACGTTTCTCTTCTTACTGTCTGGAGCTGACCCTGGAAGATGTGCATGTCACCACACGTTCCTCAGCAACAACAACCTCTGCTGGCATCCACATCCTCGTGTGATGCAGGAGGCTCAGCCTGCTGAGCATAGTCTCCCTGCCTGGCTCCAAAGGCATTGGCAGTGTGACAGGGCCTTCAGTGACTCTGCATCCTGTGGGTTAGGGTTGTATTGGGATGTCACACTGGGGTCATGAGAGTTGGACACTTCCACTTCATGGAGGAGCTCCTAGAAGATGCAGCCCTTTGATCTTGACAGAGGCCAAATACCCCTTGCAGATACACTCAGCTTCAGAAAGGGGAACTTTCTGTATCAAAAAGAGGAAGTGTATTATAAGGAATTAATGGGGACAGCTGGGACAAGTAAGTCCCTACAAGCAGCACAGGAATGGCTGAGGGATGCTAGTAGCACGGTGCTGGTAATGGCACCTTTTCAGAAAGACATGAAGAAAGGGCAAAGAGCAGCCAACATTGCTACATAGCAGAGCAGGGAAAGGCATTAGGAGGAAGTTCACAAAACTGAAGGGGGAGAAAATAGAAACAATTATATGCTCTGGCGGTTTAAATACAAAAACATAATAAGGGTGGCCAAAAAGAAGGACTTTGAATAAGAAATTACAGAAATTATCTATACAACTAATATTTTGGGGAGGATACATCAAGAGCGGAATAATCGTGAGAGCATGCAGAAGCAGCTGTGTGCTGGGGCAATACCTGGTGCTCTCCGCCACAGATTCTCTTCTTCTTCCTATTGCACAGATTTTTGGGGCACTGCTCAGAATAACGGTGTGCCTCAGTCATTGATACAGGGAAGAGAAAGGTGTTTGTATAGCCCCAAGGACAATGAGCAGTGCAGCACCTCAGTACGCCTCTCAGAGTTTTCTTGCCCTCAAAACAGTAGGCCTGATATTAAATCCCCACTCAGGTTGCTTCAGAGGTGTAGATCAGAACATGAAAACACCTTCTGAGCTGTCTAACAGCTACATGTGTGACTGTTATCTCTATAGGCTTTTAAATGTTTGCTTCTTCACTGAAATGTAAGATTAATACAGTGCTACTTTTCTCCCATAGCAGCAGCTAAGCATTCAAACTGTTAGTGAAATGCATACATACAAGGTAATTAGTATCTATTTGCATCTATCCTTAAATCTTTCTGTCAACAACTCATAAAAAGGTGATTTTTCAAAAAATCTCTTAAGAGGTCCTCTTCACTGCCAGAAATAAACAGACAGAAGACCTTTTTAAGTGGTGCATTACTTGTTTTAAAGAGTGGATGGAAAACTGACATGCTTCCTTTTTTATCTTTGGGAAAGAACAATTTCACTATATACCGCAGGAGAAAATACAGTGCCACATTATGCAAGGGAATTTCCATTTGAAATAACGGAGTACTTGAAAGTCACTCTTTAGCTCATTAAACAAAGCAGTCAACAATTCTAAAGCTGGAAACAGCCACTAGTATCGTCTTAGAATCATAGAATGGCTTGGGTTGGAAGGGACCTTAAGGATCATCAAGCTCCAACTCCCCTGCCGCAGGCAGAGCCACCAACCTCCACATCTAATACTAGACCAGGCTGCCCAGGGCCTCATCTAACCTGGCCTTGAACACCTCCAGGGACGGGGCATCCACAACCTCTCTGGGCGGCCTGTTCCAGCACCTCACCACTCTCTTGGTATAGAACTTCCCTCTGATATCCAACCCAAATCTTCCCTCCTTCAACTTAAAATCGTTTCCCCTTGTCCTGCCACTATCTACCCTTGTAAAGAGTTGACTCTCCTCCTGTTTGTAGGCTCCCTTTAGGTACTGGAAGGCTGCAATGAGGTCACCCCACAGCCTTCTCTTCTCCAGGTCTTATCTGACCCTCTTCATAATGAAGAGCGCAGGACCTGCTGGAGCTGCTGAGGTGACAGAGACGGCCACTCTGCTTCTATGGGTCAGAAGACCTTGAGCAGACTTGCCTGGTGATGTGGGGTAGATTATGGGGCTAAAACATTCATTCCCGTGTCCCCACCCTACAAGGCTTCCCTGGGTGACCCACTGCCACTGTTGACACCACCCTCTCCAAGAACTTCTCCTAACTCATGCTGCCTTTGTGGCAGGATGGAGCTGGTCAGCAGTTCTCCTGCTGAGGGTGGGAAACACGAAGAAAGCAAGATAACCTGACAGGTCTTGAAACAAAATCATCCAGGAGATGCTGCCTCAGAGACATTGGAGGGGCATCATAGTCAGAGGGATCAATGAATAGGAACAACAAGGAGTTGCCCTTAGGTTGGTAGAGGCAAGGCGAGCCATTTCAGTGTCCTCAGAGTTGAAGGAGGAATCCAGTGCATGTACCGCAACAGTAGCTGCTGGATGCCTGCTTTGAAAGTCATGGTTGTAAGGCCAGTCAGTGGAAGAATTTCTAGATTTAAGGTGACCTCTTTAACTTACAAAACGTTGATATTCTTGCTAAAATGTTTCTTAATATGTTTTTAATCTTTCTGTCATGTGACATTGCAGTTCGTAGCACGCACAGTATGTATCCCTGAGTCACTATGACTCTTCCAACATCAGTGCAGCCGCCTCGCAGTTACAGCTGTTTTCTCAACAAGTTCTCTGATAAGGAAAGGGAAGGTGAGGGTCACTGTTTCTGCCTGCCAACAAGTCCAGTAATCCAGCATGAAATCAGTTTTCTTTCAGAAAGTGACCTTTGCAGGTATTATGGTAAAATAGAAGGTCAGTAACAGGTTTGTCTCTCAAAATGAACGGTAATACGGATAAGGCAGCAATTTATTTGGCTTGTGAAGAGCACAGAATATATCTACTTGGATTTCTTTGTAGAAACGCATGAAACACACTGTTGTTACTGGGTTCACATTCACTGGCTGATATTCCACTGAACAGTCAAATCTATTCTGGAAAAATATTTCCAGAATATTTAATATTTATATCAAATATTAAATATAAATATTTATATCAAATATTATATTAATATTTACATCAAATGTAAAAGCAGTTTCCTTTCAACACTGAATGGAGGGAAAGCAGCAGACACTTTTTTCTACAGCCCCAGTTAAGCAGATACTGATGGAAGAAGAATGGAAAAAGAGAAGACTTTCGATGTTAAAGCAAGTTCTGGCAGCAGTCCTAGTCCTTCCCAGTTGATTTTAGCAAACTAGAAATAAATCTGCAGGATGAGAATTTCCAGAAATATATTTAACTATGACAAAGGAATCAGCAGCCAATAGACTTTTTATCACATTGGCAGACTAAAAGCAATCTTTGTGTGATTCATGTTCTGAAAGCACAGCATATTTTGGACCACGCAGCGCTTCACAAGAGACATCCTCCAAAATTTAAAAGACTTAATAAAGCATAAGTAACAGCTGGACACAATCACTTCTAGTTATATGGTCCTGGTCCTTGTAAGCAAATAGGAGTCTGGAAGGGTATAAGTTACACAAGCAATATACAAGTAACAATGTCTATAAATCTACTTGATGGTGGCATGTCGCAACATATCTGAGTTTTTTGTTTTTTATTTTTTTCAGAAAGGGCATGCTCTTATTATCAAAGTCAGTGAAGTTTCCAGATACATTAATATGGCTCAGTTTTCCCATGCACTATCTACGTGCCAAAACAGACATTTCCCAAAGATAAATTCACAGGTCTGGAAGGGTAGAATGGGTCTCAGGAGATTGTCTCATCCAACGTTCTGCACTCAGGCAGGCTAAAATTATCTGGACACCATCCCTGACACTTTCATCTTCCTCACATTAAGAAATCGATACCACTGGTTAGAAAGTCCTAATGCTTTGCCACCCTTTCAAATGAGAAGACTTACCTAGTATCCTACCTAAATCTTTTAAGCTGCAGTTGGAACTGAGTCTTTCCTGCCCTTCCCTGAATGGGCATGCAAGTTAACATACAAGTGTTACCTCATCAGCTCCAATCCTTTCTGAGCTACTACACCATTTCTCATCCTTTTCTTTTCGATCCCATACTTTCACCTTCCTTCTCATGCTTTACATTTTCTATGTCTCTTATCGTACTTATTGCTTTTACATGCTTTTCCCTCCACCCTACCTGCTTCCAGATGAGGAAGAGGACTCCTTGTACAAAACTTCAAGTTCCACCATCAAATAGGTAAATTGGAAAGTGGCTCAAGCTTGGCAAAAGTGTCATTTCCAGAGTCATCATTAAGCACTGCAGAGCATTTGCCAACAGTTATCCTCTAGGGGTTGTGTCTGAACGTAATTTATGCTGAAAGGAGTTTTACACCAAATGACTAGAGCCAGCCCTAGATCACATAGTGAAGCCAGAATTTTTCTAAGCCAGATCACCAAAATACTGTGAGGGAATAGAATTCATTTTTTGTTTCCTACCTCAAACTTCAGAACTGCTGAGTTGTTGTAATTGAATTATTCAAGAAATAATAAAAAAAGTACAGGAGCAGGGGAAAGGCAGTGCCATGGGTGAAGTACCACATCCTGAATGGGGACTTGTGATGCTATGATCAGTACTGTTGTTCTTCCATTTATCCTACATGGGAAAACAAAATCATGCCCCACTGCATCTTCCAAACCAGTGCACTAGAAATGTTGAGCTGTGCTCACAACTGTTTCCAGGAAGCAGAAAATATTGCCTCCTTCTAACCATTAGAAAGACATAAAGAGGCTTTGTTCAAGGTCAAAGTCAGTCAGTAGACAGCTCAGGATGAAACCAAGCAAGATTCATGTATTAATAACTAAGAAAATGTTCTCCTTTTCTCCCAGTTTCAGGTAGTGTTCACCTGTGTAATTTTTGCTCCAAGTCAGAAGAACTCCTTGGGGGTCTATAGCTGAAATATTGGTGAAGGTCAAAGGGAAATGAAGTTTCTCATAGGAGAACCACCTTGTTTCATGCTCTATTGATTTGAAACATCCTACAGAAATGTTAGAGGGGTATAGTGTGACTAATAGGCAATTACCGAAGTTAGCTCTCATACAGCATATACTTGTCCAAAAAGATCTTTTTAAAGTATAGATTACCTTATAGAACTACTTCTGAAGTGAAAAATCCCTTTTTTAAAAAAAAAAAAACAACAAGATATACTGGACTGTGAGGGCTGAAGGGGGATTTAGAGATGTGATCTGAAAGGTATCTGAACAGCAAATAAGTAACTGCATTTGTCTGTCTACAAACTTTGCCAGTGACTGCATCTATTTTCTTACTCCACTGGGGTATTTTTAAGGCAAGGATCTGTGTAGGTGCATTCATTTTTTTGAACTCTCTAAGGTTGCCAAAAGCTGTTGTGTGGACAAATAATCACTGGAAAAAATGCACTGAAAGTGACCATTGCCCCCATAAGCTTCTTCAGATGCACAAGATAGAAATGACACTGTGTCCACAGAAAAGATAGTAAAATAAGGTACTTAGGTGGATGTATCCGAAATGCATTGTAGTTGCCACTCTTTCATTCACAGGTTTGCAGGCAGAGAAGGAAGCAGATGCTTGAGAAGTCAGGTGCATGGAGTAAACCTTACCCGGAGTACTTTGGCTGGCAGAGAGAAATTCAAGGGAGAGATACTGCAGGAGCATTAGGCAAGGAGACATCTCGCAAAGGCTCTTTACAAGGCTGGGAAACATAAAGGCAACAGCAAACTAGCTGCAAAGCAGCAAAGCTTTTCTTTTTTTTTCACTTCCATATGATTATATGTTGTAATATTCTTTCTGTTTAAAGGTCGTGGTGTGTTTACAATCATGAAACCAGGAAAAACCTGTTCTTTGCACAGAATACTAACCTCTGCCAGTTAATCTAGCTACAGGCTTGAACAATTAACATGTGATAGCCCAAAAAGCCTGGAAAGTTCAGATCCCCTCTCTCCAGAAGAAAATAAGTGATCCCCTATATCCCCAAAAGCTTTATTTTTTCAGGGTTAAATTAGTCAGGCATTTGTACACCAGTTATCATTAGTCTGGAATACTGTACAGTGAGCTGTTGCATTTGGCAAAGAATGGAAATCACATTCAATGTTGTTTCTTTTTACAAAACACAGCAATTTGAAAATTATGGGGGTAGAGATGAAGACTATTCTTGCCTGATCCTTTCTGCAAGTACTGCAATAAACAATGCTTAGAGATATTGGTAAGCACCAAAGACAGAGAGCCAGGATTGCATGGGTTGCTAATCTGTCCTGTTGAGATGGAGTCAGTAATGGAAGAAAAGAGTTCTGGCCACAGAGTTTCCCTATTTTAGTGTGGCAGAAGAAAGAGAAATAAATTGAAGTTGTTCAGATACTGCAGTGAGAAGAGCCAAAGATGGAAAGGAATTGCAAAGATAGATGGACAGAGAGCGAAGATGGAAAGGAATGAGCTCCAATTTCTATTGCTTTCCAGGACAGCTGACTTGGAGGTGTAGAGAGAGAGCAGGATTTGGAGTTGAAGAAAGAAATGGGAAAGAAGAGAGCTACCAGTCCCCACAGCACACATTCCTGGAGGATATCTTCATTTGGAAGATAACAGCGAGGTCTGTCTTTTTTTATGAAGTAGAGGATGGCTGTGTCTGTTCTGTGAACAAGATAAAATCCTCCAAAAAGAAAAACACTTGGCTTTTCTATGTCTTTCTTTCCTCATTCCCATCAGTGTGCTGGAAAACCTCAGACCCCAGGGAGAGGCTTCCACATAGCCTGACATCCTTCGGTGTCTTGGTATTAATTCTCAGCAGAACTGAGAGTGGCTGTTACTGTTTGATGACTAAAAAAGGGCTTTCCTAAACTATCAAGTTCTTAGATATCCAGGACCTCAGTAACTTTGCCATTAATTTATTATTATCTAAGAGGAGACACTTTCAATGGAAGGTTTGCACTGGTCTTACATATAATGTGCTTTATACCCACTCTTCTCATTGGTTTACCCTTGAGGAGGGCTGGTGGGAGTTTGGGCAGAACAACCCACCTGCACTGAAAGGTATCACCCTTCCAAAAAGCCAGGCCAGCACACAAGATCCCAGCATGCCAACAGACCAAAGGATGCAGACACCCAGACTCAAAGCAGCATATCTAGATATAATTCTACCTGCTTTTCTCCTGACTGCAAATTAGAATTTTGTACATCTGCACTCACTTTATTTGAGACTCTGATTACTGTGCAATTATTGATTGACACATAAAGCATACAGCTGAAATGGGTGATTGTTTCTCCATTGCTGTTATTGTAGTAACTTACAAGAAGTCCCATTTCCTTGTAAGATATGATGTGAAGCCACAAAGTTCATGGACAACAGACATGAGAACTTCCTTCTGGAAGGAACCAAAGCACCCTATGGAAAAGAGGATATTTCTGAACTTTATGACAGCACCCTAAAAAAGAAGGGATAGAAATAAATGTTTAAAGATACCAGCTGATATCATTAGCAAAAACAAACAGAAGAAAATGGGTGTATTCAGCTGGCTCAAATACAACCAAGTGCTCCCTGCTGTCTGACTCAGGGTGTTCTCATGCCACACCTCCCTCAAGACCTTCTTATTTGCTCTCCAGAGGCACTAACTCCACTCTAGGCACAGATATTTAGGTGGAATCTAAGTTGTCTGGAAACATCTCTAGGGGATTTAAAAACATAATTTAGAAGAACGAGAAAGAAATGTTCTCTTTGTACCTTGATATTCTCTGCTCCTTGAAGACCTGATCTGGAGCAATTGAAGGTGTCAGATTTAATGAAACAATCTTCTTCTGTAATTTTCGTAAGGAGTTTCTTGATCTGTTATTTTTCATTTTGGGATCAGACCTTGGAAAAGCATGAACAACTCTTACATGACGCATGATATATTTTCACTTTAGTGATAACTGAAACTCTTGTCAGCAGGATTTTCACCCACAAAGCTCTCAAGAGCTACTCCCCAGAAAGGATCCTTGCTCCCTTTACGTGCAATGAAGCAGGCTTTATAAATGCACCAGAATTTCAAAAATATCCCGTGTTAGGAGAGAAAATATCTCCCTGCTCTGCCTTCACTCTTTTCCCAACTCAGCTTGAGGGGAACAAAGCCTGATGTATCTCCTGCAAGCAAAAAGGACTGCATGTTCTTGTGGGCCTAGATACAAGCAAACCGAGGGCAGCGCATTTCCCAAGCAGTTCAGCTAGCTTTGCATCAAGCTCATCGAAGATAAACACATGCTGTCTGTGCAATGGGAATAAATGAGCATCTGGATTTTAAACCTCTGCCAGCCCATCCAGTGAAACTCAATGAGGCAGCTGCTGTCAGCTTCTTGCCTGTGCCAAGCTAATAATGCTATGAAACAGGTGAAGAAATCAAGCTGTAGGTATGTGCTTTTTTTTGAGTGGCATTGGAAATTGGCAGGAAAGAGCACCCTGGTACAAATATATGAGCTGGAACAGAATTAAACTGATTTCATAGCAAATCAGAGAGCTGCAGATTTGACAGAATCCTACTAGAGAGGCCATCATAGAGGTACCACCATTGGTGTCCTGGTGTTCAAGTGAATTTTTAAAGCAATATTGCCACATGAGTACATTGCAAAGGAGAATAATTCTTTAGAAGATGGCTTTGTATGGAGAATGGTTCTTCTAGACATTCAACAACAGAAACGCTTCATTCTAAGACAAGCCCTGAGGCAGGAGAATAACCTGGGTCCCAGTGGCTGATCTGAAGAAATCATGGCACAGGAGGAGATCAGCTGTGTTTAGGAGACAAGTGCCAGGAAAACAGCTCCATGCTGAGCAAGGCAGCTGGGTGACTCCTCAGCTGGCTCTCTTCCCTTCCAAATATGTACTGAGATAAATGTCCTCACTGTGTCCTGCAGCATTCCTTCCTGGATGAAGATAGATGCTGAAAAGTCCTGCTCACTTGGTGATGGGAACTGGCCATGAAAGATCTCCTGCTAGCTTCAGCTAGAAGAGAAACATGGAATTCCAGCTGATGGTTACCTTGCTGGTGCGGCGTCCCTTCTCACCACTCTGCCCATTTTCCAGGCATCCAGCAGTCCTTACCTTCCCATTTACACTCTCCTGGGAAGAACTGTCACAGGCTGCTAATTTTCTGTTATGTTCCATAGCAAAGAGAAATGCTTTTCATTAGCTTACAATTTCTACTGTAGAGAAGTGTCACATATGTGTATTCATTGATTGGGAAGAGAGAGATTTAAGACCCTCAAGCTAAATATCTATACAAAGTTCAAAATACTCCTCTGATTGGTAGTCCCACCTTTCTCATCCAAGGTAGCGTAACTCCAAACATATTTATTTTGTTTCTGCGCTTGCTGTAGTAAGGACTAATGCTAAACAATCTTCACGTGCAGGAATCCTAGTGCTGATGTGAATTAGGTCTGGCTAAAACTGCATGTAAGGGCTTCCAAGGCACACATCACTAGCCTGCATTCTGCCCCTTTTCTCCCTGTCCCTACCCTAGATTCTGCTGGTAAAACTGTTTGGATTTGGAGAACTCTGATACTGTCAGGGCTGGCCCTAAGGTCCTTGACCAGCAGCTTGAAACACTGCCTTGGCAGAAGGCAGTTTGAATGGGTAATGCTAGAATTTTAATCCCAGCTGCTATAACTTAGAATATGTTTTGATTTGATCCATAACCCTAATAAAAGCTGCTTCCTATGAAGCTAAGCTGTACAGAAGTGGCTGCTGTTACACTGGGCAGCCTAATAAAACCTCCACAGTATTACAAGAGACCCTGAGCCTTCAGATTCACTCTCCAGCATTTATTATCTTATTTGATATGTTAATGGCTGGTTATTCTCATTAGCTTTTCTCTGGAGTTTTACAAGCTTTTTTTCTGCACTTAAGCTGTGCAGCCTGCTGTGTAAAGGTAATTAGTAAGGGGCCAGTGGATTAACTGGAGTCAGATGTCATCTGTGCCTCTATTCTCTAGCACTGGCCTGAAGGAATGATGCTCCTGTTGGGCGGTTAGCTGTGTAACAGCAGGAGCCTCTGGCTGAGGCAGAAGTGCAAGGACAAGCAGGCTGGAAAGCAGTGGCTGCCTTTGCAAACCTGCTCAGGGAAAGACAAGACAAAGGAGAAGGAGGTGAAGCAGAGCCATAGAGATTAAGATGTTTGTTAAATGAGAATATGCCAGGTGGGAGACAGGGCTCTGCAAACATGCTGCTTTGTAGAACAGTGCTGGCTTTTAAGCACAGTTACCTGGCTGCATTCATCTTCCCCCTTGCTGTGAGAGATCCCTGCCTTGTGTTAAATAGAAACTGTCCACAGAGTTGAGGAATTCTGTGCAAGTGTAATCTGTCACTCTACACTAGAACCAATAAAAGATCAAACGGGAGAACTGTGGAAAGCTACACAAGCAATTACAGAGGAGCAGCACTTGTCTCATGAGGCCTGACATTCAAGCACACAGACATTCTCTTTATGTGTGTGAGGTAATGCTGTCCTCAAGGGCAAAATCACTCTAAATGATGTGACTGTGAGGAAGATAGTACTTCACCTTATTCTTAGCCCATCTGAGAACAGAAAGCCTTTTGTTTTGTTCCTTTGGTTACAGTGAGTAGAAGTTGGAAGTTGAGAGCATGAGCCACACCTACGTCTGATGCTAAAAAGAGATTGTCTTTACAGCTGGAACAAAGAGCTCACAGACAACAGTCTCAAGGCATTAAATCCTTGTGCGCAACGCAGAAAGCCTCTCTGTTTCACAGAATGCTACAAAAGGTAGGGCTGGAACAAACCTGGAAAGAGGCCACGTGAAGCACTTGCTGCCCAGCATGATAGGACTGCTGATGGATGAAGCGAAGCGAGGCTGCTAACAGTATGCATGCACCAAACCCAAATAAAAAGAGGAAAAAAACCAACATGGACAAAAAGCAAAATGTGGATTTTCAGATAAGAGGAATTCTTTACATGAAGGAAAGCATAAAGAAGGTGTTGGAAAAGCCAAACCCAGTGGCTCAGGCCATCTTTTAAGTTCCTAGCATCTTAAAAAGTGCCCTTGATAACGAGGAAGGAAAGCAATCACACAGTGCTAGAGGGACTTAGATGCTTCTAGGTCCTTCTGAAAAGCCCAGTCTGACCCATCCTATGTTTGTATCTAAACGGAACTTGCTGAACTGAAACATGCGAAGAAAACCGTAAGCACTCACCAAGTTCGCTATGAGGGACAGAGGCAAGAGAAGGATGTCGCTATTGATGAGCACTGCCACATCTGTATTAACCTTTGCTGCTAGACTAAGAAGCCAGTAGCTCAGCACAAAGCTGCAGATACACGGTGGTATGAACGTAGTGAGCCACTCACCCACTGCCCATGGTATCCCTATTGCCCCCTGCCAGGTCCAGCTGCCAGGTAACATGCTCTCAAGGCCACTGCTATTGCACACAACACTTGCAGTAGAGACCTAATGGGATTACCGTAACATACTGCTCTTATGAGTTCACAAGCATAGCCCTTTTAACTGCTAAAATTGTATTTCTAATATGTCCTGGCTCTAAAACTAGTTCTAAAGCACATAATTGGAATTGCTATGGTGTGGATATAACCCCCTCTGCTCTGAACCTACATGAGGCTAAATCAAGCCTCAGTGACTTATACCCATGGTTTATGGCAGTTAGTGTCTACCACAATCTCATCTAAACAAACTGTGCAGACCTGCAATATGGACTGTCTACCAGCCAACAAATGCTTCATTCTCCTGACATAACCAGTAACCCACTGCAATGGCTATAAGGCTCTTTAGGAACCAACTAAAGGCACAAGACCTGGTGAAGTAGTACTGTATCAAAATCTGCTGTATAAAAATATTTGTAGTCTTGTAGAATAGCGGGTCAGGAACTGATCAGCAGAAACCTCTATAAGTGCACCCTCAATAGGGAGTATTCATTACTGTGTCCAGGCTAAAGGATGCTAAAGATTTGACCTGCAAGGGTGATTTTGAAGGTGTGTGGAACATACCAGCTGCAACTAGTAAATTTGGTCTGGCCATGCCTAGGATAAAGAAGCTGGGAGGATGAACCTGACTCTTGTTCTGTGGCTACAATACAAGGGTATTCTCGTCAGCTACAGAATAGACAGAGAAGGCAAGTGACACTACTTTGGGAATGATGACAGCCATGAGGAGGGATAAACCCTAATCCTCCTGGGACAGAAAGGCATCAGGTATTAAAGCAGAGGGTGCCTGTAATGATTAGGGAAAAATGCAAAACAACCTAGCTGCACACAGAAAATAATGCAACGCCCTGGGCAGTTACCAGCTCCGTGGCCTGGTAGCAAGCCAGCACTCGTGGGCAGCCAGAGGAGCACCATTATGCTCACGTTCCTACAAACCCAGGCCAGCAGCCCCAGCCTGTAAGGAATAATCGTAGTCCAGATGGGGGAAAAGCAATCTTATCTGCTTGTTCCCATGAAACTACCCACAGCCGGACGCAGAAGTCGGCGGTGGGTCCTCAGAGGCTGTTTCACATGGGTAACTGGAAGATGTCAGCCCCAAGCAGCTGCAACAGCATTTTAGGCCAACCAAGTGTTAAATTGATGGTGCGTAGTGACGCGGATTGAGTTGGCCTCTATCTGGGGGCAAGCGAGCAGCGAGCCACATGCTGCTGTCAGCTGTGCCACAGAGCACGGCAGCTGGGCCGGGCCTGCCAGCTGCCAGCCATATGGCCAGCGCGGTGCCTGCCGTTACTCTGCAGCCCCTCTGTGAGCTGACAATGGCAGCGTGGGGCCATGGGAGTTCTGTAGGTTTTGCCTCATTTCCCTGAGTGAAAGGAAAACCCCGTCTGCACATCCCATGTATGCTTGCCTTTGTGCTAAGTAGGGAAATCATTCACTCTGCCACTGACCTGCCTGCCATGGAGTCACCAGGCACAGGGCTGGTGGGGCAGCAGGGCCTGCTAGCTGCACTGGAGCCTTCTGGACATGTTGTCTAAGTCGCCCAGCCACAGCAGCATGCAGCCCCAGCTCTTGCCTTCCAGATACAATCTTCTCTGAAGGCTTAGGGAGCTGTTGGCAATAACAATGACAATAAAATTCAAACTGGATTTGGCACTAAGATTCAGGGGGAATTGAACTGGACATTGAAGCTGCAGAAAAGGGAGCCCTTTCTAACCCAGGTGGAAGGCAGTAGGTGCAATTGCCCTTGTAGGTTTTTACAAATAGCAAATCTTGCTCTTCTCCCAGTGCTAAGCTAAGAAACAAGAGAGAATGCGGCACTTCAAATTCCAGACACTGTTATAAAATGTGGAAATTGCATGCAAATTATTTACCGGCACTACAGTTTGATAATGAAAGCAATAATTTTCAAATTACCTTTGCGCAGTATTTCCTGTCTTTTACAAGTGCTGAAATGCTTCCTGTTCTTAAGCAGAGAGGATTTCTTACATTTGTTCTACACTGATAAACTGAAACAATTTGCAAATAAGTACAGAAGCTAAATGAACTGAAGGCAGATTTTCAAGGGCACAAATGGTAGCAAGTCATTACTTTTTTACAAATAACAGGACATTCAACTAATGATTTGTCCAAGGCTTCATGGGAAGTCTCATGTAAAAGAATGCATTAAATTAATGGCTTCTAGTTCCCAACTAGTGAGGAAAAAAGGAACTAAAAGCCACTAAACCAGCTTTCTTCTCCTGGTGTTTACTTGCTTCTCATGCACAAAGCTTGGCCCTAACTCTGCATCTGAAGAGCCTGCCTGTCCCAGAACCTAGCAGAGCTGCAATGATAATCTGCACCTGATAAGATGTACCCTGGGATATCAGCTCTGCATTAATTTGCCAAGGTCTAATTGTTGGCAATGACACCTGGTAAGCCAGGACATCAGATATGTGCTGGAAGTAGGTGGAAGATCAGAAACATGATCCTGCAAGCCAGTATCTTGGCATGATATATATCCAGGCAGGCAATATTGTAAAGTTGATTATGAGCAGGAAACTTTCCTTTCCCAGTAAATCAATTCTCCATTAACAAATTATCCAGAACAACGCAAGGATAAAGTAGGTCTGAGTGCTTTAGAATAGATACAGCTGGCAAGATGTCCTAAGTCTCACAACTTCTTAGAGATGCTCAGAGAGAACTGTTTCACTGAAGACTTCCTCCACCAAAATGAGCTGATTCACTTGAGGGGGCATTAGAACATTATTGCGTGGTGGTGGTGATCTCTCAGCTGTGCTTTTCTGATGTCTGTACATGGGGATAAAGGCAGACATGAATTACTTAACTGATGATGCATACTGTATATATTTTTATTCCAGAGCCATCTACAAACAAAAGCACATTTCTAAGCTTAGTATGTACAAGCTTAAAAATAAAAATTGCAATAAAAATTTTTAAAAAAATTAAAAAAGCAAACTCAAAACAATGAATCACTTCCTTGATAGGGTTTTAGTTAATAACATGCACAGTCATACCGAGTGATGCTGTTGTGAGTATTCTGACACATCTTCAATGTTGTTTAGTCACTGATTAAAAGAGAAATGTCTGTGAGATATTCATTCGCATTAGCAATTTACTGTGCTGTTTTGTTCTTGTGTTTTTGTTAGTTGAGGATGTTGTGTATTATAGGGCAAGAAAGCAGGCAGCAATCAGATATTAGCCGTGCTCCACACTGTGCAATATATCCAGCACAGATGAACAGACCATAAAAATCCCAGAGTGAAATATGAACCTGCTCACATGCTTCCCGAGATTCCCTTTGAACATAATATGACTACAAGTCACTGGCCTTTTACACATTACTTAGGATTGCAACCTTTGTTGTTTTCACATGAGAGTGAGAGTTACCTCACATGACTTTCCTGTCTGAAGCACGGGTGTCTGGGCTGCTGCTGCTGGCTGCCTTTTAGGTCGATGGGGAGATGGAAGCATTGCCCAACCACATTAGTCTTTTAAGAATGGTCAAAGAGTGAATACCTCGTGAAGAAGAGCAAGCAAATTCCTCCTGTGCCTTTGTAGTCATCTAGGCTGGCAAGAGTGACATGCATCTGAAGGAAGGAGAAACATCTCTGGAGAGACTTCCCACTGATGCTGGAAAATATTTGGCATTTACAGACCCATTTGAAGTATGAGGGCCCCAGATGCTCAGCTCATTTATGTGCACATCCCCTTGCAAGGGCCACAGAGCCATGCAGGTTCTCAGTTTTTCTAGGGATTAAGTTGTCAGCAGAGGCAGTGTGTCATCATAAAAGCTAAGTTGGCATAGTTTTCTGGTAGCATCTTTATTCCACTGTTGCCATCTTTATTCTCATTGCAAAGCCAAATTTGCTCCACACTGTATCTACGGCATGAAATCTACTGGTCTGCAGTATGCACAAGCTGCTGCCTTCTCAACCAAAACCTCACCTGGCATTTTTTTTTTTTGTGATTGTACGTAGCTGTTGAAAACTGCCTGTTCTTCCTGTGATGTGAAAGCACTGATGCTTTCAGTAACAGAAACCAGCTGGGTATAGCAAAGTCCAAAACGACTTATGCATTCAGATTCACTGTCTTCTGTTTCTGGAGCCTGTGCAGTTCACAGGAGGTTTATTACTCAGCTAGACTACCCTTTGCAGTATTACAGTCCAGGCTTTTGCACACAGGGCAGAATAGATGTTTGTATTTCGCAATCTGCATTTATTTGACAAACTCACAGTGAGGGATTCTGTTCTACACTAACCACAGATTGTCTTATTTACAGACAGGATAAAACTAATAATCAGCCTAGTGAGACAATCAGGCAAACACCATTAATTATCAAGTGGGTAAGCAAAATAGATTTGCATTCGCAGAGCTGAACAGCTGACCTTTCCACCACAGCAAGCCCTCCCCTTTTCCTGTCTTTTTTCAACTGCTGCTCAGACTGGGAGGTCCAAGCAGCCCAGAAGTGCCAGGGCTGCCATCATCTCAGTGCTGCAAAAGCTGGTCACATTTTCAGACAGCTCATAAGCAGGAGACCCTGCCTGTTGGCCTGACACACTTTGCAGGAATCTATTAGTTTCAGTGAGTTTCTTATGGAGCCCAGGCTGTCTGTGGGGGGAGACCTGCCTGCAGGGCTCATTTACGTAGCCTGCTCCATACCTGGGTGCCCTTTCCTGAGCTGCTCCTCTGTAGCTGCCTTTGATAACAGAGATGTCTGTCCCCAAGAGAAGCCAAGCCCATGGCACTGCAAACCACTTGCTTCTCACCAAGCATGTGTCAGCAGCTGCTCTGCTTGGCTCTCAGACATTATAATCACCTGCTCTTCCTGGTATTTCTTGTGACTTTCATCACCTCTTAATCACCTGGAGGGTCACACAATGTTCAGTGTATTGTTTTCACCAGGAGAGTGTTTTTTCATTGCTACCAGAAGAATTCAAGACATCTTCAAGGAACAGCATGGTGCTGTCCCCAGCTGACTCCTTTTTGCTTTAAAGTCTTCCCTTCCTCTTGAAGCTGAAGAAGTCTTACCTCTGTTCAGCTCTTCTCACAGACATCATGTATCCACAATGACCCATATAAGCAAACTGACTCATGTACTGGGGCAGAAAACCATGCTGGCTAGACAAAAATCAGCTATAACTGGTGTGCCAGCAGTAGGCTACAAAGGTTGGGGGAAGAATGTGGAGAAAACCTAAACATGTAAGAAAAGTGGAGAGAAACTGGCATTTTTTAAATGTGCACTGCAAATGCTGAGCTTCCATTTTAGGTAGGGTTTCTTCTTCTGATCCCTGGCACACAGGGACTGTCAACAGCTCAGTTTCTCACAATGGGATCCAGCTTCCAGGTGTTCATCACCAATCAGTGCATCTCATCATGCTTACAGCCAGATTTACAGGTGATCAGTGCTTAAACGTTGAAATCATCAGGATACCTGCAGCTGTGTAGAGTACTTAGTCACCCTAAAATTTCTGCCAAGAAGAACTGAGTACATGGAAGATCTGTGCTCATGATCAATAGCACTCCATAAACTAGAGTAAAGCAAACAAAAGCATCTGCTGGGAATTCACACTATTGCAGTACAGATATTAATTAGTTTGTCAAAGCTACAGTAGCTTAGCAAGCATGCGTCCTTGCATTAAACTTTTCATCCTAAGCCATGAGATGGAGATCCTCCAGAAACTATACATTATAAAGATCATAAGGATCCAGAACATCCACTTTGCCTTTTAGCCCCCAGCACGCTTTTAGCTGAGAAGCAGCTTTCATGTAGTGGACGCGCTGTATTCTGAGTGTCTGATCAGCTCTCTCAACTTCTGTTACTGACTAAAATGGTGCAGATTCTTCACATTTCTGTGAAGAGTCTAGTCTGTCTGCTTAAATTTTGTGTTTGATGGAAATGCGCATCAACCTCCAAGTCTAAAAAGTGCAAGTTTGAAAAACACCTGGTTTTCTTCTGCACGTATCTCACTGTGAAGCCCCAGAGAAAGATCACATGCAAAAGGTCTGCAATGGTCGACACAGCACTTGCTGATCTGCTGGAATCAGAACTGGAACTAGTGCCAATCCATGAAACACCTCCTATGAAATGCCTTCTGAACTATGAGTGAACCTTAAACAGAATTACCCAACAGGAGCAAAGCTTCCTCAAAGCTTCTTGCAGGAGCCAAGGCTACTTGCTTCTACACTGGTAAATTCCTGAGACACCTGTACTTACCTGTCACAGTAAAGAAATACAGGAGTGGTCAAGCTGCACATTAGCTCCAAGGTATCTGCAAGACAAAACTGGCTCTGGTTTGCTCAGTTCTCATTCCGGAAAAACAATTCTGAATCACCCACAGGATGATGAAAGATGTGTTCTACCTGCCTTTAATAAATATTTGATCACTAAAAATCTGCCACGTGTGGAAAGGCGGGCTCTGGGTGGCAGACCTCCTTGTTGTGCTGCTCTCTCCATCCCTGATAGCTCCTCACTCCATTGCCTTCCTATGTGGGGTGTACATGGGAGTGACTGCAGCAAGAGAAACCAGGAGAGGCTCAGGATAAAACACACACGAGCCTGGCTTTCAGGGACTTATTTTAACAGCCCCACTGCAAACGGGTAAACTTGCATTTTCAAAGTAAGTATCTTATGCAACTGTCTGAAGTTTTAGCTGAACTATGACGCAGTTTCCCCTTGTTTCTGGGCCTTTTCCTTTTCAGTAGCAAGGCTCACTGGGATTAGGCACAAACTCAAAGAGTGAGTTCATGCTGAAAGAGAATAACAAAGAGAATCATCTTCTAGCTCTCCCCAGACTCTGGGGATTAATACTGGGCATTAACCTTCTGGCTGGCTTAGGGGGTTTCTTGCTCAGCTCACTGCTTTCTCTGAATCTGATTTTCCAACATCATACTCTACAAGGACACCCATATAGGGCACCTCTGTGTCTCACTTGGAGCCAAGTACACTAGACAGCATGATAGCAAAGGGTTGCATACTGCAATGCTGAAACCCTTTTATGGGTTGCCATCCCACAGGGTTTGTAAGACAAGAAAACTTGATTGATCCCACATTCATGGCTCCATCCTTTGTAACACCTGAAACAGAATGATAAATGGAGGGTTTGTGAGTATGAACAGGCAGTGTAAACTCCCTTTTCAGCTTACATACTGTAGTCACCACAGGATTGTTGTTGTAAATCCTCAGCCATGCTGCTTCCACCCCTCAGCACTGATCGAGCAGGAAGCATGGGCAACAGATGGCTTATTACCATGGCCTCTGCACTGATGCTGACACTTCATGAAGCAATTCCTGTGGTTCAGCCAAAGCCGCCTTCCTGCTGTAAAATTCCACAGCTTTGCATCTTTTTACTCTGATACACTGAGACCTTTGGTACGTGATGAGTGGCAGCTGAAAAGAAATTAATAAATACACTGCCACTCCACTTGTTTCAGCTTTGAGCTCCTACCTCAAGGCAACTTGAGAAGAAGAAAGATATAGGGCTGTTCCTTCCTCACTTCTCTCCTGGCATAAAAGCAGATGGGAAATAGCTTGACTTTACGTTACAAATACCAGGGCTTACTTTCATTTCCCTACTGGAGATTTCTTCTGAGACAAATTCCGCTGCTTTTTGCAGGGGGTTTTAAGCCTTCTCGGGATGAAGCTAAGGGAAATTTGACTGTGGTTGCTGAATACTCAAAGGATAAAGAATGTGAGAAATGTAACATATAGTGAAGGACAAGTGCAAAATGAAGAGTTCTGGGAAAATATTAATTAAAGTGAAATGTAGGATGAATGCAGGATGCTTTTTAAGAAGCATAATGAAAAGTAGAAATATCACTTTAAAGACAAACAACCAGCACTACTGGCTGGCTAACCAGTCTTTAAAATTACATAGAGCAGTAAAACTGTGGACCAAAATCCTCAATCAATGAGGTAATATTCAAAAAGATTGCAAAAGAAAAAGGTCAAGAGATAGTATAAAATTGAGAAATGGAGAGTATGCATGAGACCACGCGTATGTTGCTACTGCCTCAGTCCTATAATCTCCCACCTCTGTAACCTTGGTATTACAAACCTCTTCTTTCATAGAATTTTACAGTGTCTATCTTAAACACAGAATGTTTACACAAGGCGGAGGTTGGGAAGTCATTTAAAATCCCCCCTAGTAAACACAGACTACATTATAAAATACAGTTGCTCAATCTTGAAAAGAGCTCAACCCAGTTAAACGACAGCATTTAGCATTCATACAGTTCTATCCCTTCCAAACGCTCTGCGAGTATTATCTAACCAAGGGCATGTTCCCAACTCCTTTGCTCTTTGTTACAAGCTGGAGGTTGCTGGCCATGCAATGAACTCTGCCTGTGGTGCTTACCCACTTCCTCAGAACTTCTTTTGAAGTACCATTGAGGCCAGAAACATTTCCAGCCCTGTTCCCTCTCCCATTTAAGCTATTGACAGGGTAAAATGGTGATTTATTGGTGCTGTGTTTCTGCAGCACAGAATTTTAGCTGTAATAAATCTCTGTCCAGAGAGATGATGTAATAATCTGAGCTTTCTGCAGACAACTTAACGTTTCTTTGTGATTCCTAGAATGGTTTGTATTCTCTAATTGAATAGGGAAATGCATGGAATATTTTTCCTTTACCATGAATCAATTTCAGCAAAAAGATTATATGTGTTTTAATCGCCTTGTCCTGACTGGGATTGTAAATGCCTCCCTTTAGTTGGGATGGTTGGTCATAAAGAAAGAGTTGCAATTTTTTAACCCTTCCCATCTGCAAATTTTTAGGTAGCTTTGTGACTCATACAAAGCATCCAAGTGAAGGAAGACGTAAATCAAAGAGGCAGATCTGAATCCACACACTCTACCCTTCCAAAGGACTTTGAGGCAAGCATTATTTGACCAGTATTGTGATTTTGCTGCAGAAACTTTTGTGGTAAAGTCTTATTCCTCCAAATATACATGCACACACACACACACACTGCACACTGCAATTTGCTTCTGTCTGTGCACTTCTGTGACTGATTCCTGCAATTCATGAAGATTGTCCAAGACATACCTGGTTTACAGTTGTTTGGTTTAAAAAGCTTTGATATAAAGGTTTAATTTGAATGCACTAATCCTGAAAAGTAGCATCTGTACTTTAACAAAAGGCGGCATGAAGCATCTTTCCTGAGGCTACCCAGGAATAGACTCCTCAAGCCTTTATGTTCAATTTTATGCAATCACTACTTTGCAGCTCTGCCTTTCCAAAAACTAACAGCTGCCCTTTTTAGGTTTCACACTTTTTTATTAAAAGCATACAGATTAACATAGGGTAGCTTCCTCTTTCTCAGTGCTCATCATCGAGTAATCGCGAAGAAAATGTTCAAACAGAAACAACAGAGCCAAAACCCTGGAACTTCGGGGACAGATAATAACTGGATGCTGTCCCTGCATTTTGTGACTCGCACCTCTGTAGCACTGAGAAGCAAACTCAGTAGCTTGCCCCTGCCTCACATTGCCAAGAGAACAGCCAAGCCAGCTAAGTTATTCTATCCTCATGTAAATGTCTTGCTGCAAGAAGCAAAGTAAAATGATGCAGGAAAATCAACTGGGAAAACTACCTGTTTGGCAGGGCAATGCACTTCACCATTAGGAAGAAACAGGTGTAGGAAGAAAAGTACATATTATGCTTCAACCCCCTCCCTGCCTTCTGCCTATCTCAAGCTGGCGCAGCTGAGAAAATTGGACAAACACATTGCTGATAGTAAGGCATCAATAAAATACTCTGTGATGAATTACTGTAAGAAGTTCATAGTTCAGTAAGATGATTCCTAGTTCCCTGTGCAGATTACATTTACTGGAATCTTTCATTTCTTCCTTGATATTTTCTGTAAAATTATACAAAGTGGTGGGATTAGCTAAGAAGAAGTGTTCTCCTTTAGCTTCCCCTGAAATATGTGTAGGATGCTTCCCTCCAAGGACCAGGACTCTACTCACTTGACCTAACAATACTGGCAGTTCCCTAAGTTCGGTTAAAAGCCCCCTCGGCAAGATCAAATATTTAACTCTCTGTGTCCTTTTTTAAAGATCACTGAAAATATTATATGGTCCTTGGAGGATGCCTTGTGCAAATGTAACCAGAAAGATATACAAAATTTTTCATGCCAAGTTTCTCTTTCTTATGGATAAACTGGAGATGGCTTCTGGGAACTTCAACAGAGGTAACAATTTTTTCTCTGATTAACTCACTAGGAGGTCATGGATATGGCAAGAAGTGAGTGAGTACCAGTGGCTGTGTGTTGATTAACCATCACGGCATCAGAGTTTACACCAACCAACCTGGAAACCCAGCTTTGTGCTCCATCCCCCACCAGCCTGGAGCCAGCCCCCACTGCATCCCCAGCAGCCCTGCAGGCAGCAGGCAGCACACACCAGGAATTAACTGCTGCTGGAGTGAGCCCCAAGACAGGTATGCTACAAGGGAACCCATGCACTTGAAGGAAAATAGCTTACTCTATTAGTAAGAGTAGAGCTTACCTCAAGGAGGTTGACCTTTAGTAGACCTGCTGAAGACACATGCTGACTTTATTAATGCTGATCATGCTTCTTCCCAACATCAGGTACATTTTAAGTGGCTCCTGTTGTGAGGGTGTTTGTAGGACTGGCATCCAGTACAATGCAAATTCCCTGCTGTTGGTCTTCTCCACCTAACGTCTATCTTGAACTTTAAGCTTCTCAGGAAAGGGAAAATTAATCTTCAAAATCTGGAAGGGTCTTTTCATAGACAGGTCTATAAATACCTGTTAATTCAAGTTAGTACCTACATTGTGTCATCTTCAAGCAGACGGAAATGGGGGAGTGAATGACTAATGAAAAAGTGGTCAGTAATATTTGCTACTGAGTTGCCTTCCTCATTCCGTCAGTCATTGCTGAAGGAGGGCCACTGCTCCATGACCTGCTTCCTCTACTTTTCTTCTAAAACTAGCTAAATCTCCAGATTTCTTCTGTTTGTTTCCAGTGCCAGTTAGGGAAGAAAACCCATTCCTAAGAGAGGAGTCACTCTTCTGTAGCAGACATTTTCCTTCAGACAACAGCAATGACACACTGAGTGTTCAAGTCAACAGTTCCCCAGTAAAAAAAAGGAATTCTTAGGTGCAGATCTAGTGTATTATGGTTTGATTTCTACCTATGTATTGAGCTAAGTAGACATAACAAGGTGAATAGCATCTCCACCTAATTCGTCTCCTTAGCGCCTTACAGAGACAAGGCTTTTCAGATGATTCAGTGCATTGTTAATGTTTTGCCCTACATTTAGGACGAATACCAAAAAGAAATTCTCTTAACTTTGATTAAATATTACCCTGTTAACCAGCACGGGCTTGCATAATCATATTTGCTTTAAGCTCTCATTACACAACCTTTTTGAAAGTAAAAATCACCAACAACTTATTGCATTTCTAATTCCATTTAATTTCAAGTGTCTTAGCCCAGCAAGACCAGCAAGTGTCTTGCTCTTTCCATCACTTTTTATGGAAGTTCTACTAGTGACTTTCCTTACGACGTACTTCCTTACTTGTTTTTTAATTAAAATATCATCATTAGAATTCACACAAGACAAGAGACATGAAAGATATAGAAAGCGTCTTTCCCTCTGTAAATAATAACTTTGAAGAACAGATATTATGGTGATAAAATACATAAACAAGAAAGAAAATACAAGGTGTAAGTGGTGCAGAGGCTGCCTTCAGCCCCATCACTAAAGTTCATGTGTGCACAGAAGTCATGGGCTCTTGCATCACACAAAGTGTGTAAGAAGTAGACAAGAATAGGAAGACAGAGATGACCACTGGTTAAAAGTGTAACATTATAGAGTAACCTGGACTGAACTCCAACTGTAAGTTGTAAATAGGTAAGCATTGCTACATTCTTTCACTAGTGATAACCTGCACTGTGCCTGTTTCTCCTAATACATTACCTGAAAAAAACTTATTTTTGCAATAATGAGAAGTGTTTCTGAACGCTTTTTAAGAAAGCTTAAGAAATTGCACTGCCAGTTTTAGATAATACAGCTGCTTGAACTCCTGTAAATTGGTTCCACATTTCAGAAAACATCTCTCTAATTACATCCTTTCTTCAAAACCAGTTCAAAGGTGTCACATTAGGAACGTTGTGATGAAAATTTCACAAATACATGGGTGTAGCCTTACACAACCTATAATATACCTAAGTGAGATCCTTTTGTTGTTTTTATTTCTGATTGCCTCACTGATATTACTGCATACTTAGGAATATCATTACAGGCAAGAGCAAGGGAAATTTGTCAGCTGCTTCATGCCAATGTACCCATGCAGCCACCCACTTCTTGGGAATCCAGCCTGGTTGTAGCTGATGGGTTTTATGATCAGCATGCTTATCTTGCAGATCTCAGACTATCTGGCCCTTCTTCCTTGTCCTTGTATCTGTCTGCTTCACAGGGTATACCCATAGCCAGAGTGGATGTGCAGATACAAAGTGGCTGTGTAATAGGAAATTTACCACCATTTTGTAATGAACTGGCACATTTAACTACTTGCTCTGGCTTGAATAAGGCACTGAATGGTGCGTTAGACATGAAGGGAGGAAATTATGGCAGTTTAAAACAAAATCACAACATTCCACCTGTAAATGTGTCAAAATCACTGGACCAGACAGAGTGATGTTATACCAATGGACTATACCAATGGGCTTTTAATGAATTATAGCTTGATGAACGTCTTCTTTTTGAGAGAGATCTGAAGTTTTCTTTTGCAGCTCTACTCAGTTCAGACCAGTTTGTTGGCAGCGTAAGAGCACAATGGCATAAAGTCTGCCTTCTGGGGTTTGGTTTTGCTGAATCATTATATTCTTCAAAGTTCAGCTAGTGAAATGTGACTTTTACTGGAAACAGAAGTAGATTTTTATCTTTCTTTCACTTAATCAGAAATAATACAGAAATCCTGCACTAGACTGCAATTACTTGTAAGGTAGTTATAGTTTGTTCTTTGACAAGATTGGCTCTATTCATATACCCAGTAGAATAAGAACTTCATGCTTAAAATACAGCATGCAAACTTGAAATCAGATGAAGAATGGATATAAAAAAGAAAGATGAACAAAGCACAAGTATAGTGGTTAGTTTGGCTAAAACTCCTGGTATGGCTTCCAGGGCTGTTTCCAGAAAGATTGCATACATTAGGGTTGTTTCACTAGCTGGAAGTTTTTCATCAGCTGAAATAACTAAGAATCCCAATTCTTTAATGAAGATCTTGTCCTTTCTTTCATGTAGTGTCTGTGACATGACCAGAAGAGCCACTCAAATTCTAGTCCCAGAGGGACAAGAGATACTACTTAAAATCATAAGAAATCTAAGAGCATTTTCATCCATATTTACTTTTTTTGTATGCACTCCATATCACCAGGCTGCTTTCTTTATTGGACCCTCAGAAATCTAGGCTAATTATTTGACCTTTTGTCGTCTTTCTAAACCTACTTTTTTTGTCAGTAATCCTTCCAAGTGCACCATCTTTTTTTTCAAGAGTTTTGAGTGAATTCAGGTAGTCAAGTTGTGGCCATGCATGATTAATTACAGCAGAAGGAGAAAAATAAGTACACTGATTAACATTCTGCTCTCTTTGGAGAGACTAGGAAATTACTTTCGCAGCTCCAGATTTACTGACATCCTGCTGGCAGTTTATTGTCCATGTTTTCTGAATTGCAATCATTTTTGAAAAACATGGCTAATCCTTGACTATGGACTGGGAAGGTGAGGACAGAGTTCTGGGGATCCAAACCTTGATGCTTCTTTAAAATGCTTTTCTTCCTGGGGCCCCCCGTGGCCTTTCTCCTTAGCAGACTCGAGCACTGCAGGCTTAATTACTCCCTCTGTTATCATTGCAGCAGCCTCTGTATAGGGCTCTGCACTCCTGAGGACTCCAGAAGAATTTCACTGGTTGTAGAGACAGTCACAGGGATCAAACATCACACGGCCTGGTCCTGCTGAACATGCCTGGGCTGCTCTATCCCTCCATGACACCGTAGTTATTCAGAGACAAGGCAAAGAAGGCTCTGCAGTAAGTGCATTGAAACCGTGAGATCTTTTGTTGGCTTATAGTGAGACCTTAAGCATATATTTTCTCTTTAGTGTTCTGCCTTGTCTTTATCAGACTCAGTAGTTTTCTTCATGCTGTGACAATTAATTGGATTGTTTTCACTTAAAGATCTAAGCCCACATGATAACTGGAATGGAACTGAATTGTTTTCTTTTCTCTGCCCTCTCTCACTGGTAGTTTAACCAAGTGTGAGGCTGCATTAAGTTTTTAACTATTTTGTTTCCTTTTTTACTTCTCTCCTACAGATGAAGATTGTGCTTAGATCATTTTATTTCAGCATGAGTTTGCGGTATAAAAAAAAGTGAAAAGGTTAGTTAAATAATTTAAGTTCTCAATTACTTTGACAGAGAAAAAGGACAATGAAGGAAATCTCAGAGAAAGCAGCAGAAAAGGAAAGAAAATGGCAATATGCTTACATATTTTGTACTACAAATGTAGTGTAAAAGGATATCTAATCAAATTTCTGTGCTGAGAATTTAAACTGGAAAGACAGCAGCATCTTTAGCAAGATCTGCCAGCAACACAGGTGGGTCACCAAGAATACAAGCTATCACGTATTTCTTCACAGGGCGATTGTCTCAATTTCTTATGGGCTTTACCTACACATGCAATGGTTGATCAATTTCTCTCCTTAGCAAACTTTGAAAATTTTTACTGCAAAGCTCATAGTAATTAGCAGAGAAGTTAGTCTGGAAACCTTCAGCTTCAGTGCTAGCTGAGAGTCGACATCTCTCAAGAGAGAACCAGATTGCTCTCACAAACTTGGAGAAAAATTCTCATATTATCAAACAGGAAGGAATACGGGGAAATCTACTAATAATATGCAATCACAAACAGGCACTGCCAAGGGGATTTAGGAAACAGAAAGGGAAACGGACTGCATCTTTGAGTGTGTATTTAGGATGGAGTTTTCAGGCTTTCAATTATCCCCTGTAGGGCATTGGGGAAGGAGGCAGTTAAATAATTAAAGAATTTGATCAAACATCAAGATTTCATCACCATTCTCTCCTTCCTCTTTTTCTGCCTCACAGTTTTGTCATTGTTTGGGAGAGAAGAGATGACTTCAGATTTTTGAGGTCTTCAGGATTTGCAGTGACCTGAAATGTGATGTTTCAAGTTAAAATAAAAGGAACGTGGCTTGTTCAATTCCAGTCACACTAATCTCCATGCCTTCTGTGCCTGTTTTGTTGTCCTTGATTCTCCTATGACAGCTACACTATACTGTGGTGACAGCCACCCTTTACAAGCAAGAATCTCTCCTCCGTAGGCTGCTCCAGAATCCCATGTTCATTGAGATAGCTCCTGTGAGTCTAGAGACTTCACCATCAGGCCCTAAAATAGATGCACCAGGGTTGAAAAGCAGGGAACAGAATGTAACAGCGAGTTGCATCATTTCATTTACATCTTGTTCCAGTTTTTTCTTAACTTATTTTAAGAGCTTTACGTCAGACACAAAAGCTGATCTAGACAGCTATATAGCAAAGACAAGCAGAAAACAAATGTTAAGTAAGAAAACAGACCATAAGGTAAGATTGCAATACACAAATGGTCTTCCATGTACCAGGATAACGAGAAAAGATTCTATGTGGATTCTTATCAAAGCGGAAAAAGCATATGCTAATTCCTGGAACAAAGTAGGAAAAGATTAAGTGTATTAACTAAGAATAATGTATCTGAAGAATAGAGGTACTTTTGTTAAATATATTATTTTGTATACAAGGGACAGATATGAAGAATTGTCAACTTCATTTTTCTCTACTATTTAAAGAAAGGACAAAGCTGACTACACTAAGTGTGGAAGAATATCGAGCTTCTTCAATAATTAAGAATTGAAATCATTAGTTAGTAACTTTGCTAACTTTTTTTTTGTGCCAGACTTTACGTGTTTGTTTATGGAAAAAGATCATGTATTAATAAGTCTGTAGCAAGTCTACAAGGTTTTTCTACATAGAAAATGCAGAAAAAAAAATATTTTAATAGATGATGCTGTTTAAGTGAACTCAGCCATAAATATTTTAATTGCTAACAAAGCCAATCAACTCTGTCACAGATTTAACTCTTGAATGGGAAATTTGGTAACTCTGTGCTAGCAAGTAGAATGTAGCAAGTCAAAGCCAAGCCAGAAATCTATGCTAAAAAAAATACTAGTATTTACATAGCACATAAGTCATATAAATAGCATGGAAAAATGGCAAAATACTGTTTTTTGAAAGAATAGTTGTAATTCACTAAGACATTCAGGATACAAACTGGCGGTTTGTAAGGGGACTACAGTGATTTCCTTTATTTTGTTCAGCTCAATGAATTGCTTTGTTCCTTAGACTACACATGTGGAAATGCAATTAGTTTCTCAGTGACATAGATGTTATTAATGTAAAGAAAATTATCTGGGCTTTCAGGGATGTAGAAATTAGAATTAACTAATAAAGTTAGTGAGATAGCAACAGTCTGTAGTTGGTTGTATTGAACAGAGCTGGATTGTCACAAATGCCTCTGAAAAGTATTTCACTAAAAACATAACATGTCTATTACTAATTTTAACAGACACAGCAAAGAGTGCATTCTGCCTTCAAATTAAGATGGAAGGCAAGAAATTTATGCCTCTGCAAATGTTCATGGTTCACCCACACCATGAATAGTGAAATGCTGGTCTCTTCACTTTCCTATGAAGTGTTAGATTAGAAAAAGGTTCAGAGATGGTCAGAGAGAGTAGAATCATAGAATCATAGAATCACCAAGGTTGGAAAAGACCTCCAAGATCATCTAGACTAACTGTCCACCTACCACCAATATTTCCCCACTAAACCATATCCCTAAGTACGACATCTAAACGTTTCTTGAACACTTCCAGGGACAGCGACTCCACCACCTCCCTGGGCAGCCTGTTCCAGCACCTGACCACTCTTTTGGAGAAGTTTTTCTTAATATCCATCCTGAACCTCTGCTGGTGTAACTTGAGGCCTTTCCTTCTAGTCCCATCACTAGTTACAAGGGAGAAGAGGCTGACACCCACCTCACCGCAATCTCCCTTCAGATAGTTGGAGAGAGCATTAAGGTCTCCCCTGAGCCTCCTCTTTTCCAGATTAAACAATCCCAGTTCCCTCAGCCGCTCCTCATAAGACCTGTGCTCAAGACCCCTCACCAGCTTCATTGCCCTTCTCTGAACAGACTCCAGGGCCTCAATGTGCAGAGCCCAAAACTGAACACAGTACTCAAGATGCAACCTCACCAGAGCTGAGTACAGGGAGACAATCACCTCCCTGCTCCTCCTGGCAACACTATTTCTGATACAAGACAGGATACCATTGGTCTTCTTGCCCACCTGAGCACACTGCTGGCTCACATTCAGCCAAGCCTCAAGCAAGACCCCCGCATCCATTACCTCAACACGATCTTCCAGTCACTCTGCTCCAAGCCAGTAGCATTGCCTGGGGTTGTTGTGGCTAAAGAGCAGGACCCAGCACTTGGTCTTGTTGAAACTCATCCCAATGGCCTCAGCCCAGTGATCCAGCCTGTCCACATCCCCAAGTAGGGCCTTCCTACCCTCAGGCAGATCAACACTTCCTCCCAACTTGGTGTCATCTGCAAACTTACTGAGGGTGCACTCAATCCCCTCATCCAGGTCATGAATAAAGATATTAAAGAGCCCCAATACTGACCCCTGGGAAACACCACTTGAATTTAACTCCATTCACCACCACTCTCTGGGCCTGGCCCTCCAGTCAATCCTTTACCCAGCAAAGAGTGTGTATGTCCAAGCCACGGGCTGCCAGCTTCCCCAGAATACTGTGGGAGACAGTGTCAAAGGCTCTGCTGAAGTGTAAGTAGACTACACTGACAGCTTTTCCCCCATCCACCAGGCGAGTTACTCAATCACAGAAGGAGATCTGGTTAGTTAAAAAGGACCTACATTTCATGAACCCATGCTGGATGGGCCTCACTCGGTTGTCCTGTGCAAGCTGTGTGATCTCACTCAAGATGATCTGTTCCGTAACCTTCCCTAGCACCAAGGTGAGGCTGACAGGCCTGTAGTTTCCCTAGCCTCCTTATGACCCTTCTTGTAGATAGGTGTCACATTGACAAGCCTCCAGACCTCTGGGACCTCTCCAGTTAACCAAGAGCAATGATAGATGGTGGAAAGTGGCTTGGCAGTCTCCTCTGCCAGCTCCCTCTGCACCCTTGGGTGGATCCCACCTGGCTCCATGGACAGTCCAGATGGAGTAGTAGATCTAATTGTTTCCCCCTGAATCATGGGGATTTTATTCTGCTCCCCACCCAGACTTCCAGGTCAGGGTGTAGAGTACCCCAAAGATAACTGGTCTGACTTTTACAGACAGACGTAAAGAAGGCATTGAGAACCACAGAGTTTTCCTTATCCTCAGTGGTCACGTTCCCTGCTGCATCCAGTAAAAGATGGAGATTCTCCTTAGCTCTCCTCTTGTTGTTCATACATTTATAAAAAATTTGTGTTCTCTTTTACCCCAGTGGCCAGGTTGAGTTTAACCTTGGCTTTTGCCATTCTAATTTTCTCTCTGCATATCCTAACAACTTCTTCATACTCTCCCCAGTTTTCCTGTCCCTTCTTCCATAGGAGGTAGACTGTCTTTTTCTACTGGAGTCTCAGAAATAGTTCCCTGTTCATCCGTGCCAGTCTTCTTCCCTGCCAACTCATCTTACAGCACAGAGAGACATCCTGCTCCTGTGCCTCTAAGATGTCCTTGAGGAATGTCCAGCCATCCTGGACCCCTTTACCTTTCAAGGACTGACTCCCTAAAGAGTCACTACCAGTGTCCTGAATAGTTCAAAGTTCACCTGCCAACAGTCCAAGGTAGCAGCTTTGCTGGCCCATCTCCTGACTTCACCAAGAATTGAGAAGTCTACAATTTCAAGACAGCTCTTGATCTCCACATCTCCCACCAGACCTTCTCTGTTTGTGTACAGCAAGTCTAGTAGATCACCACCTCTGGTAGGCTCTCTTACCACCTGTGTCAGGAAGTTGTCTTCCACACACTCTAGAAACCTCCCAGACTCTTTCTTCTGTGCTATATTTCCAACGTATGTACAGGAAGCCAAAGTCCCCTAAGAGAAAAAGGGCTGGCAGCTGTGCAACCTTTGCCAGCTGCTCATAGAATGCCTTGTCTATCTCTTCATCTTGGTTAGACAGTCTATAACAGAACCCCATGCACTTCATTCATTTGCCTCACCCACAACCCTATCATTGTTCCCCCAGGCTCATCTCTTGTGAGCCTCCTTTTATCCCCTTCCCTCCTCATACCTAGTTCAAAGCCCTCTCAATGAGTTGACTGCCTCACTCCAGGCAACCTCCTGGTTGGACCATATACCACATCTTCACTCACCTCTCCCTCAAGTTCCAGAGCTTCAAACATATTATGTAGGGGCACCTGGGAAATCAAGGTAGGTAGGGATGGGGTTTGTCTGCGACACTGAGCTGGGACCTGTTTCCACTCCTCCTCATCTCTTAAATCCCCTCCCTATGCCCAAGAGTAGCGGGGCAGGGGGTCCACCACTATTTGGAGGGTATCACTCTAGTGCCTTTCTTGCAGGTACGGCAGGGAGTTACTCTATCAGTCTATCTTCTGCTCACATTCCATGCTCCTTAAACTCTCCACGTACTCCTTGAGCTCTGCCACCATACTGAACAGATCATCCACTTCTCACACCTCGCTTAAGTGGTATCCCTGCTGCCCTTCACTGGTAGCAACAGGCTCAGGCAGTCCCTGCAGCCAGAGGCATGAACAACCACATTTTTGTGCAGGCACTCCATCTGAGTCGCCACATTCTTTTTTGCCAGGGCTTTCTGCCTAGTGGAAACCATGGCCAGATTGGCTGTACGAGAGGCAGACAACAGGTGAGGTGGTCACCCGAGTGGGGAAGGGTACTCCGATCCCCTGCTCAAACACCCTGCATGAGCTGCCCCTGCTACACCCTATTTGCCCGTCCTGTTCACTGCACTCCTGGGCCACTGTGCTCCCTGGGAGCTGGCTTTATACACACAGGGGTGTTCAGATGCAGGTGAGAAAAAGTACTGAACAGCTTCAAGACAAAGACTCCTTACTCTTTAATAAAGACAAAATGAGATATAAAAACAAAGCAGCACTGATGGAATGGACATAGTTCAGCAGTTCCCTGTCTATGCTGATACCAAACCTGGCAGTGATAAGAAGACACTCTCAGGAAACAGGTTCAGGATAAGCAGTAGGAGGCAGTTTTCATACAACAGGCTGCAGAAATCCCTGCTGAAGTGTGCTGGGAATGCAAGACTCTTACAGAGTTTTAAGAGGAGACCACACAAGCACTTGGAGAAGTAATCCACTAGAGTTAGTATGCAGACAGACCACATCAGGCTCAGGATAGATGAAGAGTGGGAGGCTTTTAAAGGAATCCATTTTGAATTTGTTCTATTATTCTTTTTCCCTAGATGTCTGCCCACAGTCACTGGGAAGAATCACCACCTAGACCTAGATAGAGACTGAGTCTGATCCAGTAGAGAAGTTCCTATGTTGTTATATCTTTTTAAATATTGATGAGTTACCTAAGTATGGAGCCTGATTTAGCAAACAATGAGGAGAGTAATGTTACTCACATGAATAATCTTAAGGAATACAGAAGAGACCAATTTCACTGGTCTCTTCACACTTCACACGTCTCTTCACACTTCTTTCTTCTCTTTCATACATGCCTTCTAAGTTTGCATTCTGTCTACTAAGAAATTCCCTTTTATTCTATGCCCCAGCATTTTGTAAGTATTTGATTCACTACTGTGCCCTACAGAAATCAAACAACTGAATGGCACATTCAGAAGGTGTGAAATCTTGTCAAAATTCGACGACAGTATGCTAGGTGTCATAAAATAGGTTAAAGAATTTTTCTTTTTTTTCCATTTTAAACAATAAAAATACATGTTTTTGCTATTTAGGCAGATTGGGGATTTATAAGTTAAAAATGGCTTAAAAACTATCAAAAGTAACTAAAAAAATATTACAGACACTGGAATGTCTGTCTGAATGTTTCTGCATGATCTGCATTATATTTACCTAGTTCAGCATTATTTCTTGATCAGTTTTAAAAGCTTTAGTATTTTTTTTTAGTATTTACAATCTGGTCTCTATTGTATAGAAAAATAGTAAAAAAGCAAGAAAGGAAAATCAGAATTGATTCCTAAATGTTGCATTGATCATCTAGTTGCAAACTAAGTGCAATGTCTCCTGTAAATTAAACATGTATGGATTATTTCTGATGCTGAGAAGGACTTTTCATAGTAAGGAAAAAGATAAACTTTCCAAGAGACTTCTGCAGCATGACTCTGATATAGCAATTGGTATTTTTGTTACACCAACTGACTGCAGAAGACAGTGATTTATGTCAATCTCATATAAATGTCCATTCTCAGACATGATATCCTTCTTTTGAATTACAATAATGAGGGCAATATATTGTTTAGGTTTGCTACAGACCTTCCCAAGATTTATTTATTTATTTTTTTGGAGTGGAAAGGGCAGTTTAAGGCTTCAGAGGTTCAGTAGAATTTGACAAGCGGCATTTAGGCTTTTGTGTTTGCTTTTAATTGTTGCATACCGCGGTATACCTTCATCCTGCAGTCAGAATCAACTGAGCAGAGGGCACAGAACCTCACAGTGCTTGTTGTGGCATGAAGGACTGGGACATCATTTAGAGCAAAGATTTTATTTCAAAATGCTTACTGAATCCATCACCTGGCAATTTCAAGAGATATTCTTCTACATAGTGAATAGGTTCTTATACCTCTAAATGAAGGGCTAACTTCACAAATATACACAAACAGAAGTTATTGAGCAAGCACTTCTGTTTATAACTGCTAGGCTGTTTCACAGTTTTGGTGAAAACTTTCTGTAGTTCTGTTAACTCTGCCCCCTTCATTTGCAGAAGAAATGCACAGTTATTTGCACATTGAGCAATGAGCATTTTGTTGTTGCTTTCTTTAAGTGTGCTCATTGTGAAGTGAACCGTGTTAGGTACTCTTTGACTTCAGCCACAAAAAAAAAGTATATATATATATATAATTAGAAAATTAAAATAAGCCATGTCTGTTTTGCAATGGAAAATCCACTAACAAAAATACTTTCACAGATAGGTAAAAATAGAATCATGAAATACTTTGTTTTTCCGTCAGTCTCTTAAGTAACAAGGAGTGCTACTGTTACAATGCTGCTTCTAATTTTAATTGCACTACAATGTAGGAAAACTCACAAAGGTGACTTATGAGGGAAGTTATAAAGAAATAACAGGGAAAAGTAATTTTGTAAATAGACATGTATCATTTGTCTAAAATAACTGGCCAGTTTTTACATGCCAGTAATTTCTGTAGTTCTAGGAACCATTTCTTTTCCTTTCCTCTCCTGAAAATAATTAAACAAACAGAAGCTCACCCCACTTCCCCCCTCACACACCCATACACAGGACCAGCAAAACTCAGTAATTTTCCACTGGCACAACAGTCCCTCAGTGTCTGCCATCTGCTGCACTGGCAGGACCCAGAGGAGGAGCAGCGGCATCTAGTCAGGAACTGTAACGTCACCCTGTGACGTCACCCTTCATTCCATTTTCATTGTCACAGCTGCTCCTTATCTTCTCCGGGACTGACCTTGCACCGGTCTGTTCCTCCCCTCCACTGCTCCCCTTCGACTGCTTTAGAAGAAGGGTGCAGACAGCAGTGAGATGTTGAAATCAAAACTCCCAAACACCAAAATTCCAACTTGAAATTGATCCCCATCCCTGCTGGGATGGTGGTAATTCCACCAGCTCCTTTTACTGTTCTTATTTATAAAGATTTGTAGAGACTTTTGCTCTGGGAAGAGTGCTTTAGACAAGTATAGCTTTTCTAGATCTGCAACCAGTTTGGTTTTGATTTTCTTACACTAACAGTGTTTTTTTCCACTTTTGCTAATACTTTTTCTGGGCTGTATGTCTACACTTTCAACCCTGTGGCATGGTAAATGGGAGCACACAACTTCATTACCATGATCTCCAAATGAGGAAGTGGAGAGTGGCTATCACAATGGGCAGTCCCTCCAGAAAGCACTCCTGCGTTCATCCAAATTAAAATGTGATCATTTTAGGCTTCTGTTATTTCAAACCTACCAAATTGAACGCTTCTGGAAAACGATCCCAGCAGCATGCCCACGGAGCTCAGGCAGGGCCTGTGGTGAATTTCCTGGCTCAGCCTGAAGGCAAATGGAACTCACAGATCCACTCACAGGACCACGCTGCTGAGATGCTAAGGTGTCTGGGCAAGCAGTCTGCCTTAGCGCACAGAGCTAAGACCCTGCTGTCTCTATTTAAAGGCTAATGAGATGAAATAAATTAAATGTGGCTGCCGAATAAGTCTACTTTATGTACAGCCATTCTCAAATGGTGACACTGGGACATTACTAGCATCCATGCACTATGAGAGAAACTACGTTTTGACTGACATTCTTCTCATCTGAGCTGAGATTTGCCTTCCACACAGCTGGTTTTATAGGCAATCTGCAGCATAGGGTAATACCCTATGCTCCTACCCCCTCCCATCTCCTCACACCCACCGGCCCTTGGGGGACCGTGCAGCGCAGGGAGCACACCCCGAAGCTAGGAGCTGGGGGCAGAAACCGGGCCGCTGCCACGAGGGAGCAGGGAGGGCGGCAGACTGAGAGCGCGGGCCCGCCGGCTGCCCCGCCGCGGCGCACCTGCCTGCGGCCGTGCCGGGCCCCGGGGCCGCGACCAATCGCGGCTCCGTTCGGCGGCGCCGGGCTCTCGCGAGAGCCGCCGAGTAAACATCCATCCCTCCGCCGAGGCCCTCCCGCCGCCCTCCTCCTCCTGCCATTAGCGCGGAGGAGGGGGCCGGGCCCGCACAGCGCCGGCGGCGGGCAGCGAGCGAGGAGTCGCCGGGCGGGCAGCGCGCAGAGGTGAGTGCCGCGGGCAGCCCTGCGCCTCAGGGCTTCCCTCCGCTCAGCCCTGGGGAGCCGCCTCTCCACGGTGCGGAGCGGAGCGGGGTGAGACGAGACCCTGTCAGCGGCGGCTGGAAATCTCCCGCTTCCTCCCCCCGCCGCGAGGCAGCCATCGCCGTAACGCTGGAGGGAGGACGGCTTTGCTGGAGGAGGTGGCTCCGTGCCGCCCGCGCTGCCCCGCGGAGCCGGCGGTGTGGGGCCGGGCTGCGGGCGTACCGGCGGCAGGCAGCCCCTTTCGGGTGGGAGGGTGCCTTGCCCTCTTTAGAAATGGGCAGATAAATAAAGGGGGTGCGTTTGTCTCTGTAATGCGCTTACCGAATTATAATAACAAACCCCTAGTAGTTTTGGTCTCTCCGGTGAATGAATCCACAACCTGGTTCTGTAACCTCTACCTGAGCTAAAGGAGTTTTGAACGGGGCCTGTGATTGGGCATTTCGGCGCGTCCGCCGTGAGCCAGGGCGCTCTGCAGTGACTTAGGTAAAAGTTAAGTGCTGAGAAGCGTGAGATGTCTCCTGCTGCTCGTTTCTGGTTTGTTTGCTTGTTTTTAATCGTTGTTTTGTGTTAGGATAACAGACCTCACGTGCTGCTAACAGGGTGCCTTGTTGCTGCTGTGTGCCTGATTTCCTGTTGCAAAATGCAGAGCAGATAAAGAGCCTTGATACAGCCCCTGGGTGAGCACCAGTGCTGGAGGCTGGCTTGAAAGGGAGGGCAGAATGTGTTTCTTCTCAAGTAACTGTTGGGGTATACTCGTGTTATTTGGCTCTTAGTTGCTGTAGAACAGTGAAGTTTGCTCTGAGGACCACAGGTGTTGGCCAATTTGGTGTTTGAGTTTTCCAAAGTTGCTTGAAGTAGAGAGCTCTTGTTTATGGGTGGATATAATGCTAATAAACCTCGCTGCATTGTGTGCTGAAAAACAGGCAGAAATCTTGCGTTCACTCCTTACTCTCTAGGAGCTCGGGTGAAACAGTATCAATCTGAATGTTGGAGTGGCTAGCTGCAACACTTGCAAATAAGCCAATGTGTTGGGAGTCCTTCAGGTGATAGGTTGTGATCACACTCTGTAGACAAGAGATACAGTCACCGAAGGGCGTGGGTTGGAAGGGACCTTAAAGCCCACCCAGTTCCACCCCCATCGTGGGCAGGGTGGTCTCCCAGCAGATCAGGCTGCCCAGGGTCCCATCCAACCTGGCTTTGACATCACTGTCCCTAGGGTAATTGAATGCTGGTTAACTTTATTTTACTTTTTTTTTAAATCGTTTGAACTACCTGTTGTGGTTCAGGATCTCACCTGAGTTCTTTAGTGACCACAAGGAGCTTAGTCACTGTTTGAGAAGCACTACCTTTCCCTGCTGTCCCTGAGCAAGCAGTGGGTTGGTAATGTTTTTAAACCTCGTCTTCTCCCTCTAAACTCAATTTTCACCTAGTCCCCATTTATTCTAATAAAAATCTTCTGCCACCAACAGGATGGAGCAGTCAGTGTAGTCAACTGATAAACTTTGATATTTGTATTGTCAGAAGAGCTGCAGGGTAGGCATATAAATTACAATGGAAGGAATTGCTTCTCTGAATGCAGTATTCATCAGCACAAAGACTAAGCTAATATTATATGACAAATGGTTTGCTTTTAGTCCACCAGAAAGAGGCTTTATGTGTCTTAGATAATGACCGTGGACATAAATCAAGCATAGTATTGTCCACATAATCATGTAATCTTCTGTTCCCAGCTCATTTCAACATATAGCTACGCTTAGGGCAGGCAGGCCAGCATTAGTGATTACATTGCCATAGCCTGAACACGTGGCTTTGGTAAGTAACCGAGTCTTAATTCTCTGAGTAGGTTGATACAGGATTTTTTGAAGTCCAATGACTAAATAACAATCACAAACACTTTTTGTTGTATAAACAGTGAGGGTAACCAAAACTGACCCTGTGGGGTGCAAATTCAGGGAAGAGTATAGTTACTTTGTGCACAGTGTGAATCAATTATGGTGAAGTGTATGCTAGGTGAGGAATTGTTTCCGGAAGAATCAATAGGTAGTCCTTCCCAAATGCAGAAGAGTAGGCTGGATTGCTTGATTGGTACAAGAAGTCCTGCAGCTCTGTAGTCTGGCACTACAGAGGAACTTCTGGCAGTGTCACTGCTCCTGCGTCTGCACGAGGAAACAACGGGACAGTTCTTTTTCTTTGACAGCAGTGAAACCAAAATAGGGGCTAATGGGACAAAGGAATTTATTGGGAAGGACTTACTTTCCTTGTCACAGATAATTTGATCAGCGTGGAGATCATTAAGATAGGCAGTCCTCACAGTAAGTACTGTCTTTTACTTGTGAAATCGGATCATTTTGTGAAGATGGCATTAACATTTCACCTAATACTTTGTGTACAGGTTAAAAAAAAAAAGTAAATGAAACACCAAATTGAAAAAATATTAGTTTATGCATCAGTCATCTGATTTTCTGATTTCTCAGTGATTTTGATGTTTGATTTTTTTGTGTTCTTTTTTGAATGGTAAATTTAGAACTTAGTTTCTGATGTATGTAGCTGATATACCCACAAAGTTAGAGTTTTTTAGATGGAATACAATTTAATATGAATTGTAGCTGAATAGAGTATGATTTAAAAAGCAGATATCTAGAACTTTAATGTAATACACTTGATTTTGAAGATTGCTAATATGAGATTGTGATTGTCAGAGGGATAATTGACTTCTATATTTTAGCTAGTAAAAGCAAGCAGCGGCTGATGTAATGTGGTAGCCAGTAGGATTTCACAACAGCAAAAATATCCTGAGGAAGTAAAACCAGAGACAACTATTCACCTTTCAGTGCCAAAGAACAGGCAAAATTAAGTAATAGTTTGGTACAAACAGGTTGAGCTTCTCTGAAGTATGAGCAAGTACCCTAAAATTTACCATGAAAGAAGGCGCAAGGGGCCAGCAAAAGAAAGACAACTGGCACAAGCAGGGAGCTGAGCATGCTTAGATGCGCTTTTCTGGGAATGCCAGGCTTGTGTTCTGTCTCCCTGTCCCCAGAGCAACAGATAAGCAATATGTATAGCATGTTTGTGCTGGGAATGCTGGGGAGAACAGGGGTGTCCTCGTCCTGCCTGACCGCTGTGTCTTTGGAAACTCTCAAGTCTGCTCTGTGGGAAAAGGATTCATTGCCAGGGTAGATTGCTTCTGCCATGTATGCAAGCTTTGAGTTTGCTGGCACTACTGATAATCTGAGCCCAGGCTCTGAGTGGGGATTGCTGGATAAAGAAGACACTGCAAAAGATTGTTCTTTTCTACCTTCTTTTTTTCCCCCTCCAGAATGAATAGAGCTGAATCTAATGTTGAGGGAGGCCTGACACACCTGCTGTGTGATGACAAAACAGCTATAGCTTCTCCTGGTAGAAAGCCTTGGTGTTGTTATCAGCACACTAGTAAACGATGAACTTGCTTATAGCTGAACTGTTTTGACAACAGGATATCTTTTGGAATTTAACTACAGGAGAGATTTTTTTTCTACCAGCTAGCCAGCATGTAGATTACCTTCCCGCAGAAGGACTCGACTATTGTTTGGAGCCGAATTTATGATGAATGTTCTAGGTTTCCATGTATCACAGCTGAGTGCACAGGAGAGGTTGACAGGACACAGACGTGGCCTAGTATCTCCGCTTCATTTCCCAGTAAAGAACTATCTCTGGCTAACTACCTAGATCTGAACCAAAATGTGGAGGAGGCAGGAGCTGCCCTCATGTGTAGGTGTTTCCTTCTTCACATAGGAACTGAAAAAAAATTTTTCCTTTTGGGAAAAATCCATGTTTGCCAAATTAGCCAGGTAAAAATAGTAGCCTGTAGTCCACTAGCATCAGGCTTCTTTTGTGTTGCTTTCTATGATGGAAAAAAAAAATAATCACAGGCATTTCTCAAAAATTGTTTTAATTTTTTTAATTTCTTTTATTATTTTTTTTTACAAGGGATAGTTGCATAATGTGGTCTCTGCCCTTCCCTCTCACTGGTGCCTTACAAGGGAGGTAACTGGAACACCAGCCAAATATCAGCCTGATGATGAAAGAGTTGTTCCACTTAAAATGTCACTAATTTTTAGCATACTGAGTCCTATGTGGAGGGGACAGTTTAAGTTAGTAACTCCACAGATAAAACAATACAGTACAATGCTTTTAAGGCAGCTGTTGTTTCTTGAAGTTAAAGATAACTAGATTCTTCTGTTTTGTGGTATTTAGCATTTGGCAGAGCAGGAAAGGAGAACAAATTCAATCACAAGGTACAAATTTAATGGGAGTACCTGTTTTCACAAAGTACGTAAATTGAATCCAGAGAACAAAGTCAGTGTTTAACAATGATTAAAATTATGATTTAACAAGTCCTAACATCTGGAACCATAAGGGAATTTTGTTCTGCTTTAGAGCTTCTCTGTGGGCTGCTAGGCAATCACATAGCAATGAAAGACGTGGCTGTTACAAACATGTAGCAGCCAACTGTTGAAGGGCGTTCCTATTTAGTGAAATAATGACACTTGGTTAACAGGTATTAGTGTAGCAAACACAGTTAGTGTGACTTAATTTCTAAGTAAAATGTTGCTAAGGTGGGGCTTGTAATGTGGTATCTCTCTGAAGGCATCACAGTGAATTCCGACTTCCAGAATTAACTGAAAGAAAGGAGATTCATCACTGCTGCTGGGATTAATGTGCATCTTTGTGGCTGGATTTCAGTGGATTTGTTTGTGCTTGGTTGGTCCAGTGCAGTAGTGAAGTAATCTGGTTCAGCAGGTTGATATTCTTCATGACCAACTTGCCATATTTCACTTCTGTAAATTGAAAGCTTTGCTGTGCTAAAGGAACATTTTCTTGCTGAATTTTGCCATCTGCTTACGGTTTAAAATAATATATTCCCTTCATTTTTTGAAGTTACAGCGTGGATCTTGGTTTCTGCAAACTCTGCAGGAAAGGCATGTAGGTTTTTATTTTTTAAATACAGGGTAGGAAATGTTCAAGTTTATGGAAGAAAACAAAACTTGAATATATTGTAAATACAGCTTCTGGTAAAGTTTTACATTTTAGTCCTGGCCTAGTCTTAACGGGCTCAGTTAATCATTGCATCACGCAATACTAGTGGCAGAGAAGAGAAGCAATTTTTATTATAACAGAAGTTCTTCATGAATTCAACTCTCAAGTACCTTGTGAGCAAAGAATGTAGATGACCATTTTATATTGAAATGCTTTAGATGGGTTCTCTTATATGGTTAAACTTTTTCTATGGAGTCTCCTTCCCTATCTTGACCCGTTTATCTTCTCATTTAACGGGAAAGGAGAGTTCATATAAAATATGTATTATATGAACATCATGGCTCATTTGTGTGCTGGATTTGATGATTTCACTGCTTGTTCTTTCGCTGGTTCTAAAAGTAGCAATTAGAAACTTAGAAGTAATATTAATTTTATGTTACTAAAGAGAATTATTTTAAGAACACTTGGAATTATGCCTTGTAAATTGTTTATGCTTTGAATTATTCCTAATAGAAATTGAATCTGAAGTCAGAGAAAATGACACAAAGATGAATAAAAATCTATGGAGCACATACTGTTTCTTTGAAGTATTTGAAAAGCACAAAGTGCAGAATATGGCTGTTATGTCATGTGTACATCAGATGTAGTGATGAGATGATCAGGAAATCTTCGTGGACTAAATAAAAATGTGTATGTAGTGTAAAACATGAGTATGATTGACCTCTAGTATCTGTTTAGAAAAGATGCGTGTGAAACTGGAGTCAACTGGAGGTCCTTCTTCATATAACTGAAGGTCCTTCAAGAATACTGGAGGGTATTCTTCAGATGAATCTGACCGCTATGGCTGCTGCTGTGGTTGAGTTGTGTAAGTTGTGGTGCGGTTACACAGCGACTGAAGTTGAGGCTGTGGTTCTCAAGTTCAGTGAGCAACAGTCTGTTGCCAGCCCACAATGCGCTCTGAGGCCATTGTGGGCCTTTGATTTAAAGAAAAAAAATTCCCAAATTTCCTGTCCCACTGACCATCCACATGCTGCTGACGGTGACCCACAGTTTGGAAATATCAGAGTTATGATGAACAGTGATAAGTAGACTGACTGAACTTGAGAGGTTCTGCATTCTCTTTGGCCTTATAGTCCTGTAGAACATGTACTTTAATGTAAGCTTTTGAGGGGAAATGGTGGCATTATAGTTAGAAATAGTTAATCTCGAACAATAAAAGGGTAACTTGACTGGAGAGAGAAAGATCTTGAAACAAAACCAGTTGGTTTGGATTGGAAGATGAAGGGGAAGTAGTGAAGAAGATTCCTTCCTTCCCCTTTTAAGTGTTCTCTTTTTTTTTCTCTCTTTTCTCTTTTTCCTGAGCCAGTGATAAAGTTGGAAGGAGAAGAAAAACAAAGTGTAGTGCTTTAGATTTTCAAGCTTTGCTGGCAAACCTTCTCAGGTGCTGGATTTTTTTTTTTATTTTTTATTTTTATTTTTATTTTTTTTGCTTCTTTCCAGTGTTGTAGCACGCTCTGCTTCTTGACAAGCTCTTTCTCAGTAATTAGCAGTCCATCCCTTCCACAGGAAGGAACACAGTGAAGTCACTGTGAGTCCCAGGTGCACAGGGAAATGCAACACTTTCCAAAGTTTGAGGCTGTGTAAGTAAACCAGTGTTACAAAAGAATGAAGCTGTGGAATTAAAATTTGGCTTTCAGCTGTTTGGCATGGAGGTAATGTGAAAAGAAAGGAGCTGTTCAGGTGAGGATTATAATGTGTTTACCAGCCAATCAACATGATCATGTAAATCTCCGTGTTTCCAGAGGGCTGATTAGTACACCTGGGACATAATTTAGATGCAAGTGAGCTTACATCAAAGATGCCTGCAATGATATTTCCTCTTTATCTTCCAAAACTTACTGCTCTGGGATGCCTCATGATGAGGAGTGGAAATGAGTACTGTACCGATATATTCAATCCCCCCAGTGGTGCTGCAAGTCTCAGACTGGACATTCAAGTTGTCTTAATGTAGTACTGCTCTAATCACAGCTCCTTCAATCAATATCAACAGTGCAGATAATACTGTAGAGTGACTTGAGGGTACTTTGTACTTGATTTTTCAGAAGGTGTCTGGGTACAACCTGCACGTTCCCTGCTAGCACAGTGCCACTTGCTCCAAGTCTACTGAAAGCATCCTCTATTGTTCACTCATGACTCCACAGAGTTTTAGGCTCCACTTGGATACCATTAAGCCCTATTTAATAACATGGGGCATCATATTAATGTTAATTCTTTACTTTTGCTCACTGACATCTATGACGATTATCTGCCAGCAGTGGGGGAAATAGGAAGAAAAGACATTCATTTCTGTGTTTGGGAAAAACACATGAACCAGAGAGAATATTACCATGTCTGAACATAACCTGACCTACGCCACTGACTTCAGCTGCTGCTTACAGTTTATTCTGCCAGCAGTAAGGCTGCTGCACAGCTTTACTGAATACCTTTGCAAAGTGGTTCCTTGGAGCGTGCCAAAATAGCTACTGCCTTGATCTTCGCTCTCCAGTAAGGTGCAAGACTCTGGACATAGTGAGAGTATAGTGAAGAAATACACTTGCATATTATCTGTTTAAATAAGAAGAATAACAGATTGTTTTTGATTGCAAAAACAATCAAAACAGCTGTAAGAAAAAAAATAAAAACTAAGTAGATGCACATCCATTTTTTTAATGCATATTGTAGATGACTGTATTTGAAAGCTTTGAAAAAATAGAGGGAAGTCAAAAAAACAACAACAAAAAAAGTAATCATAAGATGATTGGAATGGAAATGGTTATATTCTAATAAAGATAAGTAATTTTAACTAACCTCCTCCCATCCTTTTTATCAAACCAGCAGTAAAATGGAGAAAGCTAGTTTCATATTTTACTGTCCCGTCTTAGTCTCAGATTTTGACCCCCACAGACGTGGGCTAAGCCTGTGTGGAGGAGTAAAGGCTGCAAGAGAAGAATTCATACAACAGGTTTCATTAGGCTATTCTCTTTTTAAAAATAACTGAAACCACTTAGTGTTCTTTGTATTTATTTTAATGTAGAAGCACATTTTTGAGGGTAGTCTTACTTGACAGTATCTTTCGTATTTCCATTTGATGGTAATTTCCTCAGTCTGAGAAACAAAACTAAATGTCTTTTCTTGGTCCTTTCGCCAAAATACTTTAAAGCAGTTGTGTCATCTTTAATGATTAGTGCCATATGTACTAAAAGGGTAAACTTAGATAAGGGCATATGAGAGAAGTAGTGAACGTGCATCTGCCTGTGTGCAGCTGAGGACTGTGGTTGCTTGATGAGATTTTCTTCTGTCCTTTTGGAATCTAAGTGCTTCCTCTCCCTCTCTTGGCTGCCAAGGCAAGGCTGCATTTTACTGCAAAGACGTTGAGGTCCACCCATCCCCCTTTTCTTTTAATTCTGAAGTAAATCATCTCCAGATATTGCAAATAAACCACAGAGAAACCAGTGCAGGGTAAATCCCACATTTGTCTTAGCTGTAAGGCCAGACTTCTGTCTGGAATATCTGAATCTGTGCTTAGGGCGCAGCTTCCTTCTATTCAAGGGTGGTGGTCATCTAGTCAACAAAGCATTGGATTTACAAGATGAAGTCACTTACAGAAGTAGGATCCTGTCATATATGGACATTCAGAGAGCAAAATGGGATATTTTGCTTGTGGTGTGGCAAGCACTCCTCTCGCTTATGTTTTTTCCTCTTTTTCTTGCCTAGATCAAGAGCATAGCTTGTGCTTGACAAAGAGTGCAGGATTTCTAACAGAAGTAAAATTTAGCTAACTCTGCTTCTCACACAGGCTGTACTAAATGCATTCTAATGGCTTTCCAGATTAATGGAATCTAAATCAATATTTGCTAATGACAAATGCATCAAAAACACAAATTTCTTTGCAATTCTTGGCTTTCTGTGATATCTTACTCAATGCTGCTTCTAAGCAAGAACCCTCTCTTACTGACGTCAGGCTAAAACCATTTCCCATATTGGGTATGGTGGCATAAATCTCATCAGTTTCAAGAGAGAGGACTGACAAAGGATAATCCAGGCTCTGTTCTAGGTACTGGGGATGTTTTTTAAGTGCCAGGAAGAGAGAGAATACAGGAATGTACCGAGGTCTCTTTGTAAGTCCTTTTTCAACATTGAAAGAGCTTGTGCTCTTTGAGGTTCTGGACACGTTTGACCCTGCATGCTTCACAGGCATCATTCAGTTGGTTCAGCAGCTGTTTATGAAGCACCAAAATTCAGAAGGCTTTCATCTTTGAATGAAATGCATTCTTTTCTCTCAGCTGGCATTCCTAAATTTGTGAAGCACCAGTTCCCTAATATTAACCGTGTTTATGTTCAGTTGTGTCATCCAAACGTAACAGAGTTCAGATTAGTTAATACCACTGAATGGGTGTTGCTTTTTGTTTTTTTCATTTTTTTTTCCCAAAACAGCTGCTCTGAATTCCAGCAAGGTTAATTTGCTGGGATTTATCATGCTTTTCAGAGGGTGTGAGATTTTATTATGAGAAATTAAGTCTGTGATCAAAGCATTTGATCCTATACTATTTGTATCCTCTTAAAATGACTCTTTTTAGAAGTTTAAGATGCTGTTATTTTTCTTTTTATGTCCTAAGTTTCAGTTACCTGCTTCATGCCTCTTTTCTGGCATGAGATTAGGCCAAAATTTATAATGATATATAGCCTTGGAACTGAGCGGTTTGCTCAAAGAGAGTCTATATTTGTATGCTAGACTTCCTTAAGGAAAAATTCTGAACTGTTAAGCTTTTACTGGCTCTGGAAAGCAGACGTGCAGTTAACATGTGAGAAAAGAATGTTCTTGTTGACTGGCCTTCCTTTTGCACAGTGGTAGCATGTTGAAAGTCAGCAGGTCTTGTTTTTTCCTACTAAGAAAGTGTAGGATTACATGTATGAGGGCTGCTCCGAAAGCAATGCCTCCTATTTTATGATGTTGGCCTGTGGTGACAGAGGTGGCTGTTGGTGGCAAGGCAGTAGAGGTTGAACCTTCCTGCCAGTATTCCACTGCATTTTGATGCCATGTGACAGATGACAGCAGAGGGGCAGTCTGACATGGAAATAAAATAGTGTCTGACATGGAAGAGTACATGAAGCAAAGGTGTGTCGCTGAATTCCTCCATGCAGGAAAAAATGGCACGCACTGACACTTGTTAATGCTTGCTGAGCACTTATGGGGACCAAACAGTGGATGTGAGCACAGTGAGGAGATGGGTGGTGCGTTTCAGCAGTGACTACAGTGATGTGAAAAACAAGCTACATTCTGGATGGCCACGTACAGCTGTTACACCATAAAATTAGGAGCATCTCGATCAGCTCATCCATGTAAATCAGATAATGGTGATGACTATGATGAAAAACAGTGTTTTGTAGCTGAGAATCTGGTCTATCAAATAGTGTTATAGTGCTCTTTGTATCTGTTATTGTTTCTGTGAAAACAAATAGGAGGCATTACTTTTTTAGCGACCTACGTTGTTTTTTTTTTTTTTACACAATCTCAGCTAAGCTACATATTTCTATAAAAGGCACTAGGATACTTTAACAAAAGATGCTTGGTAAAAACAATTCATGTTTTGAAGAAGCATGCTATTTTGAGGGAGGATAATTCATTTTTTCCCACCTTATTCAGTCCTTGGCCTTTCAAATGGTATCAACAAAGGAAGTGACTCCTGCTGATGCTTTTATGGTTCCTAATTTATTGAGAGCTGGATGGAGATCCATTGACTCATTTCACATAAGCCACCAAAGAGCTGTTTCCAGTTACTGCTTGGACCAGGCTATTGAGCTGAAAGACGCCATCTCCAACAGCCAGCCACGTTTCACAAGAAACATAGCAAACACACATTGCAAATATTTCAACATTATAATTCAGCCTTTGTTCTTTTGGCACTTACTTGGCAAAGGATGTCTTCAAAGAGGTATTTTTAGTGAACACTATATAGAGAACTTCAAATCTCTGTCTTTTGTTCTTTGTGGAAGATATTTTTACTATCTGTGAGATGCCCGGAGTTAAAGGATGTAGAAATGACAAGATGCTCAGACCTGAGTCAGATTCCAGTTCTCTGAAGGTTTTTGGGAGCCAGATGTATCCATGTTAGAGACAGTTTTCCAGTTCTCCTCTGCTGCTCTGTTGGGCTGGGATGCCACCAAATTTGTTGGCTTTGCACTTAAAACGTATTTAACTGAAAGTCAAATCCATGCCATAGGACTGCTGTTTGGTTTCAAGAAGTGTTTGAGAAGTACGTTATTGACTTGACCAACAGTTATAGGTTTTTGGGAAGATTGGGAGAAGCAAATTGCTAGATCTAAAGATGAATTCCAGGTACACTAATTGTGCTGAGGGCTGAAATTGTATCAGCTGTCAGGCAGAATTCATCTACCCTTACTCAGATGCTTAAAAGCTGCATATCCAAGGCAGCTAGTCATCAGAGCCTACTTCTGTAGTCAACAGGGGTGAGAAAGCCCTTTCCGAAAGGGCTCCCTCTGAGCTGTCTTAGGAGGATATGTTTGCTTCTACCTCACGAGGGTGACTTCTTAGCACTGTGCAAGTGCAACAAAGAACAAAGGCTGGCATGTTTTTCAGGAGAAGATGGCAGCAAACAAGGCCCCTGTGACCTTGCAGTAGTGCAGGCCTGATTGCCCGTAGCTGCTCCTGACTGCTGTGTCAATGTGAATTCTGAGTGGTTTCCTATGGCAGATGAAATTTCAACAAAATCCACTGGCCTCACCTTGGCAAAATATCCCTGCAGGTACACGCAAAAGCTTGTGAATTCACAGACTTCTTTTTTGCCAACAGCGTTGTTGGAGTATACACATTTTTTTTTCCAGAAGAACGTGAGAATATGCTTCCTCAATCACAGCTACAAAAGTGCCAGGGTGCAGTGTAAACACAAGCATAAGCAGGCAGAGCTCCAGCAGGAGCACCTCTGAAGAATCCAGGGTTCAGGTCATATATGCTTTGTTCTTGGCTTTTTTTTTCCTCATTTCCTTGTGTAATTCTAGGTTTTCCCATACTTGGTTGTGCCGTTTAGTGTTTATTTAAAAACAGAGTTCCATAAAAAGTTTTTCTCATCTATAATAAAATACTATACAAATTGTATTTTTCAAGCACATACCTGTGTGAAGGCTTGCCAGAGAAAGAGCTTGCCTTTCCCCAGTGCTGACCTGATCTGACTGTAACACTAAACGGAAGACAAGAATCAGGACTGATGCAACGATTCCAATTCTCAGCTCATCCTTCAGGTTATATGAACTGCACTTTGTACTTTAGTTTCTGTTACGGTGGTGTGTACGTGGCTGTAGTATATTTTTTTTTGTTTTAAATCTTAAGATCATCTCGTAGAGATATTTACTTTTTCACTCACGTTGAAAAATCTGTGGTATCTATTGGCAATCTATGGTAATCTATTTGTAGATGATTTTAGTGGTCTTCCCAACCTTAATGATTATCTGATGATTCTGTAGATGTGAAAAGCAGAAGGAATTGAAGGCAGTAATACTGTGTATACTTGAGACAAGAGAATGCTTGAGATGAGTGCTGAGGAGTACTGAACTTAGCTATGAGATTTTTGGGGGGGTACTCTGGTTTTGTCTCCTCATTTTTAAAATCAGATTGAAATTGCCCTGATATTTTGCAAGCTACGTGTGAGGAATGCTTTGTAAGCCTAAAGCTTATCTTGGATACATTAATATTATTATTAATACTACTATAAATGGTTGGAGTTGGAAGGAATCTGTTCCCCAGTCTACTGCAGGCACTGTTACAAGGCAGGTTTCTCTGGATAAATTTTTCCTTGCTTTTCCATCTCAAAGTCCTCTCAGGATTGAGCCTGGGTTTCAATTACTTTCTTTCATAATCAGTGGTGATGCTTCTGATGACTTGCTTTACAAAATGATGTGCTTTGATTTCTTGGTTTTGCAAAGTACCTCAGGAGTTAGATAGAGAATTATATAAGGGAGTGAAACATAATTTGCTTGAAAGCTGGGAGGCAGGTACATCACACTGGGAACAGAATAAAGCTTGCAGCTCTAATTTGTCAGAAGATGCATTCCAGTATTATTAGCAGGAGAAATATCCCGAAGGAAAGGAAAGCAGCTTGAGGGTTGGTAACAACCCCGAGAGACCTTTGCAGCTTTAGGCAAGAATGGAAGGGCCCCCTCCTTTCTGGAGATTGTCAGCCCTGCAGCTGCCCTGTGCTACCAAGATCTGCTGAAGTTCCTATAGTTTATTTTATTACTGATTTATTTCATAAGATTTTACTCAAGGAAATTTAGAAGAAACAAACAAACAAAAAAAACCAGACTAGCCTCCAGATCCTACTCCCATCTCAGTATTATCATCTTAAGCCTGCAGAGAGTAATGAAACTTTTATTATTTATTATGCCCTAGGTATGTCTCAGTATCAGCTGAGACATGACCTGTGGAATAGAAGGTGCTGGGTTTTGCACAGGCCTTTTCAGAGTGCTGGGGTACTTCTAAAGAAAGGGATTTTATTTTGTTTTATATTTTTGTACACGACTGCAGTTGAAATGTGTATTAAGACTCAATTGAAGCATCAATTAATCATCTGAGGAATCACAAATTTAAATGATTTTGATTTTGTACTAATGCTATATTACTACACTCGATTTTTTTTAATTCCCTTTGTATTTTCAGATGAAGTGAAGAGAATATAGTAGAGCATCTGCTTCCTAGTGATTCATGAAATTAAGAGGCCCTCTGCCTTCCCCTGTGTTAAATCAATGTGACAAACTACATCCCTTATATTACGTATGCTCCTGGTGCTTTACCAGGAAACTGGTAGAACTTCCCAAATGTTGTGCATTTATCTTTCTTTAAGAGACAGCTGATTAATGTTATTTGCATATGAGCAACAGAATGTGTAAACATGGACTGGGGACTCATTCAAATGAACACTTTCAGTTGGATTCCCAGCTGCAACATTAAGCCAAGGGTGAGCGTAGCCCAGCTTGGAAATGCAATCATGAAACTTGGCAATTTACGGTATGTTAGTATTGTCCTCTCTCTATTTCCTTTTCCCATGCATTTTCTGAAATCAGAATGAGACTTCAGCCCTGTCCTTGGAGCACTGAAAAACATCTGCCTTGTTTGTCTTGCCACATGCCCTCCCAACCGTGATACACAGATCAGTGCCCCTTCTGCAGTTGGCTGCAGAAGTTAACTCTTTCTCCTATCTGATGAAGTGAACAGCTCAGGGAAGTGGGAAGGGGCCACGTGCATTTAAAGTTTCAGGGCCAGCTGAAATGAGTCCTTTAATAAATAGCTCTTTAATACTCCATCAACTTCTTTCTTCTGAAGAGCCCGAGTTCTTTGTGTATATGAACTCATTAAGCCTCCTGATGTGATCTGCTAGGTATGTGAGTGATACATCTGCTCTCTTGCAGGGTAACTGAGGTACACTCTAGGTAGACTTTTTTCTTTTATTTTCTGTAGGATTTGTTTTTACTCTTGAGAAATAAAATAGAATCTAGATGATCTTTTACTTAATGCAGTTTCCTGTGCTATAAATATACAACCATCCTTCCTCTGTACGTATATCATCTACAAATGGAAGCAGAACACTTAAACTATTTGTGATTTAAACACTTGCTTCACTGCTAAATGCCAGGAATTTAAGCTGTTTTTATTTTGTGGAAAGATTTGACCACCTCAAGTCGCTGCTGGGGCTGTGTTAGGGATGCCGTAGCTGGTAACTCTGGTGGTAGAGCTGCTGAGTAGAGCAGGATAAATGAGAAATCAGAGAGGATCTTAAGGTGGGCATTCCCTTGTTTTACTGTGAATCAGGCATTGGACTTCGCTGTCAGCGCTCTTTGAGTGGTCAGAAAAGCATTCGAATTAAAACATGATACGTTTCTCTCTCTACTGCATGGCGTAGACCTGTGATCCATGTTAACATTGCTGTTTGAACTTGCCTGTCCACACTGCTCTGTGTTTGACACACCACCAGAACGAAGTGGCGTAGCACATGGTGTGGCTTCTAGTGCAAGCTAAAGCAGTACGTACTGCAAACTCTTCCTGGTCTTTGTGAATATAGGTAGGGTTATTTGTGAAGAGTGCAGCCTCTGAGACATCAACTAGGGGATAGGTGTTCTGTTGGTCATCATGATATGCCTCACCATAACCATTTTCGTCAAAATCAAGTGATTGTGTTATATACTGATGCAGCTTGAAGTAAAGGGGATGTGAGATTTTTTTTCTTTGCAGAGCTGTCCCCCTCCATCAGCCCACTTCCAAAAGGAGACAGCAAAAGCCAGTGAAATGAGAATGTGTTTCACTGGTAAGAGTTCATGATTTTTTACCAGTTGTCAGAGTTAGGGTATAACATAGAACTCACAGCTCACCTGAAGTGCCTGGCTATTGGGAAAAAGGACAATCCTGTCCTTCCACCAAAGCAAGTGTATCCAAGCCTTGCTTGAACGGGATCTAAATCTAGGTGCCTGCCAAAGAGGCAGAGCCATTCCCCCTTGATCCATGTGCTCCATCACTCCCCTTTCGCTAAATTTTTCAGCTGTGCATTTGGAACTGGGACTAGCAGCTCACTGGTTTTGGGAAGGAGCAGTCTCCTTTTTCCAGAACATGGAGATGACTAGTACCTCAGTTTTGTCAGACAGCTGCATTTGTCTGACTCACCTTTTGGCTGCGTCACTGCAGACTGCTGCAGTGTCGGGAAAATAGTAAGAGTGCGTGGCCAGGAGAGGAAGCATCAATAACGAAGTGGAGGGAGAGACAGGGAGGATCCTCTCTCCTTCTCTCTCCAAGAAGCAATTCAGATACCTGCACTGACACTCCTGGACACAGAACTTGGCAGTGATTTCTGTCCTTTCCGTGCAAGTGCTTTGTGCCCAGAACTCATTCCAGTAAGAAATATTCATGTTAAATATTTCAAAAGTAAAAATGATCTCATTCTTCCTACAGCTTATTTGGGTTTTCTGTCTTGGTTACTATTTATGGGATATAGCTGGCTGTATCCAGCTTGTCAAGCAATTGAGATCACTGCCTGAAAGACCTCTTTATTTGCCTCTCCACTGGTCTCCATTTCACACCCTGTTGGCACTGAACTGGTACTTCCATTCAGACTTCCTGCAGGTAACTCCACTTGTCCTCACCTCTGCTTGTAGAATGAAGTCATAATGACACTTAGTCACCTTATAGGGCAATATAGACTTGCTTGAAAAGCAACACTGAGAGCCATACTGCAGGAACTTGGGTGTTGGTTTTCCTTCTGCTTTCCTACCAAGCCCGCACCTTTGCGTCTTAAATGACCTACGTTGCACGAAGAGTGTTTCTTACTGATGAGTCTTGTTCCTTTTTTCAGCTGTTGAGAGCATGCTTAGTGCTCATCACATGCTGCAAGACCTTTCTGAAAGTGTTATTGATAGGAAAGGCTTGCTCCTAGAGAGTTCGTTGTCTTGTTCTCTTATTCTTGTCATAATCCGTTTAATCTTGAAAACATGTAAAATCATGTTCTCTAAGCTTTTAAGTTTTTAATTCTCTCAGTTTTCCCATTTTTGCATGTTTAACTTTGGCGTAGATATGCCAAAGCCTCAGTATCTTTTATAATCTTTGGCAAATGAGCATGTATCCTTAGCCCATTTCCCTTTCCCTTTTTCTTGCAGCTGGATATGACCAGAGCTTTTGCTCACACTCTGCTTTTACTTGTCTTTTAACTAAGAAATCAGATAATTGAATTGAATCTCTGAGATTAAATTAATGGAAAACACCACCCGTTTTGAATGAACTTTTCCAGTCCATGACAGGAGAATGACCTTCCACGGGAACTAATGCTTATCACAAACCTCATCGTCTTTTACCTAGCTACAAATCTTTTCATCTTTCTTTTTTCTTTATTCCTTTCCCTTATCTTCCTGGAAGGATGTATTTGTGTGCATAGGAGTTAGAAGGGGTTATGTATACGTACACATATCTGTAACAAAGCACCCCTTGGATACACCTCAGCCCTAGAGGAAATGAGCAGCTGTGGCATTAAGCAATAGGCTGCAGGAAGGAGGCAAGGAGGTAGAGTTAAGGAAGAGGTGGGAAGTCTGAACAGAAATACCTGTTCATTGCCATGTGTGATGAGTGGACACCAATGGAGCAGCAAATAGAGAGGCCTTTCAGGCAGCAGTCTAGGTTGCTTGAAGAGTTGGATACAGGAAGACTGTTCACATCTTTTTCTGCATCCTGGGCCTCATCACGATCATCTGTTTTATGCGCCAACAGCTGTCTCCTTCTCCAAAAACCACAGTTAGAGAAATTAACTGTTGTAGTGGGATTCAAATGGGCAAACATCTGCTCTCCAGCATTGCATGTACTAACAAGATTCGTTACCTGTGTTTGTAGCTTTTAAGTCTGGAGGGATCTGTTGTGCTCATTAACCCTGGCTGCAGGCATTGTGCAGGCCATCACCGGTCATTGATGTTCTACATCTCATTTAGCAGCCAGCTCCTTTGCTGGCTCAGACTGATCATGTCTAATTACTATATTTAATTTGATTGATGTGATTCAAAAAGAGCCTAGCAAAAGTCAGGGTTTTGAACATACACCAGCAAAAAAGAAAATAAACTCACTGCCCTTTATCTTGCTGTACAATTCAGTATAAAAATCCCTCCATGTTCTCAAAGGTGAAGCCCCTCTGCGACTGCCTCCCAAGGCTCCTTAAAAAAATAGGAAGTCTTTTCAGCATCCCTAAAATTAAAGAGTTGATTTTCTTGGATTAAAGCTGAAAGTGTATTACAATTTCAAGGAAACTTTATGCAGTTGTCTTGTTAGAAACTCCTCCTGTTCTCTGCTACTTTAAGTTGTACCTCTTGGCCATGAAAGAGCCAAACTTCGAGATATTGTCTGTGATTAGATTATACTTTCAGACAGTTGTATGTGTTTTGGAGTGGGACACGTCTTTTGTTAGACCAAGTATAATTTAATTTGGAAAAACCATTAACTAACGAAGGAGGAAGCAAATTTTTTGTTCAGTGACCCCTGAAATGTTGATCCTGCTCTGTCCACAATTATTTAATGATCCAAAACATTGCAGCAAAATGTTGTGCTTGGGCTTCTATGTGCAAGTTAGTTTAGCAAGTCTTAAAACAGTGTTTTCTTGAATCCATCTGGGTGGAAGTGCCAACTAAAAGCTGAGAAGATGCTTAGGTGCCTGTGAGTGCTTTTACTTCAGGAGGTAGAAGCCTCTAAAACCAGGAAGCTCCTTTAAGAGGACAATGATTTGCATGGCCGTGAAACTTAGGGAATGTCAAAAGAAAGGAAAGATGGAAGTAAGCTAAAGCTTTGAAATGTCATTTCACTGCACAGCACTGTTAGAGCATCATTAGCTTTTCAGCAAGCTGCTACTTTGTCTTCTTACCAGTAAAGTGAAATACATCACTTACAGGTAGACCCTGAAAGCAAGAGTGTGCTGTGTGGGGCTACCAGTTGAGCTCATCCATCACACATTGTGCTGTGAGCCCTCCAGGTGCTGACCAAGCTGACCTCCATTAGGTGTACTGCCTGGAAGACATCCCAGCATGTGGGTAGAATCACAGAATGATTTGGGTTGGAAGAGGCCTTAAAACCCACCCAATTCCAACCCCATGCTGTGGGCAGGGCTGCCACTCACCAGCTCAGGCTGCCTAGGGCCACATCCAACCTGGCCTTGATTTTTCTCCAGTGATGGGGCACCCACAGCTTCTCTGGGCAGCCTGAGCCAGTGCCTCCCCACCCTCAGAGTAAAGAACTTCCTCCTATTAACTAATTTAAATTTCTCCTCTTTTAGTTTAAAACCATTCCCCTTGTCCTATCGCTGTCAGACTGCGTAAAAAAATTGGTCTCCATCTTGTTTCTGAGCTCCTCTCCGTTCTCAGTGCCAGCACAGCCCTCCAGCCTTCTTGACTGAGGAGAAATACAGCTTTATTTCAACCCCTCTCTCTACATGAGATTAATGGGATCTGTGTGTTTGTCTATCTGTCTTAAGGCTGCCTGCACAGTAATTTTAATAAGTATTGCAACACAAATAATTGGATTGTCTGAAGAAGCCCTTCTGCAAATAAAATAAAGTGGGTTATTTGAAGGGGCTGAGCTCATGAAATTTTTTTTGTACGCCCCTGCAAGACATTCAACACTAAGCGAATGTTCTAAGCATGGGAAGTCTCCAAATTGTGCTGCAAAATGTGGGACAGAGCAATTGATAAAGTAATTGCGTCCTTAAAAGTTGAATAATGTGCAGCTGAAGTGGAAGTGATTTGTTATTATTGATCTTAAACTTTAATAGCTGGTCTCCCACTGTTAGTGTAAGCAAAAGTTAGAAGTAACTGTTCTAAGTGTGCAGATGTATTTATGTTTACGCATAGCTTATGTAGACAGTCATCGACAGGTGTCATATGTATCTATCTCTGTACATCCATGCACAGTTTTACCCGCCCTGTATTGTTTCCTGTCAGGGAAAGGCGTTTCCCCCTGGTGACTGTGCTGCTTGCTGGAAGCGGATCAGGGCTGAATCTCGGCCTGGTGCTCTGGGAGCCTGCTGCTGCCCTCCTTGAATGGCAGGAAATCCTGGAGTGAAGAACAACTCCAATATTCAGTTTTTATTCCTTATTAGGAAATATTTCCTTATTTTTTACTGTGTGTGTGTTGTGACGATTTACAATTAATTTCTGTGAGCCAAATGGAAGAGACGAGGCCTAGTTGCTGAACCCTTGCTCCCTTTGTTCTCTTTGTGACCGATGCGGGCAGAGCTAGCCTCCCCAGATCACCTTAAAGGAAGAATTTTTGTCCAGTGCAGTCGTTCTATCTGGGTTGCACAGCTCCTTGTGCTGGCACGGGGCGTTGAGTGGCAGTGAAACCAGCAGATGGCTGGATGGAAGGCGGGACAGCTTCTTTCAGAAACAACATTGGCTGGCACCAGCTTGGAGTATGCGTACAACTGTGGCCTTTGCTGATGTTGTTTTGAAAGGCTTTTTGCCTCCCCGGAGCCCCTCCTTTACACTTTGGGGTCATCCCAGACCATCCCCTGGGCTTTCCCAGTGCCATCGTTCCCAAAGGGCAGTGCCTGCCGCAAAACATCCCTGTGCTGTGCATCGCTGTGAACACATCCTCACAGCTTTCTCATGGCCATGAGCTTGGGCCTGGGCAACCTTTTCTCCTTTTGGTGTGGGAGCTGGGGCCAGGCCAGGCTCCTGCTTTTAGCTCTGCCCATAACGGGCAGCTCGTTGGGCCTTCCAGGGGAAAGCAAGAATGACTTAAAAAGGCTAAAACATTCCAACATCTCTTGCTTTTAAATAGCAGAGCCTGTGTTGACAGGGCTAATTTTATTCTGTTTCTTGGTGCTGCTTTAAATAGAACAACTGTAATTCATTCTCTAACTTTAAAGAAGCAAAACTTATGAGAGCATAACTCATGTTGGGGAATTAATAACAAATGAATGGCAATGACGTATATAAATGAGGTAAATGAGACGCTAACGTGTTAGTGACAGCTTGTTGCAACTTTGAATTTCATTTCCCCCCTCACATGGGGACTCACTAAAAGCTGGAGGATGTCAGAGAGATCTATTTTGGACAATAACACTGAAGAAGAAAAATCTGCGTGTGAAGTATTTCATCTGTTGTGTTTGGCAGGGAATGTTGCTTCCTTCAGGTAGTCTATTAAATAAAATAGGAATTTGTGAATGGTGATACTACTGAAAACATGAATTATTTAGGAACACAGTATTTATTTTTCTTTCCGAAAGTATCCCGGAGCAGCACATGGCAAGCATGCCAATCTGATAACTGTGAGCTTCAGCAGTGGCAGTAACAGATCTAGCATCATCTGGGTACCAGAATAAGAACATGACGTTAAAACGTGCCAAATTGAAGTTCATTTCTGTCAATTAAAAAAAACCCGATCTTTAGATAAGACTCTGTTTTGAACATGGGAATCTGTGTTTAGTAATAAAGTAAGTATTAGGAGAGTCGAAAAATACTGGCCCATAAATATGGATGAGGACAGTTGGGTTTTTCTTGTTTTCTTGCTGTCCTGAGAATGCAAGATTCTGTACTGTTTTCTGTGTTCCTGGAGGTTTCTCAAAAGCCTTGAAAGTGGATTTGAAATGGGTTATAGAAAAAGAAGGCCGGGAACCTCTTTGGAAAGAGGCTCGCTACTGGATGGTGAAAGTGTGCCCAGTGCAAGTGCCAGATTTGTGCAAGCAGAAATGGTAGCGCAGAACGTCCTTTGCAGCCTAGTATGACCACGCTCTCCATCTGTTTCATCTCTGGAGCTGTCAGCTGTTTCACAGCACCTCTGTCTGTGCTGCACATTCACATATCAGCTCATCATGTGCACAGCCGTGCACTCCAAGCTGCCCACAGAGCCTAGGTGGCTCTGCTCCAGCTGCTGCTCCTCCCCTCTTGCTGCTGTCACACCACCCCATCCTGCCGAGCCTTTGGTTGCCTATTACATTTATCCGTCCCTGCCCACTGCTTTTTGGTGTGAATCATGCGGTTATTTGTGTGTAGTGGGTTATTTTTTTTGTGTGTGTGTGTGTGTATATATATATATGTATGTATATATATATATTCTGCCTCTCTTTAAGGGAATCCAAACAATTTGGAGGCAGCAGGGCTGGCACTCGGATATCCAGCCTTGCTGTATCCATGCTCCTTTACCAGAAAGCACTTTTTTCTTTAGATACAATCCTGGTCATCAGTGCTTTTAGTGCCCGGTCTTACTGGTTGCCTTGCTGTGTTATCTGTCCGGAGCCTCACATCATTACTAAGTGTCCTCTGGCTTCTCACCCGGAAGAGCTCCAGTGCTACATGCAGTGTTGATCTCTGGCATTTCTAAAGGTAACCACTGTATTGTGCTGTATGCGTTTACTTTGGAACAGGTCTGATACCAAAAGTGGATCTCTCCTTTCTCTTTTAGTTTCTGATTCTTGAAAGTACCATTTGTGCGCTTTGTTTCAGGAGAAAGCTGAATGATGAAATGCATTTTGCTTAGAAAATTAGATATTTTGAAAAGCAGGAATATGTTTCAGCATCTTCCTTACCAGAGGCTTCCACTAAAGAGCTGAAATTTCATTGTAAATGGAAACTTTCATAAACTTTGCAGTTTTACTCCTTTTAGTGCAGTAGGGAACTGCCTCCGTAGTTGCTGGGGTTTAGGTGCGTGCTTGAGTATATAAATGAAAATAACTGTTGGCCTTACCATGAAGTGACATAGCTGTTTTGTGACGGATTGGTGTTAGCTGCCTGCTTACATATACATAAGCTTAGTTTCAAGTTAGTGTCAGAGATCCAGAAGCATGAGGAAGGCACCACAGTTCTTTCCTCCATGTGACAGCATGCTTTTGTCTCTGTAAGAATTGTGGTTCTTGCTCTTTAACTTAAATATGTGTTTAGTAATGAGCCCAGAGTAAGCTTACTCTAGGATGTGCATGGTTTCAAGGATAAGAACATTCCCCTTATAGGACTCAGATCCAGATTATATATCTATTTGTGTAGGCCCAGACTTGATAGACCAAGCTACATGATGTAAGCCAGGTGTCCAGGATACCTGCCTGTAAGGAGGTTAGCATCTTCAGAGCCAGTCTTATGGAATTGAAGCCATCATGATGTCCAGCTTGCACAAACTTGCTTTTTCTGCTGATAGTTTGTATAACAGAGCGAGAGCTGATCACGTTGGTTACTGTAGTATCCTGAGAAATGTGAAACCCTGTATTAAGGAAGACAACGTTCTTTATGAAACAGTTGGCTGTAGTTTTCTCTGCTTGTAGCATGCTGTCACATATTCTTCCTCTCACTGAAATGCAAAGTTGCAAAAAATGTGTATGTGAAAGGTCAGAGAAGTGTCAGAAGAATCTGAAATAATGGACTTCTGTCTTTTTTTGGAGGGAGGGAGGCCTTTCTTATTGAGATGTTTGCCTGTTCACCATCACTACAGTTCAAGTGTTTAGTGATGTAAAGTGCTAGGGTTTTGTTGTCTACTCCACATCCCTGTTCTTCTGCTACGTTTTTGCAGGATGGGAAGTATGGCATAAGGTTATAAAGTACATTTTTTTTACATCTTGTAGCACATCTGGACAAGTAAAAATAGGCTCTGAAATTACCAAGGGTGATAATGCATGTGCTTCCTTCCTGGCAGGTGATGCCTCTATGCCTTCTTTAACCTCTACATGCCCCAGGCTGGAGCTAAGAAGGCTAGATGCCATGTGCAAGAAACTTGGACTTTGTGTTCTTGTCCTTCCTGATTAGGAAGTGACCCCAGTGAAGGGCCAAGTGTTTCTTTTAGGGAAGACTAAATCTCCAGGTGCCATCTTCTATCTTTTCTGGGTTATTATTACTAAGTGGGATTGGATGCTTCCATTGTTTTGCTTTGATTAACCAGAGCCTTAATCTACAAGTCTAATATGAAACCACTAATGATGGGCTGTGGGAGCTGCCAGGAAGTATCCTGGTGGGATCATGAGTTTTGAGTCACCAGCCGTGCAGCAAGAGCTGGGCATGGAATTTTCAATGGTGGAGGCACTGTCAGGAGAATCCATCAAGGATTTGACTTAGAGCTGCCACAATAGGTTGGAGCAAAGACTGAAGTTGTAGTAGACCCTGCTTGGCCTTTCCTTACTTCCCAGTTAAAGATAACTCTGAGTAAACAGAAGAAGTATGTGCTTGGACCTGGCAACATTCTTCAACCAGGAAGGAGATGGTAGGTGAAGAGAGACTTGCTCAAACGAGACTGTTGAAAATTCCATTTTGTTAGCGTGGGGCCTGCTGTCCCCTTGTTGTCTCACTCCTGCAGCCCCTCACCTTTCTTTCCTTTGTGCCTATGCTGTAGGTGCCATAGGTGAGCAGACCTGGCCCCGTGCTGGGAACTTAGCCATCCCTCTGGGAGGTATGGGCTTGGATTCTGGGCTGAACAGTACAGATGGTTTCTCTGATTTTGGCAGCTCAGAGGCCTTGTCCCAGGCACTGCACACTGCTCGGCGTCTCCTGCCCATTAGGTTTTTTTGACGTCTCTCTCATCCAGAGCCTGTGGTGTGTCATTTGTTTCCGAAGTAATGGGCCTTCTGGAAAGAAAAGTCTTCAGCCAGAAGAGCTTCAGCCAAATGCAGGGTGGATAACGTGACCTTTTCATGGTGCAGGGAATCCTCTGTGATGCTGGTGATGGAGCAGGAGGAGAATGCTGCCATTATGCAGATGGCATGAGCTTGGGTGAATCAGTCCTTTTTTGAGGGCATTTCCAAGAACTATGGGTGGCACCTTTTCAAAGAGTTCCCGTTAATCTGGTGAGGTCAGTAAAAGGTTCCATTTTGAAGCTTCTTCCTCCTGCCTTCGTTCCCTCAGGTATCCTCTGTTTTATAAAGCACATGTTTAGGGATTTTACTTGATTACTCCCAGCTGCGTAGTTTGTTTGGGATGTGGATTTATGCTTTGTTTTGGGGTTTGTTAGTGGAAGTAGAGAGGTAGGAGGAAAAAGGATAAACAAATTTTCTCTGCTGTGGGCTTACATCAGATTTTACAGAGTACCTTGGGTCTCCCACCACTTCTGCACTCCATTCCATTTGATCTGGGGAATCTGGAAAGCTCAAGGCACTTTCTACATTTACAAAGCTTTTTTCTCTATAGTGCTGGAGCAAACCGGTGGCCACTTGGGGACAGGCGCCAGCTGCAAAGTGAGCAAAAGTCTATTAAGTTCTTTCTCATGCAGCCCTCCTGCTCTGGTGGACATGTGCTGTGGTATGGCACTGAGCTTGATATGAGGCCCCAGTCTGTTAAATAGCTTTCTCTGAGCTCCCTAAGTTGCTGGTTGGGCTCCATTCTATATTTTCCTGCTCTAGGACCACAGTTGAGTTCAGCCCTGCTATATATAGCATGGTGTGCTAGTGCCAGAACTGTTATCTCCTTTTTACAGGCTTAATAAAATCAAGTGACTTAGGTTTGCTATTCGGTAACGTCTGCATTTCTGAGTATAGGAGCATGGGGAAAACAAATTAACAGGAAACGATGTTGCAGTGTTATTTTATCCTACCAGGAATAGAAGCCATACAAGTGGTAAATAGCCTGTTGTCTGCTCGTGATAGGGCATGCTTTACCTTAAGGAGAGGTTAATCTGTTCCAGGCCTGGGTTGATGCTACACTACCTGGATGCTCTAAAGCAATCAGGAGGTGGGATTTGGCTCTATCAGATTGCTTTCTGAATTTAATTACAAATGCCAGTGTGTGTTCAGCAGTTGTTGTGTTTGATTGGGTATTATCAACCTGCTGCTGGTTCTGCTTTCAAATACTCTGCTTTATATTTATCTTTGCCCATCTATCAAGGAAGAAGGAGGAAGGGCTACTACAAATTTCTTTAACTTTTGGAATTGTGTCCAGTATGGGGTACGTGCTTGTGTGGAAAATATAACCTCTGAATTTTTAGTAAAGATTGTCAACAGCTGACAGCTCTCATCTTTCTTTAGCAGAAAACTGAAGGGGACAAAATAATGATTAAAAAAAGAAAGATCTGCATCACCATAAAGCAGTTGTAATGCTATTAAAACCTCTTTGCATGTTTATGTAGAACACGTTTGTATTCTCAGAACTCTGGAGTCTCTCACGCTCAAATACCCGGCTAAAATAATGTCCATCTAATGTTATAAAAAGCCTTTATGTGTGACACAGCAGCTGCATGTCTGGCAACAAATATCTTATTGTGGTACCAAATTCAATTAAAAATCCACAAGTTAAAATGCTGTCTTCACAGTAGCTGTCAAATCCAAAACAAAACAGAAAAGGAAGGCAGAATTAAACAATGTTCCTGTGTGATGGAAAGATGCAAATCTATTTCTTGTATGAAACTGAAATTTGAATTTTTTTTCACCTTAAAAGGTATTAACCTCTTCCTGAAGATCTTAAACCTAATTTAGGATTTATCTTCCTCAAAATCCTCTGGTAAAATAGAAAAGTTACATAAACAACTAAAAGGAAATGCATTTACTTCTGTGTAGTTTTCCATTAAAAAAAAAAAAGAGAGAAAAAAAAACACCCCATCTTGCTCAAACTATTACTGGGCTGAGGTGCTGGTACTTGTGACTGCCCTTGCGGTGGGACAGCAACTCTCCTTGTGTGCCTCAACCCAAAATCAGGTGAGGCACCCATCCTCCTAGGACAAACTGCATTGTTTTTAACCTAGGTCACCTGCAAGAGGCTTGCGAGTGCCCTAGGATGCTTTGAACAGTATTAGAAGGGTTGTTCTGGCACAACTTAGCTCCTCAGATTTCAGATGGAAAGGCTTCTGTCTTCAATTTCCTTTTTTCCTCTCTCTTCCCACTTTTTAAGGGCTTACGAGCCATGTGCCCTAACCTAGAAGTACTTTATCTCCAGAGGTAATGTATTTACAGCTGCATTTCAAGTCTACTTTTTCCAAGATTTCACCCAGAGTTGGAGAGCCCCTACACAGGGAGCTCTGTAAAGCATGGGCCCTCCAGGAACTCTCTGTTGGGTTGTCAGCATGGCACAAGAGTTAACCTGAAATGCCGGCTACTTCCAGCACTGCTGGTGGGGAAAGGGTTCTGTTATCCTTGGCTGGCTGTTGCTTCAAAGATATAACAAGAAACATAAGTTTTCTATTTAAAATATGATGAGTCCTTGGACCACGTCCAAAGAATGGCAGTGAAGCTGGTGAGGGGTATGGAGCACAAGTCTTATGAGGAATGGCTGAGGGAACTGGGACTCCTTAGTCTGGAGAAGAGGAGTCTCAGGGGAAAACTTGTTGCTCTCTACAGCTCCCTGAAAGGAGTTTGTGGTGAGGTGGGGTTTGTCCTCTTCTCCCAGGTAACAACAATAGGATGAGAGGTAACAGTCTTAAGTTGCACCAGGCATGGTTCAGGTTGGATATTAGGAAAAATTTCTTCTCTGAAAGAGTGGTAATGCATTGGAACAGGCTGCCCAGGAGGTGGCTGAGCCACCATCCCTGGAGGCATTCAAGAAATGTGTACATGTGGTACTGAGGGACGTGGTTAGTGGGCATAATGGGGATGGGTTGGCAATTGAACTAGATGGCCTTAGAGGTCTTTCTAAACTTTATGATTCTATGATTCGTTATTTCATTTTGACATAGTGATTTCTAGAAAGCTCCAAATGTCCACATGTGATTTTGCTGAGTTGCTAAGATATTCTAAGATATAAGTTGGTTATCTTATATCCTTAAATTCACCTCCCCTCCGGATAGGGTTAGGGGTTTTCTTCATATACTTTTCCATTTTATCTTGTTGCCTTTCCCTCCCCTGGGCTGGACTCGTGCCTACCGGACAAACATCTTCCTAATTTGTGGCTGGATGAGCTGCCCAGAGGCTGCGTAGCTCTTTGCTATGATTCACCCTTTGTTTTGCCAACATGTTATTTGTTTTAGAGAATGGGTAGTGAGTCTTGCTAGCTGAAAATACTTTTACAATAGTTTTTTTTTTTTTAATGTATCTTTTTACGTATAAAGAGCAGTGCTTTTCCTTGAAATCTATAGCATCTAAGAATTTGGAGATGGATGGTGGAAAAGAGGTGTCCATGTATATGTTTTTCCAAGTGCGTAATGATTTGCTGTGCTTCTTGTTTCAGTGTGTGTTACCATGGCGATGACTGCAGGGACTACAACATCCTTTCCCATGAGCAACCACACCCGCGAGAGAGTGACAGTGGCCAAGCTCACACTGGAGAACTTCTATAGCAACCTCATTATCCAGCATGAAGAGAGGGAAACCAGGTACCCACTCTGCTTTCACCTCTCCCTAGCACTTCTTGGCTGGATGTTGGTGGTGGGACGCCTTCAGCTCCTTGAACAGAGCAGGTCTCAGGAGTTTTTCATTGTAGGTAGCGAGGAGATGATCACCTGTGAACATCTCCTGCCACTGCACCAAGCAGTCCCCAGATGACTGAGGACCTCCACTCTTCAAATTCTCAGCACATCACTAATTATCAGTAATTATTACTGCTTTGTAGAAACAGTAGGCATATGGTCTCACTTTGCAGCATGTGTGAAGTTTCTACTTGTGCTTGTGGTTTTGGCAACCTCTGATTCCTTCATGTGTGCCACAGGGAATAAACCCTACAGAGGCAGATGCTGCAGAGCTGCTGATGCATACTAACTTGTTTCTGTGTAAGGCAGTGGCTTGTGGTGTCTATTCATGCTCTGCGGCACTGAGCCTGTGCCAAGACTCGTAAAGTCTGCAGAAAGGAACGTGTGGGAAGTAAGGAAGGAAGAAATGGGTGGGAAGAGTTTTTGGGATAATGTAATACCCACCCCTAAGTTTCTCTTGCATGGCACTGACTGGTGCTCTGTGCAAGGGAGCACGTTAGTCATCTCTGCTTTAGCTCCACTTATTGCTGCGCAGTTGTGCCTCCACTGTGGTGAAGTGCTGCTTGAATTAAGTGTCAAAGCACTAAGCACTTTGTTATAATGAATGTTGCGTTTCAAATTGTTGTCACCATGTGAAATTATCATTCTCTTGCTAATATGTTTTTAATTGAGGGGCTTTCAGCTAAGCAGCAGGGTTTCCCTCTTCATCACATTTAGTCATTATCCCATGCAATTGGGTTGCCTCTAGTTAGGCAAATAGACTGTCTACTGAGGGCCTTTAATTTAGGGGATTCTGCTGCACTTCCTGAAATGCAGATAAGCAGGAGCAGCCTGGCACCCAGCGTTCAAACTTGCATTTGCTACCAGTGGGCAACCAACTTTCTGAAACCACGCCTTGAGGGCTATACAGAGGCATCTTGGGGTGAGCAAAGACAGCTCCAGGAGACGTGCTGGCTCCCTTGCCACATGTGGTGCCACCCTCATCTGTGTGGTGCCCCAGGCTTTGCTCTACACTTGGTACCTCCCAGCATGGCTAAGCACCATCTGCAGAAGCCTGGGGGCAGTGAGCCCTAGTCCAGGCAGGGTGCTGGGAGGAGAGAAATTCTGCAAGCACGTAAGTATGGGCTTAAATTTGCCTATATGTTCTGAACATGTTTACAAGTGGGCAATAAGTTTTCATACTTCTGTTTGAGACAAATGCTTTGGTCATGTGAAGTAAGGAGGTTGTCTAACTGTAGTGCTATGGTATGAGTTTTTTTTTAATTAAAAATAAATAAAAGTCTTGTTTTTCCCCTCTGCAGGCAGAAGAAGCTAGAAGTGGCAATGGACGAAGAAGGCCTAGCAGACGAGGAGGTAATATTACTTGAGTAACCTTTGAAGAGATTGCTTTGCTGTTTGCATTTCTTAAAGCTGGCATTTGAGGAGTTTGTGGGAGCATTAGCTGACGTCAGCTAAAGTTTATATTGTAAGTTAATGTTGCTTTTGTAAACAACAAAGGAACCTGTGCATATGCTTCAATACGAGGCTTTGAATAGCTAAGGTGCTCTTCATGCTGTTTTTAATCATAATGAAATATATGACCAGAGCAAGCTTATAACATGTTTTTCAAAGTTTAAAATTGTTAGACATGTGATTTGGCATACAGATAAGGAAAGGGTGAGATGCACTTGGAAGATCTGGGTAGAAAGCAAAATTCTGAACCATTATGTTTTTCTTGATTTAAACAATGAAGCAGGTGATTCCTTGTTCCATTTGAATATGGGCATATCTGAGTACTTCTCGGAGGCTTGTCATTTCATTTCTGCCTATACTGCATCCAGAATAGGTACTGGAATAAATAGGAACATCTCCTCAGTCATTTCTGGACATTTCTCAAGTTTGTGGGGTTAATGCAACTTCTGGGAAGAGGGAAAAGCTGATGTGGGTGTCTGATGCCATCTTGTGGTTTCCTGTGACACTGCCATCATTGTACAAAATCTGCCAGGCCTGACAGCTAAGTCTCATTAACAGCCTCTGAGATCTTGGCATCTTTGGGATCATAGGCTGGCAATCATCTTTTCTCAAGGTGAATCCCACTGACATTTTCATAGGACAAAATATATGGCAGGATTGAGATATAACATTCTTTCAAATACAAGCGTAAGTTGGATTTCTGCTGCCTGCTAGGTTCCTTGTTGCCTCTCATCACTGTGTATGTCACAGTGCAGGTTTTAGCTTTTACTGATGTTTTATGCAGCTCAAAAGCAGAGTCCTTGCCTTAGCTGGTGACTTTGGCCTTTGGACTGATGGACTTTGAACCAGTAAGATTTTTTACATTGGTTTTTATCAATGCTTCTCTGTATCCAAGTTAAAAATAATAATAATAATAATAATAATAAACCAAGATCTAAGCCTGAGGCCCCTGTATGAAAGATTGTTTGTGCATCACACTTCAAGAAATTCAGAAGGATTTTCCCTTTCACGTTTTCCCTGTACCCATAATGAGAATGAGTACCTCACAGGAAGAGTTATTATATATCTTGACTTTGTGTAAAATGACTTAAATTCTCATGTATGTATTTTCTCAGAAAAAACTGCGCAGGTCACAGCATGCTCGCAAAGAAACAGAGTTTCTGCGACTGAAGAGAACGAGACTTGGCTTGGATGACTTCGAATCCTTGAAAGTTATAGGAAGAGGAGCATTTGGGGAGGTTTGTGGCTTTCTCCCTTGAATAGGATATTAAAATTAGATTGAAAATTGAAAGGAAAGATTTTAACTATAGAATAAAAAGTTCCAGTTGAACAGTTTTGTTTCGCTCCGCTATGTAATTGTAAGTGTAGTAAGACCAGTAGTGAATTATGAGCATGGATTTATCAGCGAAGAGGGTCTTGGTTTCCCATAGCTTTCTGTTAGCCCCAAGTGATGGTTCTCATGCAGTCCCCTTGAAATTGTGGACTTGCAGTAGCACAGCTCCTCTCCATAAAAGTCCTGCCCTGCATCCTGTGATGGTTGTGCCTGTTCCTGAATTGTAGCGTACACAGTCTCACAGCTACCTGGGCTCCAGTGTGCCTGCTGTCAACAATTACTTCAACTATCTGTTCATCATTAGTGTTGGCTTTGTACGTGATGTAGAAATACTTCTTCATCCATCTTTACTGTTTTTCAGTATTTAATAAAAGAACCTTTCCATGCCACCTAGTTTAGAGCCTTCTTCTATATTTCAAATAGTGATAGGTGAGACTGATTGGGTTGTTTTTTCTCATTAAAGGTACGTCTTGTTCAGAAGAAGGATACAGGTCATATTTATGCAATGAAGATACTAAGAAAAGCAGATATGCTGGAGAAAGAACAGGTTTGTGTTGTATAAGTCCCCTAGATTTCAAATTTATGTGGCCTAGAAAATTTCCAGAGTTCTATTTGGTCATATTTTCCACTTCTATAGCCCCCATAATTGAACCACAGTCCAAGGCATTTATGGAGTTGCTACATCAGTATAAAGTAGTAGTTAGGAAATAAGGTAACGTAACAGCATTTATGAAAATGTTTTATTTACAACTGCTTGGAACGGTGATAAAGATGGTGTTTTTTTTTCTTCTGGTCTTTTCCTTTATCAATGCATGGCCTGTAGCACTTAATCTGTAAAATTACATTTCAAAGAAAATACTTCTTGAAAAGCCAGAGTAAAAACTGAGAATGCATGATGTTTTCTTTTGGTGGTCAGATACCAGCAGGTGTCGTGTCGTTCATTGTTTGGCTTTGTTTTTCTTTTGTTTTGCTTTTTAGTTGGATTTTTGTTTGTTTTGTTTTATTTGCTTTTGCTTTCTAATCAGGAATTCATTGTGAATTCATGATGGGATGCAGCAAGCTCTTTAGCACAACAAAGAAAAGGAATCAAGTGTAGATGTCTCAAGCAAAAGCGTAGCTGGATAAATCTGTGGTTATTTAAACTTGAGAAGGCACCAGGAAGACCTTACTGTGGCCTTCCCCCAAGTGGGAAAGCTGGGGAAGGACTATATTCATCAGGCAGTGTAGTAACAGGACAAGGGGAAATGAGATTTTAGGTTAGACATTAGGAGGAAATTCTTTACTCAGAGAGTGGTGAGACACTTGTACAGGCTGCCCAGAGAAGTGGTGGATGTCCCATTCCTGGAGGCGTTCAAAGATAGGTTGGGCAGGGCTCTGGGCAGCCTGATCTGGTGGGCGGCAACCCTGCCCACAGCAGGGGGATTGGAATCATATGGTCTTTACGGTCCCTTCCAAATCAAGCCATTCTGTGGTTCTGTCTTCCTTACCTGTCCAAACCCCATTATTAGTTTGTACACTATATTCTCCTGTACTTGTATTAGTACCTCTCCTTTTTTTATCCTAACTCAGGGTTTTTGTCTTGCAACCGTGAGCTCTAAATGTAGGAAATGAGAGCAGTATCGTGTGCCCTGCAGGCAGGATGTATGTGGCCCACTGGCTGAAACCTTGCCCTCATTTCATAATCTGATGTGGCAAAGAGGCTGAGCTCACCCTCTGCATTTAGACAGGGGCTGCAGGCTCCTCTGGGGTGTATTTATCTGCTGTAACTTTCATTGCCTGGTTTGCTCAATGGAAAGTATCACAGGATGCAAATACAAGAATGTTAAAACTTTCAAGAGTGGTGGCACTAGATTTTTCTGGCTGTTTTTTAAGCAAGTTTTTAATTTTCTTGCTTATAGCTACACTTAGAAATGGAAGAATGGTGGGTGGAAAGAAATTTTTTTTTTTAATGAGACTATAGAGAATATATACGGCTTGATAAATTGAATTTGAGTGAGTATCTACTACCGAGAGAGGAACCCATTGCCCTGTGAAAAAGACATATCAGAAAGATCTTTGAACTGAGAAAGAGATGCAGAAGACTTTGCTGCTTGTTGGAAATATCCCTTGAAGCTGGACTAATGGTGCATACTACGCATTTTCTTTCCAGAAGTTGCTTCCTGTTATATGAAATATGAAAATCTTATAGCTTCTGTCAAGAAATATTTTTTCATACGTATGTTTTTCATTTTCCTCTGCCACGAGGGTACATTTTAGTAATGCGTATGCCCTTCTGTGGTCTCCATTACCCTTAGTTTCCGGTGAATTCTTGTGGCAGCAGCTCTCAGCACATTTGTCAAAGACCCAGCTGGGACTGGAATAACCGAAGCACAGTCAATGGTTCCCAAAGTCACTTGCCTGGGACCTGCCGCAGCAGCAGTTCTTGGCCAGCTTTGTATATGTCACTTGCAGGAATGGCTCCACCTTATCTTCCACTTTTCCCCCAGCTTTTAGGGGGGCCAAGCCCCCTTTTTAGAAGGGCCCAAGCCCTTCTTCAGTATTGACTATTCAGCTCTTACTGCTACTTATAGGCAGCTCTACAGACCAAGACTCATCACAGCCCTTTTGCCCTTGGCTGAGGCACTTGCCATGCAGTTGGAGTAAGCTTCACCATGTACGCAGATAAGAGCAGTCTCTGTGTACCACTTGAAAAGGGGTTCAAACACCATTAGTAATGTGTGGGTTTGGGGGCTGCACAATAGTTCTCTTTATGTCAGATGTTTCTTTCACAGTGATGAAGAAAGGAGGTTTTACAGGAAGTAATTAGTTTAGGCACTCTCACTCTTGCAAAAGGATTCTGCAGGCTGACCTCGCTGAGTATAAACTGTGAGCTCTCTGTGTAGAGACACTTATTAATTCTTTATTTGTACATGTATAGAAGAAGACTGGTACCTTCTGACAGGAATCATTAAGCATCTCCCATTTTATCTTTTAGTTCTTGCATTCTTTAAGGCAAAATATTTGTGCTTTTTCCAAATAATTTTGAAAGTATTCGCACATTGAGTTGCACAGAAAATTTTTAACTAAGTTAGCAGTAGAGCTACTACCTTGCAGAGCTAACCATTGTGGAGCTTTTTTAAAAGTTATTATTATTTTTGAATGCTATAGGATATAGTAAAAATGGAATGGCAGTTTCCTACCAGCTTTTACAGTTCTGCCCAACAAACAGAAAGCTCAACAAGCCATGTGTTGTTTCTAGAGATTACTTCCAAGAAGTTATGGAAAGCTGGTATTTTGTGAGGACTTCCTAGGATCTAGCAAAAACTATGAAAAATAGGCGTAGAAAAAGTATGAAAAATAACTTATTTGTTAAAGATAATGAAAATGCATTGTAGGACTAGGAATATATATAGTATAGCATTTGGTGTTTAAATATTTAAATTATCTTTAATAAAAGTTTTTTGTTTTTTTTTTTAAATTTCAGGTTGCCCATATCCGAGCAGAAAGAGATATATTGGTTGAAGCAGATGGAGCATGGGTAGTGAAAATGTTTTACAGTTTTCAGGATAAAAGAAATCTATACTTAATCATGGAGTTTTTACCTGGAGGTAAGCTATGTGTTGCGCTGGGAAGTGATATAAGGACTTCTTCCTTAGCTGCTGTTGTGAGCTTTCTAAAAATGTAGAAAAAAAGTATGCTGTCACTTGCGATGGGGTAAATTTTAATGTTGTTTTAAACCAGGTCCCAGTAATGTAACCTTTGCTGATTTGTAGGGGAAGGGAAAGAGTTCCGAGAAGACATTAATAGGCTTGGATTGAATAATAATTCTAGTCATATGCTCTGCTTTTTACTGACAAAGCTAGAAACACTAAAAAGTAGCTCTTGTTTGAACAATTTTTGTATAATACATATATTGTGCATTAAAATTTGCTGTATCTTTCAAGGCTATCCAATTAAAACTCCTATTCAGGATTTGTATTAATTCTACATCCAGTTTACTGAAAAAGGTATGTTGAGTTTGCAGGTTCTTGCATTAACAGTTTTATAATTAGTAGCTGTAAGGCCAGTTATGAGGTTAAATTTGGAATCTACTGGATTTCATGTAGAATTGTCTCATGATTAAAATGTTCTGCTTTTTACTCTGTGTTTTCTTTCCTTTGATTAGGTGACATGATGACCTTGCTAATGAAGAAAGACACCTTATCAGAAGAGGAGACACAGTTCTACATTTCTGAAACCGTGTTGGCCATAGATGCTATTCACCAGCTGGGATTCATCCATAGAGATATTAAACCAGATAACCTTCTGCTGGATGCTAAGGCATGTTACGTAATGTGCATGTAGACTGCCTCTGTTTTAAACATCTCAGTCTGCAGATAATGGCACTCACAGCAGTGCTAATCACTGGGTACCAGTAGTGCCGTACCTGATCTAAACTAGCCACAGTAATGGAAGAAGATGCTCACTGTGTTTTTCTTGTAGAATTCGAATATACTTAAGCAAAGCAAAACTACCCTTGCATTGGTTTTGTTTGTTTGATTGTTTTTATTTTTGGAAAGCCTTTTAAGTGTGAAAAGACCCACCCAGGGTGTCCAGATGCTCATATTCATACACAGGAAAAACCGTTATACTTAGTTGCTTCAAGAAGAATGAAAGCATGAAACATTCAGACAACACTAATCAGTTTGGTTCCTGCAGTTGTCTCATTTGTTTTATATTCCACTCATGAGTGAGACCAGTCTGTCTGCTTGGCTGATTGTAGTGAGCCATGAAATATATCCACTAAGCATTGCGCATGAGTCTGTAGACTATCTAGCGCTGATCTCTGGAAACCTGCTTAAAACCAGATTGCCATCAAAATAAAACAGAAGAATTTTATTCTGGAGGCTTTCCCAGTCTCGGTAGAACTTGGTTCAAAACAAAACCAGGCAGAATAGCTGTCCTTGGCTGTTGCAGATGATATCATTCCCGGGAACGATACCCTTTTTAGAGAAAACACACTTTCCCAGTACGTCAAGATTCGGTCACTATTTCCCTGCTTGTCCTGGATTAAGTTAGTCCTGTGTAAGTCCATTGTTCACATTGCCTAAGAAGAAGGGAAGTGCAGTTATGAAAACAGCTTGCCTTTTTTTTTTTTTTTTTTGAGAACCACCTTTCTAAATCATTTTTTATCGTCTTTGGTGTTTTTTAGGGTCATGTAAAACTGTCTGATTTTGGGCTATGCACAGGTTTAAAGAAAGCTCATAGAACTGAGTTCTACAGGAACCTTACACACAACCCACCAAGTGACTTCTGTAAGTATAAAGTGTCCTAGGTAAATATTTAAATGGTTTTGAGCTGCGCCTATACCACATCATGTTTTATTTCTGCTGTGTTAAGCATGATCAGTCAAGCTGATAGCGTGGAGTTGGAAGACTGGAAATGCATGTTCCCCTGGACGTGGATGCGTTTCATAGGAAAGAAATCATGCTTTTTGCAGCGCTAATATCTTTTTGTACACTTGTATATAGATGTGTATGGGCATAATGTAATGTTCTCTGTATTGTAATGCTTTCTTCATAACAGTGTTACTGAAGTTATAGTAACGCTCAGATTGGACGTGAGTTTCATGTGCTGGCTTACTGAGGTCAGCAACAGTCACATCAAACCTTAGCACAGTGAAGCTGTTCATCTGTTTGCCATGACACCAATCATAAAATTCTTTGGCACTTCTTGGATTCTCTCTTGTGGTTTACAAAATGCTGTTTACAAAACATTGCCAGGTTCTGTATCATATCTGCATACACTCTACCAGCTGCATCAAGAAGAGTCACTGATTTCAGATCAATCTGTAAAATTCCTAGCAAATGCTAGTTTAGAATTTCTGTTCACGTGTCCCACTTAAGTGATTCTCAGCTGCAAATTGGATGGTAGTTGTTTGTGGTTCTTTTCCCATCTCCAGTGGCAATCAAGTTTTAATTCTAGAAAAAAAAAAAGCATTCTAAAGATAGAAAATGTTCTGTTTTCAAGTAAGAACTGTTATCAGTTATTTCTTTTACTTTACAAATGCCTTTAATATCTAATAACTGTTTTCTGAATTAGCATTTCAGAATATGAACTCAAAGAGAAAAGCAGAAACATGGAAGAAAAACAGGCGACAGCTGGTGAGTTCATAAAATCATGGATAATGTTTTTCTTTTAAACTATTTATATAAAACTATAAATAAAAAGACAGGCATTAATGCTGCTGTTTTATGTTTTTTATATCTGGAAGGCCTTCATCTCTTATAGACATAGCTCTCTTCAAGCTCTCAAAAATGAGTCAAGGTGGTCTCGTTGTGGTTGCGGTCTGGTTGCAGACCAGGAAAGAGTAGGGTGAGCACCAGCTGGACTGGTTCATCTGTTTGTTTTCAGAGCTGTGACTAGCTCAGGGAGTGTTACGGAAAGGCAGTGGCGCCTTACGGAAGGGGCAGAGTGGTGCGCTGGAGCAGTGCCACCTGGGTTTATAGTGCAGGATGGCCAGGTAATAAAGGGCATTCCAGCATTAACTAAAGCAAACTGAAGCATCTGTCAGTTTTCAGTGTTTGAGCCCTGCTTGTGATTTTTACAGAACAGCAGTTTGCAAAAGTCTCAGAAACCTCCATTTTCAAGTTTTGGAACTCTCTTATTTTTCTTCATATTTAGGAGTATGATTTCTGTTTACTTCCAAGGTTCTGTGTTCTCTCTGCATCTGTGCTTACCCATGTAGAATAGTGCTCTTGGGATTTTAGTTATCTTGAATTGTCAAATTCGGCACTCTTGTCCGTCCTCGTAGTAAGATACTATATGTGAATCTCCAGAAAGAGATTTTTGTGAAGTGTAAAAAATATAGTATTCATTTATTAAAGAGTTTATTCTATTTTCCAGGCATATTCTACTGTTGGGACCCCAGATTACATTGCACCAGAAGTATTCATGCAGACTGGGTACAACAAACTATGTGACTGGTGGTCTTTGGGAGTGATTATGTATGAAATGCTAATAGGTAAGTTAAAGAGCACAACCGAAGAATCATTCAGAGGATTCAAAAGGGACCAGGTCTGTTAGTTCAGCCAATCTGATCTACCAGGTAATGCAGGTATATGCAGTTATAAGCCTGTTTTGTTTTTTTAATGTCCTGTTTTTTGCAGGGTATCCACCTTTCTGCTCAGAAACACCACAAGAAACTTACAGGAAAGTTATGAACTGGAAAGAAACTTTGGTATTTCCTCCAGAGGTGCCCATTTCAGAGAAAGCAAAGGATTTAATTCTAAGGTCAGTAACAACAGCTCACTTCTGATCACTCACCCACACATAGTCATCTTCTGTCAGGGTAACTCCATTCTGCGAAAAGGAAGCTCTAGGCTGGAGGGAAAGTGGGTTTCTTCTATGTCACCTTCCTTGATGGATTTTTTTTTTTTTTCAGTGTTTTCCCTTTTGCCATTTGTGTAATGAAGGAATAAGCTGTAACGATCTTGATTTGCACCACTGTATCAGAAGAAACAGAGCACACTGGGGAAAAAAAATAGTTATTAACAAACATTTTTCTCCTCTCAGGGACTTGGAAAAACAGCCACTCATCAACATTTAATACACTGAAAGAAATCTCTGGATATTTTGAATTTACTTATTGTTTTCCAGAATGCTAGTTTTTCATCCATTCAGCTTGTATTGAATTTTTGGGAGGGGTTTTGATTTTGTTAAGGTCAGGCAGAAATGCTCTTGACCTGGGAGATTTGGAGGGGCAGATGCTTTATGGCCTTGATTTATTTTATTTTTTCAAAGAAAATATTACAAGCTTACACAATTTTATTACTGGCAAAATGAGGAATGCACTTTTATAGGCAGGGCCAAGAACTAGAATTTGTTGCTAGTCCAAGCGGTGCTCCAATTGCCCATAAAAAAAAACATAACAAATATAGCGTATGGTTATTCTTAATCCAGTTAGTGATACTAACACTAGGGGCAATGGGCTGTTTTTACATGAACCAGGAGATGCAACAATTTTAAGGAGTTTGATACGACTCCTTGGTACCATGGCACTTTTATTTTCTTTTTTTTCTGTTGGCATGTATTGTAATGTTCTCTTTATTTTTTCCACTTTTTCAGATTTTGTACCGATTCAGAAAACAGAATTGGTAGTAATGGAGTAGAGGAAATAAAAAGTCACCCATTTTTTGAAGGAGTGGACTGGGGACATATCAGGTACAGACACACACACGCACACACACATATATGTTTTCTGTAAAAGGTATATATATATAAGTCACGAGAGCAAGAATTTCATGCACTATGATGGCAAGAATAATTCTTTACAATTTATCTCTCATTTTCAAAATGCACCTACTGACAACTGAAGTTTTCAGGCTGTGCTGGCATTCATAGCTCTCATCAGATTTTTACTGTTGTGAGACACCTCAGAAATGCCCAGATTGCCTGGGATGGCTCTTCCAGTAATATTGTGTTTTTGCACGTGAAAATCCATACAGTGGGCACGTGGTTGTCCAGCTCTTCTCATTTCCTCTGGTGCAGAAAGCTTCATTTATCTTTTCAGTGTGGGAGACATTAATGAGCAGCAAAAGCAGTGACATATCTGTTCATGCTACATTTGGCAATCTGGCAAAAAAGTGTCCTCATTCCACCCGGTAGTGAATTTAATGGTAATTGTAATAATTACAGCTGTAATAAGTTTACTCTTGTAAATTAGTAACTCTCCCACCGTGCCGTTTCCCAGCTTTAATGATTTTGTGGGACAGATCACTTCAGTAACTTTAAAAGCTACCTTAAAAGTTACGAGTGTTAAGCTAATAAAGCAGCAGCATGTCAGTCAACTCATTTTGGATGAGAGATGCTGGCATCAGAAGTAAGAGCTACAGCTGAAAGGTATTTGGATGAGTTCCAGGCTGATGGGGGCTGGAATTGTAAAGCAACATGTCTAATGGCTTCAAATGCAAGTAAAATCCTGCTTGGCTGGGTAGGCTGGATCCAGGGAATGAAGGTAACCGCAGTGGTTCTTGGTGACATCAAAGATCACAACGATAGCTGTGTGGCAGATGAGTGTGGAATGCTGTTTCAGCTAATGGAAAAGCATGTTTTCCCCAAGTTTGCCAAGAAGATGCTGATGTTAGGAAACCAGTAAACCTATTTGTGATATCAGAAAATAGCTGTCGTTCAAGGACTCAGTGGAACCTTTGCTCTTTAAATTAAAAGGGTGTTGCAACTGTAAAAATCTAAATTAAACAAAGCTGGAACTTCATGTATTTTTCCTAATATTCACTATTCTGGCATTTATGTTTGTTTGTAGGGAAAGACCAGCTGCGATTCCAATAGAAATCAAAAGTATTGATGATACATCCAACTTCGATGAATTTCCTGAATCTGATATTTTACAGCCAGGTGAGACTGCCATTGTAAATTCCAAATTTCTATCTACAACATGCCAGAATGCTCCTTGGGTTCATTTGTTCTTGTTAATGTTTATTTTTCTGATACCTTAATCAAGTTAATATACAGGCTTGATCAGGAGATTTTCTTTCAAAAATAAATGTTAACCTATGATGTGTCATAGCTTCTACTTCCTTAAAACTTTGGGGGGAAAAAAAAGATTGTACCAAGTTTATTACTAAATGGTTTGCATATATAGGGAGAACTGAAAACAGTACAGTTTTCTGCCATATAATGTAAACAAAGTCTCATCAAAAGCAAATCAGTGGAGATTGTTTTTACTTCAAGTTTTTTTTTTTTTTAGTTTTATGCCTAACATAAAAGTCTACGTATTTTTGGGCAAAAAAAATTCAGACAGGTGATTATTTAACATAGTGATTTATAAGCCTGAGTACCTCTACGAATCATTTAGGTGTTTTTTTAATTCTTGATTTCTATTGTGGAGTAGTAGAAAATTGTTATATATAAAAGGCCTAATTCGCTGACATGCCAAATTCTCTAATTCCCACTGTTTTCAATGAATTGTTAATAAAGATAGGCAGATATATAACAATGATTAATTATTGTCAAATAACCATGGATGTGCTAACATCCATAAGGATTATCGAAAGCTATTTTTTTCTGAGATGACTTAATTAATGGCATAGAAATTTGTCTTTTCAATGCAAAAACAGTTGATCTCCACTGCCTGTTGGCTATTTAAGTCCACGTTTAGGTAATGTCTAGTACATTTGTATTGGTTTTGGCATCTCAGGCACATTGTGTTACTGAAAACATTACTGTACATCCAGATAACCAAATGTTCACTTGAATATCAGCGTTTTTGGCACCTAGTGTTGAACATGCTGTTGTAGAACTCTAAGAGCAGGAATCTGAGTGCTAAATATAGGAGCCCACTGCAGTGAATGCCAGTGATCAGCATACCAGCTGTGTGGGCTGCTCACAGATAGAACGTGACCAGATCTCCTGGCTGAGCCTTGTGAGAGGTGTAAGCAGGGCAGACGTCCTAGAATAGGAATGTGCTTGATGTGCATTGTTCTCTTGGGAGAGCTTGGATAAAATTCCTTTCTTCTGTTTCTGGTGGGAGTAACACTATGTGTATACCTGCGTTTGGTCTGCACAGGGGAACTTCTTGACAAGGCATTCTTGCTTCACCTGCAAGAAGTGTTGTGCTCACAGGCTCTCTTTCTTATCACAACCTTCCAGTATTTAAAGGGAGATTATAAACAGGAGGAAAATCAACTTTTTACACAGGTAGTTAGTAATAGGACATGGAGAAATGGTTTTGAACTAAAGGAGGGGAGATTTAGATAAGGTGTCAGGGGGAAGTTTTTCACTGAGAAGGTCGTGAGGTGCTGGAACAGGCTGCCCAGAGAGGTTGTGGATGCCTGTCGGTGAAGGCGTTCAAGGCCAAATTAGATGGGGCCCTGGGCAGCCTGATCTAGTGGGTGGCAACCCTGTGGCAGGGGGATTGGAACTTGATGATTCTTGAGGTCCGTTCCAACCCAAGCCATTCTATGACTTCTCAGAAGCAACAGTGTTTTTAATTGTTTTGTTTTGTTTTTATTTTTGTATTTGAATTCTAGTGCCAAACACAACGGAACCTGACTACAAATCCAAAGACTGGGTTTTCCTCAATTATACCTACAAGAGGTTTGAAGGGCTTACACAGCGTGGCTCGATCCCTACCTACATGAAAGCTGGGAAATTGTGAAACAGAACACAAACCCACGAAAAATAAAATTACAAACCTCAGGTAGCTGCATCACCAGACCCGCTTGGCATTAGTTATCAATATATTGACTCTGGTGCGCATCAGTTTCACAAGGAAATTCTACAGGATTAGGATTTCTAAGACTACTACTACTACAGGAATTAGTTGGCAGTGCCAGCTGGCTTTTTTTTTTTTAATATTTGAATATTTTTGTTAACTTTATTATACAAAGGTACTGGAATAAAAGGAACCATACATCCCTTTGTAACTGCACTGCCTATGTGTGTATAACAATTAATTACGCCTCTGTACTGTGGCTTTGTTTGTACTGTAACCCGTCTAATCCACCCAGGAGTAAAACATATCATTTTGTGCAGCATTGTCGTTACACTGCTCACCTGGTGGGTTTTAGATATGCAGTATAAAAAACCATTGCCCACGTTTTCAAAATCCTCTGTGCAGTTGCTCTAAGGGTATTCCAGTTGTGGTCTGCAGGTGTCCCATGAGCGTGGCAGCAGTGGAATATTTTAAATAGCAGTGTCCTGTGGGGCCTACTGGTACACTCCCTGGTGTTGATCCTCCCTGCTGGAGGGTTTCATGATCAGATCATCCCTTGTTCTGTGGGATGTGGGCAGGGAGATGGTCCCTTTGATATGCTTAAAATGATAGTTGGTGGGCCTTGTCATTGAAGATGATGTTACTGTTTATGATGTTTGTACGTGTTGGCAAATTCAGAAGAGAAAAAGGAAGAACAATAAAGACTCTTAATGGAGGAAAACTTTTTTCAGATACCAAGTTCTGAAAAGAAAGCCATTTCCAGGATTGTTTTCTTGCCTCTTTTTTTTTTTTTTGAGACAAGTAATCTTTTTGCTACTGAGAATTCAAACATCCTTTTCTGTCTGAGAAAAACTTATCCTAGAGAAGTGATGACATTGCTGCTTTTTCCTTTTCATCACCTTAAGAAGTTCCAGGCAGAAGGGATCTCTTTGTACCCTTCTCTTTCCAGAATACCTGCACCAGCCTCTGCCAAGCCAGAGGAAATGGAGTGCCCTGCTAGACTCACTGTCCTGTAGGCTTTGTCTTCTTCTCGTGTCTCTCTCTGATGTGAACCATGGGATTACAAGGGATCAGCTGGGCCTGAAGACCAGTTACCAGGAAACAACCAACTGTGACTGAATCAGGTGGAGAATATACTACCATTCTTCTCAGTCTGCAGGACGGTGACAAACTGACAGCAGAGATGAGTCAAGGAAATGGAAGCAAAACCTCCCATGTACTGGCTGTGATTTTACTCATCAGCTCAGAAGCTGTTCAGAACCAAACAGCATTCCTTTAACAACTTGCTGGTATCTGGTTGCTGGCAAATGTTATGTCTCTGCCTGTACTAGCATATTATCTGCAGTGCTTTGAATCTGTCTCAATACAGTGGAGATCTTTGATGTCATTTTCTGGTTACAAAAGGCTTACAGCAACGAACAATTGACAAGTGATTGAACAAGCAGAGTCACTGTTGCTGCATTCCTCCTCTGGAAGCAATGAAAGGCACTCTGGAGGCCTTGCAACACCCATCAGAATGAAGCACTGGATGTTTTGTAGTGATGTAGGGATGTTTTGTAGGATGTTTTGATGATGTGGTAGGGAGGACTCCAACTGACTGACTTTCAAGCGAAGTGGAAGTGTCTATTTATAAAACTATCACAAAAATATTTATTGCTGTTAGGCACCGTGGTGTCAGCTGTTCTGAATTATTTGTATGCTTCAAAAACATGCTGTGAACTGTTCATCTGTTGCATAAAATTCCATTTACCAGAAAGGTTTCTGTGCATTAGTGGCTTACTGACCTGTGTGTTATCTTCCCCGATCCACCAGTTATTACGTTTTTTAAGGGCTCCAGTGATCTTTCCTCCAATATTTTATCTCGCATCAGGCATCTGACATCTGCTACTTATGCTGATTTTCCACAAAAAAATTTAGTCTGCAGTTCATTGAAGAGGAGTATCCACTGCGTCAAAGTCCACCCAGTTAGCACAGTATTGTGTCACGTTATGGCTAAGCAAAACTTTGCTGAACATTTATGTTCAATTTAAGCTATTTTCCATTTCCTTTCTTCCCAAAACTTAGAATATTTAACATCACTTTACTCCTATTGGGACAAGATCCTTCTGGAATTCTCTTGTGTTGTTCTTAGCCACGTTAACGTAGTGAGAGTAATGTAGTGAGAGTCAACTGGAATCCATTCAGAAGTTGTCCACAATCAGCAGCTCGTTTAAATCCACCTCTGTACTCTGGGATGTCTTTCTGCCTTGTAGATTCTGAGGCATCTAAGAGAGGGAAATTATTTGTCTGACATTTGATCTGTTCTACCAAGAAAGAGGATCTTGGGCAGAATATATACGAGGCACAAACTTGGCCCCAAAGGATACTGCTATTCAAATGAGAATTTTTCTTAGTTTTAATTTCCAGTCTCATTCGTGGGGCACTGCGCAGCAGAAGTGGAATTCCTGTGAGCACTGCATTTCAAAAGACCACAGTTACCCTATTTGCCTAACATAAAAAGAAGCCTTTGCTTGAGCTTGCTAAGACGAGATAAATCTCATGGAAACTGCAAATGCTCAGTAATACTGGTGATTTTTTTTTTTCCTGTGGGGTTTGAGGGAGGGCAAATAAACACACGTTTAATTTAAAGCTATCTATTATACAACTGTGTCTGTACATATTCACTGGTTTACAAACTCGGGAAAAAGCTCAATCCTTATACTCGTAACACTAAAGATAATAAGCATTTAAAATTGAGGACGGTTAATCATATCAGTGCTCACATAGGAGTTATATCCTTCGGGAAACAGCCTGCAGCCTATTTAGCATAAAATCCTGTATCGTGGTAGTTGAATTTATTTTTTTGAAAACATAGCATTATTTTAACCAATAAGTCAAGTTAAACAAAATATTAACTACTGCTTTTAGGAATATAGAATTTTTTTAAAGATAAAACTGTGACACTGTAATAGGTTAAAGAGAACAGAAGGTTAATCTACACTGGCTTTCAGAAAATGGAAGTGTGACATATCTCTTCCTTTGTTATTTTTGTCTTACTTGTTTGGACGGTTGTTTTTTTTTTCTTCCTTTGGTGATGTTAGTCACTGTGCCATTTATTTTTTGTATTCTTGGAGTACCAAAGATCCTGAAATGGCTTGATGATTGCAACCATGTCAAAATTTATTTTCTGGAAGTGAGTTTTGTTAACTTTGTTTAAATGTGGATTTATGTGCACAAATTGATATCAGAGGTTTGCTGGGAAGATTGCAGCAGGGAAAACTTGAGTGCGTCAGCGGAAGGAGTGAGCCTGAATCCGAATTCTGGATCTAAATATGCCAAAACGGAGGAGGAAGTTTGGATCGGAAAACACAGCTGAGCTTTTGCACTTTGTTCCATCTCTAATCGGCGTGAGCGCGTGGCCTTGGGTACAGAACAGCAGCAGAGGTTGTTTCAAGTACAAAAGGAGTTTTTAAAAAATTGCCAGCATTCACAAATCAAGTATTGTTGATACTGCATTTGCACTGTTAAATTTGCCTTGCTGGAGAGTTATATAAGTGTTATTTTTATAGGTCAATTGTCAAACACCTGAGTCGTCGGATACAGTATGGAATAACAGCGTGATATGGGTGAATTCACCTAAGTGCAAAGGGGCTTGCTGAAAGCTCTCCACACTACTAAGAAGAATGGGCGTAAGCAGTACAAGGGCGTTGTGTTGGCTCCTTGTAACGAGGTGACTTTCCTCCTCTGCGACAGCAAGTAGGGAATACTGCTGTTTAGCCCGGTTATACTGTAATGCTTAGGAAGTGCTCTCACTTTTTCAGTAACATGAGCAATTACAAGCATTGTAACATACTGTACTTTGTCATTTTAATGTTGATATATTACAGCAGCTTGTTCTTGGAGTCAAAATGGCAACTGCTATATTTTTCCTAGACTATTTCATTAGTTGTGGTTGGGAAAGTTACATAGATGCATTATAAAAATTTATATGAGGCTTTTTACAGCATTTGAAAATAAAAGTAGCATTCTTTTTGTAGAGTTGCAGTTTTTATTTTTTTTTACATGAGCGTGCTGAGTTTGTTTCTCTTCCAGAACAGGAAACTTCTAAGGAGCGGAGACACTATTTTGTGTATTCTCATCTTGAATCCCACTGACAGTGAAAACCCCCTGTCACCATTCTCAGTCAGATGTTTGGATGGAAAAAATTACCTGACTTGTACCAACTGCAGCCATGTGAAGCTGCTTCTAAAAGAATTATTGTTCTTCCCTAGAGGCTTCTTATCTCCTTCCCTATCGACTGTAATTTAGCCAAGAAAGGCTTCCACAGACAGTTGTCTGACAGAAACATTTTTGTTCTACTGTTCCCAGTTCCTTCCGGAGTTCAGAGCAGTGGTACCACATGCAGCTGTGACACGGTCACATGAAACACTTACAGGGCTGAGCAGCTGCAAGCAAATTGGAGGTGGCACCTGATGAGTGGCCTCTCTGTAACCCTCCAGTGAGCACCCTCCATTTGAAGGATGCTGCTCTCAGCAAGTTGATGCAACTCAAACAGAATCTTACAAATTCTATTTAATGGGATTACACTCTTCTTGCAGTACCTGTTATCTTGCACAGAGCTAGGGAACTGCAGGCTGAATTATTTCTCTTCTTACATTACCAAATCCAGTATTTCTGAAAAATACAGCACTTTAACGACGAATAAAAAGGGTATGCCTTAGCATGTGCAAAAACACTTTTTTAAATTAACTACTTAAGAGAGTAGTATATAGTGTTTATAAAACAGTACTGCAAATATCTGATGTGCGTGTTTCATGTCATCTTGCATAAAGTATGCCTTGTAAGCAAAACATTTATGATTTGGACAATAAAATGTCTTTCTGATAACCTTCCTATGAAGAGAGGAAGTAGGAATATCCTGACAGTTTGTGCTGCTGTGCAGTGTGATGGCAGTAGTCGTTCCCAGCACTAGAACAAAAAGGATTCACTATTCAGGTAGCGCTTAATGTACTTATTTAAGGTAATTTTATTTATTGTGTACATAACCTTGAGTTATCACAGAGGTTCTAAAATGCATATCCAATAGCTGAGTTTCACAAATGAAAGATGGTTTGAAATGTGCATGCCAGTGCACTGTAACTGTCAGTTGTGCTAGGCTCTGCTACAGAATGAGTCTGTCTAAAGAGCTTGTGCCTGTGAGATACCTTCTTTAGCTACTGAGGCAGCTCAGTGCTGGAGAAGGGCACGTTAACACAATAGAATGAGCACGGTCTTTGTCAGTGGTAATATCCCTGAAGTCTAAGTAGGTTTTAAAGAATTCATTATATTCTAAATTGCCAGTTTAATTTTCTCCTCCCTTGTGCTTTCAGCCTGGTATTTTTTTTTCCTTTCATTTTTTTTCTTCAGATTTTTTTTAAAAATATAATTATTATCTCCAGTAAATGCAGTTTTAGTGACTGTCTAAAGTGGAGAACTATTCCACAGAGCAGGGCCTGACACACAGGACCCTATGCTGGAACTGAGTACCTCCAACATGAAGCAAAACAGCCCCCTTTCCTCCTACTTGCTGCTACTGCTCTTGGCCCTAGGATTTGTATGCTTCGTTGCACAGAACACTACTGCAATTACTGTGAGGGAAATGGAATCTACATTTGTCTCACCACCTCCTCCTCCTCCCATCACTTCTCCTGATTAGCTGATAGCACAGAAGTTGCTGTTTTCTGGGGAAATGGGGCACGTAGGTTTGAACTTTCTCACACTCAGGGAAATTAACCCAGGTTTCTCATTTCCCAATCCAGACAGAACTCACCTAGGGACAGCTTGTCCCTGATTGGAACCAACACTTGGAGCCCTGTCTTGTTTCTGTACCAGGTGCTTTAATCTGTTTCTAGTGAGCCACCATCTGCTGCGGCTGTGTTCTCCTGTAGGAACGCATGTGTGGCATCTGCATTGTCCCCAGGCAGCCCACCTTCCACTGGTAGCAGCCCCTTCCTCTCCACATCTCCTTTTCTGCTTTCCCTCTGCCAAAGACCAAATCTTTGCCCTTGTTACTGCACCTCCCCTGAAACCAGCTGATGTTGAAAGGGGAACTCATCGCAGATGAGCTGTAATGTTGAGGCTGTTGTGTAAATGCAGGGTGTAACCACCGCCCCTGTTTCCATGTTTGGGAAAAAGAGACAGCTATTACAGCCAGCAAGTGTTGCATACACACCAAGAGTGCCTAATATGTTGTTTCCTTCCAGGGATTTAGGCAGAATCTACACTTCATTATGGACGTAGAATCTGAGACTCATAGAATTCAAAGGGGAGGCAGGTGCCTTGCTGCTGCACCCCCCCCCCCCCCCCCCTTTAATAACAAAGGATCAGATAAGACCCTCCGTGACTGTTTGGCCAGGGCAGAGTGAATCACCATTAAACTAGACAACACATCTCAAGGTTTTCAGTCCAGCAGGCTGCCTTTGAGCTCTTACCCAGTTCCTACTGATGTCAGCAAAAGATTCCTATCTAAAGCACAGAGAAATCAGTGAATAAGTATGGTTTCAAAAGCAAGCTGTTTGCTGATGCCATGATTCTATGTTCTGCAGAAATTAGAGAAAAAGATTTTGCTCTCTATAGACTTCAATCTGTTGAAAAGCAGTACATCAAGAGGATGCTTTTTGGCTTCAAAGACAAACATGAGAGATTTGCATGGTACTTCCACTGTTAAAGAAGAAAATATTACCTATGTTGTTTGATAACCAAAATTAAAACAGATGCCTCAAGGAAGCTTCACAAAATGTCCAATCTCTTTAAACACATTTTCCTGAGAAAGCATAGCAGATCACTGTTGGATTTGACTGAGGCTGAGCCCAAGCATTGGCTTTGTTCGTCTTAGGAAGGAGACAGTTCAGCGCAACTCCTCAGTTTGTCAAGTTCAGTCAGTGAATGATGGACGTGTTCCACTCAGTCTGTGTGCTTCGGCTCAGTAACGCTGGACAAACAGGGCCAACAGCATTCGACAGTCAAGAGGCTCTGCTTTCAGTTAATTCTCTCTTGACTTAGTTGCCCAGGTTTAAGGGGCCTTACATTTCCATACATCTGCATTGCTCCCATACCAGTTGTAGAGAACAACAAGGTCTCCCTAAACCTCCTCTTCTCCAGGCTAAACAATCCCAGTTTCTTCAGCCATTCCTCCTAAGACTTGTGTTCCAGACCCCCAAAGGCTGTTAACACTGGAAGAGCCCAGGAATCTGTACTACAGATGACAAACCTGCTTTAACCAAGGAGACGACTTTCAGACAGTGCTGTGATAGATCGTTTGAACCTTCTCTACAGGCAAAAATGGATGAGATGATGCAGCTGAAGTGTTCAAAGACTGGTTGTGTACAAGTTCTATGCTGCCCTCACAGCTGGATTTTGTTTCTTCTAGCCACAGCATGAACAGTGCTGGAGCTCAGGGATCCTAGAGAGCCTAGGGGCTGCTACTTGTACACCATGGGCACATTTCAATTGTGCTTCATTTTCAGTAGTTTCTCTAAGCAGCTTTATTTGTCCTTGTGTAGAGATTTGTAACAGTAATACTGTTTCTCAGAGACATTAGTCTTCAGGCTCTTGCTAGACATTCCAAAAATACCAATTTCTGCCAGGAATGAAAAGACTCTTTAAGATGTGAAGTTTATTTTGCCTTTAAATTGAAAGTGGCACCATCAGATTGAGAGATTTTTAGTCAAGAGATTTACAAGCAAGTGGATTATATTGTGGGCACAAACCTTGCCAAACAGGACTCCTAAATAACACAGACACTTTTGAAAATGTTCATCTTTTTGACTTGTTTTAATTTTGTTAGGAAACCTCAAAGTAAATTGATCATCCTCCTTGCTCCAGTGCTTAGATTACAAGAGAGCGCAAGTAGGAGTTGAAAGCTGTTCTCAAGTGAAGCTTGTTTCATCATGCAAGGAATTTGTCAGTGATCTATGGATAATCAAAGCCAGAATATATCACTATCACAATCTAATCTGACATACTGCATACCATAAGCCGTGCACTTCATTCACTGTATTGCATTAGCACAGCTTGCATTCCTTTGTGCTACATTTCTGCTTCTTTGATGGGATTTTGTAAAAGTTACTGAGTGGAAATAATTTAAAGGGCATTTTAAAAATATATTTTCTTAAATAGTCTGATTACAGTATGACTATGCCATTTACATAATTTTTGAAGCAAAAGTGTCTCCTGATTTGGGGAAGAACTTTTGCTTTAACATGATGGCACATTTTACTAAAGCATACTAATGCACTGAGTGTATAGCAAAGTCAGCACATTTCTTGTGATGCCCTTAAAAGTAACCCAATGACCTCTAAGACCACCAGTGACCTCCAAGACCACCAATGACCTCCAAGCACAAAGCACAGACTAAAAAAAATACCATTTTTTGGAAATAGTTTTAATTCATATTCTTCTAATTAGCTATCTTGTTCACAAATGCTCTATAAAATTACTTGTTTCAGGACTCAAGTATTGCTCTTTACGGTACTCCGAGCCATATAGTACCCCAGTCTGAGAGGAAACCATAAACACCTACAGTCTTCCAGACCGTACATCTGGGACATCTGGGAAAAATCTGTGTTTGTATTTAAAGGTGTGCTGAATAATTTCATCGTACTGGTTTTAAATTTTGAGGAAAAAAAAAAAAAAGTTAACTAGGTAGCCATCACCTAAGTATCTTTTATGTGAAGCATTGTAAGTCACCATGGTACTATATGGCCCAGCTCTTAGTGGTCCCTCAGAAGAGTATTTTTCTCCACCCTGTGTCTGAAACAGGTCTCTTAAGAGCAGAGAGCATAGAGCTAGGTTGACCCCAGCAAATCCACCAAGAAATCAGATTCCTCTTCAGGATGATATCTCAGAGAAATGCTGATTTGAGGGATGCTCTTCATGTCTTGAAGACACACTATGCTTCAGATGTTATTAACCATTTACAGAACATGAAATAGGAGCGATATTGCAGACACCTCTCTTTAACTGTTCTGTCACAGGCTATTATTTAACAGCTCTGAGGTTTGATTGTTATTTTTACCACCTTTAGCAAGTCGTTGTATAAGTTGTTTGGAAAAAAAAGAGGTTATCCATTGCTTACATAAAGCATTCTGTTCTCTATTTTATAGCTAAAAGCTACTCAAGGGAAAGCACTCACCAAAAAAAGAGGCAAATATATCAAGTGTGGCCTTACATAAACTTGGATCCTACTCTTGCAAGACTCCAGGCTAACTATCTGCTAAAAACACCAGTTACTGTCATGTACAAAACTATGAAATATTCAATGAGAAGACCACCCATCACCTTTGAATAAGAAACAAATCTAGGAAATGATGTTTAAAATCAGTAATAATGAATTGGCAGTTTATTACGTTTATAAAAGCTTTCTAAGTGCGAGGAAATCTGGCATTGACCAAGAAAGAGAATTAGTCAGGTTATAAAGGTACAATAAAATCTTGACAGTCAGAATTATTCCTAAAGGATTTTTCTGATTTTCTGGCCTAGATATATCATAAACTGCAAAAAAGAAAAAAAGAAACAACAAAACAAAACAAAACAAAAAAACGCTGCATTCATTGAATTACAAGTACTTCTACTGTTGCACTAAAAATACTAAATAAAATGCAAATAAGATACATTAGCTCTGTTTCTAGTGAGTCACTTAAAAAAACCCAACAGTGTACTGCATTTTGAATGTCCTCATTGAATGTTCCCATATGGAGTTTGTTTTTAATAGCTTAACGAACAATTTTCTGGAACCATTTAAATCTTTAACTCATTTTGCTTTATAACACTGGCCATTTTCCACTTTCTGTGAAGCATTTTCAGTCAATGCGGTTGACTCACTCTTCTGAAATCTTAACATTTTGTTGTCCATTAGTGATGCAAACCTGGAAGAAGCTCCTAGTTTCAAAATTGGGGCATAAGTATTTTGGCAGTGCCACATATTAAATTTAAGCTTCCTATTATCAAATTCTTGCATTTTTTTTCAATATCAGTTGTATATTGAATAAATCTGAATAGATTATACTGATTTTCTCAAAGATGGCAACACTATATAACTCCTGTCTTTTAGCTCTTTCCACTGCCTTTTCTATCATGTAGGATAGAAGTTTGTGATTGCTTTCTCCAATACAAATTCTGTAAGACCAACTGAACCGGCATGGTGGAATATATATAGCACTGCACCGTGGGATTACGTACTACTTAAAGAGGAAAAAAGTACCTTATGAAAAAGCATACATTGAGAATGTCCTATTAGTGCAATTGCATTTGCTCATCAGAATTCCCAGCTGGAAGCCACTGTTCCCCAGCCAGGTAAGCATATTCTGTTAGAGCAGTTCACCCACTCTGTTTTTCCACACGCCTCATCTAGCAGGCATAGTGTGCAGACACATACAATATTAAAGCCAAATGACTGCAAATCTTGTTATAGAGCAACTAGTACAAGATGCACAATGCTGTACCCATGCAGTACAAAGGCCTGAAGTACGACCAATTCATTTGGTAGGAGTACGATTACACCAAAAACAAACTGTTTCCAGGTCGGTATTACGCCAGAAAATGTTGACCAGTCATCCCATTCTAACTTCACACTGGATTGCATACCACATCTCCTGCAGCCTGTCAGAAGCTGACATCAGCCAGTAAACTGGTAAGCACCACGCTGATTGGGTTGGATGATTCCTGTCAGAATCACAGTTGTGCAATTGTATCTGCAGTCCCTCTTGTCAAAGAGTACACGAGTCAGGTATCAATGAACTTGGAACCTAAGAGCTTCAGGAGACCAAGGCAGAAGAAAACTCATTTGTAACACACCTTGGGCTTAACTACTGATGCAGCAACAAAATGTAACAGAATATTGGTGGGAAAGGTCAAACCTTACTGCTATACCACCAACATCTGCTTCTGATGCTGTGAGCCAGCATCATAAAGTAGGATAAATTACTTTCAGAGCAGCCCCCGTAGAATTTGAAATATCTTGGGAGCTTCAGACTACAAAGGATAGGACAGAGCTCAGGACTCTAACCAAGTACTTGTCAAGATCATAGTTTGGAGTTTAGACAACTAAATACTGCATAAATCTCAGAAAGCTATGAATGAAAGATATCTTTGTTTTCTGTTTTTTTTTGGTCTTGTTTTGTTGTTGTTGTTGTTGTTTTCTTTTTAACCAGCTTTATCATTGCCTATGAAAAATAGTAATCTTCGATCATGTTGCATTAAATTAATAGGTGGTCAAATGTATTTAGCCCACACCCCTTTGCGAGGATTTAGTTTCTCCAGTTTTCAAAAGTATTTGGGCAAACATATATGTTTACACACAATGAAAGTAAGTTCAATACTGATCTGCTGTCTTGGATGGGACGAGGGAAGCAGAGAAGCAAAGATTTGATGAGACTTCTGTTTCAAGGTTCTAGCTTCTCCAAGATAAAATATTAACTTTCCTACACAGAGGAAACAGACATAGAAGGACCTGTTGTACATATGTGTTTTTTTTGTCTAGCCAGGTATTTCACACTTTAGTAAGAATATTTGTAGGGCTTCACCATTTCCTTATTTTGAAAAATACACATATATTTTAAGCAAGTCAGCAATGAACAGTCTCCTGTAATTTGATAAATAGCCTACCTACCTGTAGTTTTACCACCAGTGGTGAAGTATTTACTACCACGAGAGTCCCTCTGCACTGTTTCCGCAGCTCTAGACTCATTGTTTGGCTGCATGTGGCTATTCTTTTGAAGAAAATAGATGTTCAGAAAACTATCTTTCAAGCAATTTACTTCTGCAAAAACAATTTTATTACTCACAGGTTTGTCTTAACCCTTTGCATGCTTGGAATTTCTTCTGACATGGACAGATAACTAGCATTCATATATACGTATTTTCCCTCAGCATAATGCAACCAATTATGAAAAATACCTATGGAAATAACATTCTTGCTATTACTGAAACCAAGGTGGTCTTTTTTGTGTATTGAGTCATATCTTCTTTTTCACTTTTAGCCAAGGATGTTTCTACTGTACACAGTAATTTTGTTGGTCAGGTAAGGAGCTTGTTCTACCACACTTAGAGCTGGAACTGAGCAAGCACAGGCAGTATCACCACTAATGAGCGGGGCAGCACAGCAGGATGGGATCTGCAGAGAAAAACAAGTCTTGCTGTGGTCCCAGCAGCCATACTAAGCCCTTTAGAGGTTAGCTCTACTGGGGTGTCATGGAGCCACTGCCCACTGCCAGCTGCAGCCCATTAAGTTCTTTCAAGTGCAACTTGAGGTTCCCCTGCTGAAGGAACACAGTTCTCACACAGCAACACCACTCCAGGATGTGAGCCAAACACAAAAAGGATTTTGGGTTAACTCACTTCAAAGGGAAGTGGTGGAGTCACCATCCCTGGAAGTGTTTGAAATACGTGTAGATGTGGCACTGAGGAACGTGGTTTAGTGGGCATGGTGGTGATGGGTTGGCGGTCTGAACAGATGGTCTTGGAGGTCTATCAATCTTAATGATTCTATGAAAAGTGATACCAGCCTAAAACAAAGTGACAACCCCAGCAACTAGGGCAATCCTGGCTTCCAGCCACTCGCTCCCAGCCCCTGGGGACACAGCAGCCGTGAGGAGACACACCTCCCCACCCAACGCCGGCGGCCGCGGCAGACTGCCCTCACCTCGCTCGCGCTCAGCCCCAAATCTCGCGAGATGCGAGGCGCTGGGCGGAGAGGGGTGGGGGACGGCGGCGGTGCCGGCGCCGGCGCTGCTGAGGCGGCGCCAGCGAGGCGGGGGCGTCCGGCGGGGCTCCCGAGAGCCCGCCCCCGGGCCGGCAGGACGGGCCGTGCCTTCTCACCTTAGTTCACCTCCCGCATGCCGCCGGGGCTGGGGGCGCTGTGGAGCGGGGCTCGGTCCGCCCGCCATGGCCGAGGCAGGAGCGGGGAGCGCCGAGGGGGCCGAGGAGGAGCGGCGGGCCGCTGAAGGTGAGCGTGCTCCGCTCTTGCGTTATTAACGCTGTGGATGTGGTAGCACATTGATGGGATTTGGGCTAAACGGTTTTGTATGTTCGGCTTAGTTGATGGTATTCTGCTCCCGGCGCGCGATTAGCTGCTTTCTTAATATTCTTTTTTGCGGGTCATGGTAATCTAGTGTTTTAGGTATAGCGATGTTGGCTTCTGTGTGCCCGTGCTTGCGCCCTGCTGGAGCGGTGAGTTGCTGGAACACGGCTGGCTGTAAAGCAGCAGCAGCAGCTGCCCGTGCTCCTCCTGCCTCGGCAGCGAGCGTGTTGCTTCCTCTCCGCGGACGGCTGATCCCAGGAGAAAGAAGTGTTTGCACGGGGCTCTGAAAGACAGAAGTCGTCGCTGCAGTTCCGCTCATTTAGCTCCGGTTCTTGAGGTTTAGTTGTTGTCTTTTTAACGTGCCTTGGGTTGGGTGTGTGTTTTAATGTTTATGGGGATTCTGGCTAGCTGAGGGGAGGCAAGAAAGAGGCATTTATCTATCTTTACGTGCTTGGTTGTTGAAATAGTAGTACAATTCTTTATAATGCGCATACTGTAAGGGGAGGAAATCATCAAAATAAAGAAACTCTTTGCAGGCATTTCCATTTCCAAGTGGGAAAGCGGTGCACCAATGGCTTTTACATATTACAGTGGAAGAAACCCTACTCCCTGGTTTCTTTTGTTAATCAGTGTTTATACATCTTCTTCTAATGGATTTTGAAGAAGCGGAGTCTTGATCTTAATCAGTATTTTAAACATAAAATTATTTGCATGGAATAAATCCACGCTGATTTTATTGTTTTTTTTTTTTTCACTTAAGGTTCACATTAATGTTAGTATACTTGAACGTTCTTAAAAATTAACTCTAGATAGGGAGCTCATATCAGCTAAGAATCTTCTTCACTGTAAGAATAAAGTCCCTGTGAGTGACAGGAGGTGCTCTGAAAACTTGTTCCCCAGGGAAACCATGGAAGTTCTGCAGCAGACTTAAGAAGTCAGTGTTTTACTTGCAATGGTTTCAATCAAAAACTTGCAAGCAAACAGCTATCCTCCATTCCTTTAGCAGTATATAATTGGAGAGTTACTTTGCTGTTTGTTTGTTTTCTCCAGTGTTCTCCTCCTCTCCTCCAGTAATAAATAAAGATATATGAGACTCTCAGTTTCTGTCAGTGACCTGATTTGAGCCTGGAAGCGATGAGAAAAGCGGAGTAATCTTCCAAGGGCTTGTGGGTATCTTTACGTTAGCTAGTTACTGTCACGCTTTTTAATACACTAATAGGTTTGAGCAAATAATTGGTGTTTTAAGATCTGTTAAGTGAAAGTGTTATTTAATTAGTAAGTTATGATTGCTGATTATTTTCTTCTGAATGGTAAAAATGAATGCAGAAAATTGTCAGTTGCCCATATTAATATTTGGTTTAAATGTCTATAATTTGGGATATTAAAATCTTGCTGTTCATCAACTTGTGACAATAAAAACCAATTCACTGTTCTTAGGCTAACCTATAAGAGTTCATTCTCTATTTAGTATTGTGCCTAACATGGTTTCATCACTGCTGTCTGCATCTTTCTCCTGTTTCATGCGTGCTTATGCAATGTAATGTAAAAAAAAAAAAAAAAAAAAGTGCATCTGTTTTACACAGCACTTTTCTACTCTTTTCACAGCTTGACCCAGATGAAAATGGTTGTCCCCGCTTTAACTGAATGTATACAGTGGGCTGCGGTCTGGATGATAAACTTGCTTTAAATAGTCTGAATATGGTTTTTGTTGACTTGTTGTAAAGCTTTAAAAACAAGAACGTCTAATACAACTCACACTCCTATTTAGAAAGTATGGTTGGTTGTTTTACTGTTCACTGGACAGGTCCCAAGGTCTGATGCATTTCACAGCATGTTAACTTTCTTCCTCATACAGTATTGCATGTATGTAGGATATAGGTATAGTTTTCTCATTCTTTAATGAAAACCCGCAGTAAGAATTATTAGAATAATTTTAGAAAAACAACTCTATGGTAAAATAAAGCAATTTACATGGCGTTAAGCTTTTTGAAATTATTTGAATTATCAGCTGTCTTGTGTGAGTGTGCACATGTGCATGTACGGATAGATATCCTGATTGCTTAGGTAATCAGAGACACCTGACATTTTCAAATAAAAAACTTGTGTGTTGAGTGCTACAAAACTTGTGCATCTTGAGTAGTACCCCAATTGAGAAAATCTAGATTGTTTGTATACCTAAGTGTGTGTGAGGGGGCAGGGGGGTGGAGAGGCAGAATACCTCTGCTTCTCTGTGTGACTGCACTCATGAGGGCTCTAGGCTGAGACCCTTACATCAAGTAAGTACTCAGAGGCTGTGTGCATGTTAGCAGTCTGGTTCAAAGCAGCAACATTATTTTCAAGTGGTCGGTCATCCTTGTTTAGTGCTCGCTGGTTTGGCTTGCAGTGCATTTTTGGTATGAATGAGTTACACTCTTTTCAGAAGGAATTGAACCAGAACTTTATTGTAGGAAGGTGAGTGCTACTCCAGGCCAAATGTTCTTCAACTCCAAACTTAAGGAACTGAATCAAGGGTTGGTTCTCAGACAGCTTTGGAACACATGAATTGTAAGGATTTTTGGTCCAGTGAACCAGACAATGGGATTTAACGTAAGCTCGCTGAACTACTTAAAAATTAGAAACAGGAACTTCTGCTGCAACCACCTGCTTCGCTCTGTTAACCTGTTGCCACTGTACTCTAGCTTTTACTAACACAGATACAGCCTGGTAGCTCCTGTGGATGGATTTCAATTTCAGAAAGTCATTTACATAGAGGAAGGACCACTTATGTGTCACCTGAACTACACCCACTTTTAGCACAATTTTGAGTTCTTTAAACTTGCTAAAGCTTGAATTCCTTGCTAGTGGTTTTTCTGCATGCCAAGGAAACGTACGCTTGCGAAATACACACTTTAATAGTTAGATTATTTAAATCTTGTTATAGAATGGTTTTCAAAAGATTGGAAAAATGCATCTGTGGTCTTCGAAACTTTGATTCAAAGCAGCTTCTTTCTTGTTCTGCCAGAAAGTGTTTCAAAATGGGAAGTTGGATTGTAAATGCATTCTTATTCTTAGAAAGATTGTGTTAGTGTTACCACTTTGATAACTTAAGCAGCTGCAGAGTAATTCTCTAAGTCTGTTGTGTACGTTTATCCTCAGAATATGCAGAGTGCCACTCATAGTGTTTTGTTTGTTTGTTTCTTTGTTTTGTTGTTTTCTAGGCGAGTTAGAAAATATCAATGAATACGTTTTGCTGCAATATCCTGGTAGATGGATTTAGATTTTTTTTTAAACTGTCTAAATGAGAGCGGATGGCTTTTTTATTAATGGATTAATATCACTCTGTTAATATTTCAGGAAAGCCTACGAGGAGTAAACCTATGTTTAGCCAAAGGCTAAACTTTCATAGGGGGCAAGTGGGCCAGGAAGTAGTAATGAGTGATCAAGGCAGTGATTTTGAAAGGCTGTCTTGAACTTAAACTTGTATGTGACCCAAACAGTGGCAGTCTGTGGCTGTTATATTGTAGCAATTGTGTGATACTTTCATGGCTACCTTGGGTGGGATTCATCTCACTTATCTTTGGATGTCTAGGACATACACATTGGCATCGTAATTAGTTACTTTCTTCTTTGTGTGATTACTGAAGGGAAGGAGGTAGACACTCTTGGCTGGTACTTCATTTAACTGTGTGAATCTATTTTAGATTGAGATGAATCACCCTAGAAGTGTACTTCATCAAACTGATTGTAGGAATCTATTTTAGGTTGAGATGAATCACCCCAGAAATGTCTTCTACTCTCCAAGAGTATCTAGAATGGCTAATTCAGGTGTGGACATGATTATTTGCTCAGATGAATCTCACCATTTATGGCTGGTGGAGATTGACCATAACTCTTTTTGATAGACCGTCTTTGTTTAGGAACCGACAACATCAGTGGACAAAGGAAGGGCAACGGCATCTACCTGGACTTGTGCAAGGCCTTTGACATGGTCCCACACCACAGCCTCATCTATAAATTGGAGAGAGATGGGTTTGAAGGGTGAACTCATGGGGCCCTGTGCAAGTCTGAGGCCCTCAGCACAAGAAAGGCATGGAGCTGTTGGAACAGGGCCACAGGAGGCCATAAAGATGATCAGAGGGCTAGAGCACCTCTGCTACAATGCAAAGCTGTGGGAACTGGGCTTGTTCAGCCTGGAGAAGAGAAGGCTCAGAGGATACCTCGTTGAGGCCTTCCAGTACTTGAAGAGAGCTTAGAAATAGGAAGGAAATTAAAAAAAAAAACAAAACAAAACATGGGTCGATAGTGATAGGACAAGGGGGAATGGTTTTTACGCTAGAAGAAGGGAGATTTAGATTAGATGTTGGGGGAAATTTCTCACTAAGAGAGTGGTAAGGCGCTGGAACTGGCTGCCCAGCTAAGCTGTGGATGTCTCATCCCTGGAAGTGTTCAAGGCCAGGGTAGATGGGGCCCTGGGCAGAGTGATCTAGTGCCGGATTTAGTGGTTGGCAGTCCTGCCCGTGGCAGAGGGGTAGGAACTTGGTAATCCTTGAGTCCCCTTCCAACCCAAGCCATTCTATGGTACTCTGAAAACCTTAGAACTGTTAGTGGTGAAAACTTCAGAAATGTGGCATGTATTTAGAAAATATTGTCAGTCATTAGAAAAATCTAGAAGGTCTCCCAAGTCTTATATCTTAATGCATTGCATGTGATTTGATCAGAACAATTGCTGAACGTAGGAGTATAGTGTTTTATATAGATTATCCTTACTTCATATCCCAACCCTAGACAGTAGTTCTGTGTATATATATATATGTGTGGTTAATATTGAGATTTAAACAGGAATCATACATGGGCGTATGTTTCAAGGAACTATTCACCTAACTTTAAAGCTTAGCTATCTGTATACCAAGGCCTTAATAAAACTGAAATGAATAGTAGAATTAATTTTTCTTGAAGTGTCATTTCTCAGTTTGAATATTGTTAGACTTGCAAACCAGGCTAGTGTAAGTGATAGCATTTGGGCTGGAAAAACAAAATGTCTCTGGCTGAATTATACTAGTAGTTTAAAAATTGGCTAATGATTTTAATTATTTCGGTCATCCAAGAAAATAAACTTGTAGTAAGGAATAATCCTTATGGATGTTATTGTTCTTGAAGCACTCTTGCTATGAAAGTGGGAAACATTTAGTTTTGCTTTGTTTTTCCTTAGGTATGTTTGATTTTACTGTTAATGAAAGGTAGGAATGTAGTGAAGAGCCTGCTATCGCAAAACCAGTTCCTGGTTATTGGACTACATTCTAGGTCATTCTCTTTCTGACCCAAATGATTTCTGAACGCTTTATCCATCTCTCCTAAAGTGGTATAGCCAGAGAAGTAAAGGAATCTTTCATCACAGACTGCAAGAGATTAAGATATTTATCAGGGAGAGAGTGAGCACCTTGGAATCGCCTAGTCCATGGTCAGAGCTATTGCAGACAGCCCCAAGACGTTATTTTAAAGCACTCTCAGACTTCTCAAAGCTGACCTAGCTTTATGAACTGCTTCAGTCTGCTTCTTGTTCAGTGAGTAGTAGATATGAAAAATGCTTGCTCTTGTCTGTTGAATTCTGAATTGAATTCAGAATAATTACTTTTATACTAAGTTTGGCATTTCTGAAGCTTTAGTTTTTTTTTCCTATTTATTTATTTGTTGAGATTCAGCAAATACATGAAAAGAATATATGTTGCATGTTGTATGTGGCAGGAATCAGTACAGATTATTGATATTTTCTGTCTTAAAGTTAGATGGCATTTAACATGGTATTTAAGATTTCACAGTGATATTGTTCAAGGATTCACTCTATCACCTAAACACTCCAGTGTACAAGTTCTTAATGGTCATTATTGCTAATTAGAAATCTAAACACTTGAGCTTTCCTTAATTAAGAGAAAAGGGTGTTACTGGGAAACGGAGAGGAGATGGGTGCAAGTATTCAGAATTTATTGCCAGAATGCTGGGAAAAATGCTAGTTACTCTGATAAAATGAAGGGTAAGTTGGAACGGATATGAACGATACATCATTTGAATTCATTTTGTTTCTTTAAGGGAAGTGGTTTAGAAAGCAGGCTGGCCATCTGTGTGCAAAGGAGTATTTAGGTCAGTGGGTCTCTTCTGTCCTGCTTTATTGAAGGCTGAAAGGATCTGTTGTGCTGAAAGCATTCTTGCCTTTGGTACGTTTAGATTTCTATTTAGTAAGTACTCTTTTCTGAACATGTATGAAGTATGTGTGCATTTCAAAAACTTGCTGTAGTGATAGTATACTGATGTTTAATAAGTGAACTAAAATTACTCTTTACAAAAAAGTTCCTTTGGAATTGTTGGAGTTTTTATTTGTTTTTATAATTGCAAGAATTTGTGGGAGAAATATCAAATGAGACTATTATAAAGCAATAATTATATCAGAAAAATATTTCAAACGTTTACCATTTGTGGCCTTGTATACAAGATGTAATTTCTTTTAAAGTCATTTTAATAACCCTTATTTGCGTATGTCATGTATTTGAAATAACTATATTTCTGTCGCGGAAACCCAGAAGCTGTTATTCATTTGACAAATGTTTTTTGATTCCTTGTGTTTTTACCTAATTTTCTTTGGAATTTCCGGTGTGGCTTAACGAGTTAAAGAGATTTCTAAAATAAAACAGGGGCTGACTCTGTGTAGTCTGACTTGGTAGAAAGAGGATTAGTGGAAGACCAGACAATGTTGTTCAAGTATTAGCCTATTTTGATTTAACTCTCCAGAGTAATATTCCTACAGAAAATGAAAACCTAGGGGTTCATTTTTCTGGTGTAAGATATGCTTGCACCTAAGAGGAAAGAAGCGTACACTGCATATCATTCTTTTTACTGATTTTTTTTCTTTGGTCATTTACAGGCAGTACAGTTGCAAAAGAATAATAATAATAAAATCAAGCTCTCAGTAAAATGTTCTGTTTTTCTTCCAGCTGGGTTTTTAAAGTGCCTGCCTTGGTTTTTGCCTGCAGCTGAAGCAGGAGATGCACACTTCCTTAAATGACCTTTGTTAATCCATCCTCTGCTGCATCGTGGAATTAATCCTTAATTGCTTCGAGTTGTATGTCTTTGGATTCTTTCCTTGCTAGCACAGGAAGCGTATGGATGTGCCTACGTTTGCTCAGAGTCAGTCCTGTTTCTTTAAGCCAGGTAGTTCTTTGTGATGGTTTTACACTGAGACAGGGAAAAAAGGTTAGTACTTAAATTCCTTGAGAGTATTTTTTCTTCCTGAATACGTCCCTAGGATTATTTGGCTTGTGAATTCTCTTTTGTCCAACCCAGAAACAAAGTAGTTTGCCTTGAGAGGAGGAGTTCAGAGGGAACTCTGAAGCAGAACTTGACAAGCTTTCAAAGCTGTCTTGGCTTGTCATGGCTGATGTTATAAGTAATCATGGATCTTATGTCAGAACTATGGCACTTTTTTTTTTTGGATGTACAGCTTGTTTAAAAACATTGTTTGCTGTATATTTTTAAAATTTGAATTCAGAGTTAGTATTTTGATCTGCTAGCTAGGGCTACTTCTTGTGACTTTGCAGCAGGATTCTGGAGGTGCTGAGCAGACCCAGTCTGCTAGGACTGAGCAAGGAAAGAGAGAGTTGTGTTTTATATTGTCTCGGTGAGCTGAATGATTTGATGAGAACTTTATAGGACTGTGTGAAGATTGTGTTTTTTTTCTCTACATAGGTATTTGCAGTGCAACTTCTGTGGGTTTTGAATCTTAGATGTGAAAAGCACCCATGCAGGTGTTTTTTTTTTGTTTTTTGTTTTTTTTTGCCAAATGAAAACCAGAATGGATGCATGATGAGGTAGCTCTTATTAGACACTGGGCTTTTTTCTCATTCACAGATAATTTCCCAGTAGATGGAAACTCGTGCGTTGCTTCTGGAGTCCCCAGCCTCATGAATCCAATAACTAAGCCTGCTACCACTTCTTTCAACAATTCCGTGGTTGAGATTCCTAGGAAGCGCAAAGGAAGTGATTCTGATAACCAGTAAGTAAATTGATTATGTTTCTACAAAAATCTGAGATGTTTGTTTATTTCTATGATATGGTAACTTTTGAATCCTCTTTCCTTTTTTTTTTTTTATTACAGTTATTTATTTAGTTTCTTCCAAATGTGTTCTTTGGCAGTCCTGAGCACTTGAAACTAGAAAAAAAAATCCTTATCCAAGGGGTATACGTAGGATTCTGTAAGTCTTTTCCCAGCCTAAGACATTTGGGGCATTTATCTCTAATGATAAAATTCCAGTTCTGGCTCTCTTTTTCTTTCCCTGCATGTAAAGACAAGTTTTGCAACAAATAACTAAATGGCTTGAATTACTGGAATATCATCTCGAAGCTCTTTAATGTAGAATCAGAACTGCTTCTTCAGTGACCCAGGCAGCCATTTAAATATCCAGAGAAAACTGTGACCTAAAAATGAGTAACTTCCTGCAGCAGAACTCAGTCTTTTTAAGCGGGTCATACATTCATTGTGGAGATGATACAGTCAACTATTTTCTCTTATTTTGTTACTGCCAAACAGATGCCAGTTAACCAAATAATTATTTACAGGAAAATATGTAACTTTAGTTGATCTATTCAAAGTTATATTTATCAGCCAGAAGTAAGGGCACAAGTCAGCGTGCAGATCTCCTACATTGCAGGCATCTCCAAGCTAGTGTGGAAAATCCGCATCTAAAAAGGTGTGCGTGTGTGTGTAGGAAATTCACATCCATTTGTGATTATTAGAGCAGTTCTCTTTTTCTATATATAGTCAGCTGATCCACAGAATGTAGCCATACTGTAGGTGGTGATATAATTGTCAACTCAGAGCTTCATATCTATTTTCTAGATCTCTGAACGCTTCAGAAGGACAAAAACTTCAGAGAAAAAAAAAAGATGTTTCTCAGAAGCACTAGTTGATTTTACCTGTTTAATGAAAATGCTGCTTCATCAATAGTGTTTCTGTGAAGTTTGGGTCTATCCCTGATTTAATGAAACTTCTGTCAGGAAAAAAAATTGTGTTTAGTTGAAATATTCAGTTGATAAATTTATATTTCATGAGAATTCATAGTTTCTAAACATGAATGTTCTTGCTGAAAATAACTAGTTAAGTGGGGTTTCCACTGAACTTTTTCTGTGACAACTTTTTTTCATTGGGTATATTGTGTCATTGTTTTGTGCTTCAGGGTACATTCTGCTTATTTCATTACCTGTTTCTACAGGGATACAGTTGAAGTTGATGGGGATCCTCAGAAAAGGTACTTCTTATAAATGAACCCATTTCTATTTTCAGTGCTGTAAATGTGTCACAGTTTTGTATTTGGTTAGCTAAGGTGTGTGGTTCACCTTAAAGGAATGTTTGTCTAAGGACATGTTTGTACAGCAAAAAGTGAAGCTAATTAACATGTATCTAATTAGTGGGGTGGATAAATCCATCCAGTGTTAGTTTTCTAAGGTTTCTTTCAAAGAAGACATTCTGACTTGCTTATAAGTTTGCCAGTTATTTGTGTTGAATTCAAGACAAGGATAGGAAAGAAAGAAGAATGGCATATAAGAAGACTAAAGAGGTGAAGGGAATGTCTCATACTCTTCAGGACTGATGCATTTAAACATTTTTTTCACTGTTTTCCCCAACCTTGTAAATGTGCTTTTAAAAACATAACTACCACATCTAATGTTAAAATAATGTTATTACAAAGAGACATGCTAAAATTAAGATTGTCTGTGCCAATCTTAAAAAAAAAAAAAGTCTTTGGTGTGTGTATGTATTATGGGATAGTTATTAATTACATGATTACCTTGTTGTGATTTCTTTTTCTACACCTCAGTACCTTACTTAGATATATATTTGTATGTAGCTATTCACTGTTCTCTCTTATCCTTTTAGTCAGTGTGTGGCTTATTGGGTAGCATTAAAAACTTTTTGTGAACGTAGATAATTTCTTTGTGGATTTTTCCATTGTTCTTATTATAGAAAGATGTGAATAAAGGTTTTGTGTTTAATATCCCTGCTTTTCTTTTAGAAGAAATATGGAAGTATGTTTAATAAATGAGAAAACAGAGGAAAAGGTGGTATTCTTTAACTTTTTTTTTTCTGAATATTACGACTCTTGTTCTTGCTAGTACAGATTAAATGTATCTACCTTAGAGCCATGAAGCAGACTGTGACTCTGTGTTCAAAGTAGTCTTAATCTAGCTATTTTAAACAGTAACAGCACAGCTGTTGGGACAGAGGCTATATGAATGCATTGAAAACTGTGAGTGCTTGAACAGCAGACTTGTTCTAGTTCCTTCCCTAAGTGAAGGTCCTGGGGGAGGAGGAGATGTAATCAAGACCATCAGTCAGACCTACTGAGTTCCGTCACTAATCCATGTTCCTTAGAATCGTAGATCTACCAAGGTTGGAAAAGAACTCTAAGATCATCTAATCTAACCATCCACCTACCACCAATGTTGCCCACTAAACCGTGTCCCTTAGTGTCACATCTAGACATTTCTCGAACACCTCCTGGGGTGTGGTGACTCAACCACCTTCCGGAGCAGCCTGTTCCAGCACCTGACCACTCTTTTGGAGAATTTTTTCCTAATATCCCTTCCCTAGCACAACTTGAGTCCATTCCTTCATGTCCTCTCGCTGTTACCTGGGAAAAGAGGCCAACTCCTGCCTCCCCTCAAACTGCTTTCAGGTACTTGTAGAGGGGAGTACCACATCCCTGTGTGTCTTAAATACCTCCAGGAATGGAGACTCCACTTCCCTGGGCAGCCCATTCCAATGGTTGATGAACCCTTTCTGTGAAGAAATTCTTCCTCATATCTAATCAAAACTTCCCCTGCTGCATCTTGCATCTTATCACTTGGCATCTGGGGAAAGAGACTGGCACCCACCCAGTTGCGTCCTTCCTTCAGGTACCTTTAGAGAGCAGTGAGGTCTCCCCTCAGCCTCTTCTTCAAACTAAATAGCTCCAGTTCTCTTATCCATTCCTCATGTTAAACAAAACTGGCCCCAGTACTGAGCCCTGGGGAACACCACTGGTGACTGGCCACCAGCTGGATTGAAGACCACTTGCTAGGATTCTTTCAACCCAGTCATCCTGCCAGTTCTCTTCACCCAGGAAACTGTATGCTAGTCCAAACCACAAGCAGACTTTTTTTTTTATTTGTTTTGCGGAGAACTCTTTGAGAATCAATGTCAAATGCTTTACTAAATTCCAGGTAAAACAACATTCACAGTCTTCCTCATCTGCTCATCCAATCTTCTTGTCCTAGAAAGAGATCAGGTTAGTCAGACAGGACCCACCTTTTGAAAGCTTGTACAGTTTGAATCTGATCACTTAATTTTCCCACATATGCTTTGAGGAAATATTCAAGATGATCTGTTCTATAACCTTCCCTAGTACTGAGGTCAGACTGACAGGCCTTAGTTCCCTGGATCCTCCTTCTTGCCCTTCTTGCAGATTGGAGTCGCATTTGCTAACCTCCAGTGAACTGGCACCTCCTTGCTTAGCTGGGACTGCTTGTATATTGTTGAAAGTACCTTGGTAAGCACCTCTGTCAGTACCTGTGGATAAATCCCATCCAGCCCAATAGAGTTATGAATGTTCAAATGATGTAGTAGGTCACCTGTAGATTGTAGACACTTCACCTTGCTCCCTGTCACTGCCTTCCAACTCAGGGGGCTGGGTGCCCTGGGAACCGTTGACCTTGCCAGCAAAGACTGAGGTAAAAAAGGCTTTAAGTTGTAGGGTTCATAGTATATGCACATTCCTGGTAAAAAAAAGTTTATTTAAACACGAAATTAAAAATTTTAGGTATTACTAACTTGTCTAGATCTGTATTTGGGTTTATCAGACTGCCTAGAAGATGCATGAGATCTAGTAAAATCCTGAGCTGAAAAGCTGAAATCTCTGAATCTTGTGTTAATTTGGCTCTGGCTGCTTCATCCTTATTGGGGTCAGTGCTTGGTTATAGGTGGAAGCAGCTTTTGAACTCTTTCCTAGAGCTCTAATCTCCAGCTGTCCTTCTGCTTCCTACTTCTTTTTTCTCATAAGAAACAGCCACTGACTGATGGACCCGTGTCCTTAATAAGCCTTCTGGTACAACATACACCTCTTCTAAAATGGTCCCAAGGCTAGCAGGCCTCACCTCTGAAATGGAACTTCTGTGTGAGATGTCTCCGCTGCTGAATTTAAAAAAAGCTGAAGTACTGCTATAAATATTAGAAAATGCTTGTATCAGTTTATTTTAAAGAAAATAGTCGCCAACATTAGTATGGAAACTACCTCTCTGCAAGTACTAAATCGTACACGCTGAGTTGGCAAGATATCTATTAGGTCATTTTCTGAAATTCTTAAAGATGGTGGTGGGGAATGCAGTGATCTTGGAGAAGAAAAAAGATCACTGTCTTTTCTTGAATCCTATTTTTTCCTGCTGCTGAAGTATTTATCATGATACCAGCACTATGGTTGTCTTTCATCTACAGTTTTCTCATATGGACTCTTTCCAGTCATTGCTGTGTGGTATGGGAAGATGCTTAATTGTTTTGCTTCTTTTTTTCAGTCCTTAAGCAATTACATTATATTTTAGGACCAGACTAGGCTAGGGTTGCTTTTTTAATGTTTTGGCAATAACATTTTAAAGATAAGAAGATGAATAGAGAATCGTACTCGAAAAATTAAAATAAAATCAAGCCTAGACTTTGAATGTTTTATTAATTTTTTTTCTCACAGATAGAAACAGTCCCATAATCATTGAAAGTCCCCATAATATGTTCACGTAGCTACGAATATTGGCAATTATGCCCTGGTCTTTTTGTAGTATGCATTGCTTGCTAGATAATTTTTGTATTAAGAATTTTGTGGTTTTGGTTTTGCTGGAGTGGTAGTAAATTTGTAGCATTTCCTACAACTTGAAATGCCTAACATTAAATATATAATATAAGAGTCTATGTCTTGTTTTCTCTAGGAGTGAAGATGAAGAACATCTTAAGATAAAAGATTTCAGGTACTTACTTACAAGAAAAGTATATCGTGCTATTATATACTAAGATTTACAACAGCAGGATTCACCCACAGCAGTTTGTGGGTAACTGTCAAATGTCTAACAGTAAACTTTGCCATTTTTATCATGATTTTGTATTAATTCTTAGAGCTTTCTTGGGATCTCATTTTCTACTAATTTTAATCAGTTATATTGCAGAATATCTCTCAATTAGGAAAAGCCTGAGATGAAAATTGTTACAGTGAGAGTCAAATGAAACATGTTCAAGTCATGTATGAAGGAGCTGACCCTCAGTCCACATGAATTTAAGAATCATTTCTTCTAGATTTGTCTGCACATGGAGTTATTTAAGAATTATCCCACATGGAAGTGGATTCAGCAATAGCAAGACAAAGAATTCTTGTTCTGGAACAAGTGCTTGTGTGTGGAACTGTTCAAGGATTGCCATTGTACTGTGAATTCACATCTTACTTAATCCAAATTGAAATTCACAGAAAGCACTTGGCAAAAGCATTATTTGTACAATATGCTAACTAATAATTATGAGGTGATGTTGTAATTTAAATTAAGTCGAAGAAATGAAAGTGTTCCAAAGTGTATTTACAGTTTTTAATTAAACTCAAAAATTCATTTTTCTTTAATGAGTGTCTCAGATCACTATGCAAGATTCTGTTTTGTGCATTGCTTTGATAACACTCATGTTCTATTGTTAATTTCTTTTCCTTAAGTTTTGTTTCATTAGTTTAAAAATATATATATATATTAGAGCACATCTTGAAGGTTTGCTCAACAGTTATCTCTGTCCAGTATTTCTTTTCACAAGCTTATTGGGGGACTTGCTCTTTTCCCTTCCCATTTGTAACTGGGGAATATAACAGTGGGCTTTCTGAATTATCCAGTCATCACTACATCTATAAATTCTTCCTGAATCTTAGAAATGTGGGAGATTGTTCTGTTTCCACGTATGTTTGTATTCATTTTCCTGAGATTCACAGTTCAAGGAGCATACATAAAATGTTACTTGACTGTTCCTACCTGATACAAAAGAAAATTTGTGTGAACCTGTAAAGCCAAGAATAACTGATGAATGTAAATTTTGGAAGAGGCTTTACAGAGAGAAAAGCAAATTGTTTCTGTGAGTGATCCAAAGTTATTTGTGTGGAATGGGGATTTCTTTTATGTGCTTCCAAAGAAAAAAAAAAAGACAACTAGATCTCTAAAATTGTATTTAGTTCCTTCCATCAGGCCAGAGTTGGTTAACTTTATTATCTTTAATACTTACTGTTACAGTATGTCTGAAGAGTTTTGAAAATCAGCTAGCCAAAACATTTTGTTGCTCAATTCAATTTACTACCATTGTGTCTGGTCTCAGTGAGAAAGGAAAATAATCCTCATTTTAATTGAGTGGCTAGCTTGTCTTCTTGGGTAGGCTGGGAATAGAATGAATTAAACCTTCCTTGACCAGCTGAAGGATGTTAGAGGGGAGAAGGTCAGCTAGAAAAGCCAACATGCTCCACTAGAAAGAATTAAAGAAAAAGTGACCTGAGTTATAAATATGCTTGTGAAACGTACTGTCATGTGCCCTCGAAGGGATATTATGATGAAAACTTTTTTTTTTAAGTGGAGCTCTTTTTCTGTAGTTGAATTATTGGATTGAGGCTTGCCAAGAGATGAAAATCTGAGATACGGAGTATGAGCAGAGGCTAAACCCTTTTCTTGCCCACCTTATCAGGTGAATGGAGGGGAAAGCCTTCTAATGTACCTCCTGTGAAAACAGATGACGTATAGCTTTTTCTATCAGTTTCTACAGCATCTCTTATAGGCACATGTAAATATGTTGTCTTTTGCTTGTGCTGTACTATGAACAAATGCTTGTGTTTGTGACTTTATTCAATCTGAGTCATTTTCAGAGTAATTAAATAGCAAGACAGATTGCTTAGTTTAGATATACTTCAGCAAGTGCTTAGAGCACTAAAAAAAAAAAAGTAGAATGTATACACCATCTTACTTACACAGGCTAGGGAGAAGAATGTCTTGCAGGGATTACTGTTGACATCAAATGTCTGGTTTATAATAAGACATCAAGGTATTCTCTTGGCTTCAAGGGTCACATGAAGAATTTCAGTTTTGTAATTTTTCATGGTGTCTTGTTTCTGCCATGTATACAATCAAGTTTCTGTGAAGCATGATTCTATGACTCTAAATTGTTACTTGACGGATTTTTCTCAATATTTCACTTAATTATTGTGACCATTGCTACTTTGATCAAATGAATCCAATTCGGTTGTCAGGTAGATGTGGTGTATAAAAAAGTAGTTAAATGCAGTAATAGTTCGTGTGGTACATTACATTCTGAAAATGAAATTGATAAATATTATAGGGAAAATTGTGTATTTCACATCTTTCTTAAAATAATTTTTCTTCTTAGAGAGGCTCACAGTCAAACAGAGAAACGAAGGAGAGACAAAATGAATAATTTGATAGAGGAATTGTCTGCTATGATACCTCAGTGCAATCCTATGGCACGAAAACTAGACAAGCTTACAGTATTACGGATGGCAGTGCAGCACTTAAAATCTTTAAAAGGTAGGTTTTAGGGAACTAATACTTGAAGTCCTTTTTCTATCAGGAGTTATACTATGTGTTTTCTTTGGCAAATACATCTAAGGTCGTCTATTTTGTTTACTTGCTGATTTCAGTTCTGAGTCTGTTCTTAATTTAATTTGATAGGCTTGTAGTTTCCAGAATTTTGTTCCTTTTTGGCTTTTTTTTCTGGTATACTAAGCAACTCTTAAGTGTTTGATACCTTGTGCTAAAGCTTTGCCTTGCAATCAAGTTAATCCTCGATTCTTTTTTGAAATTATAGGGATCAAGCAATTCCATCTTCCGTTATTTTCTAACCCTCAAATTAAACGTTTTGCGATCTCTCCACTTTCCTTCATACTTTCTGTAACAGTAATACATGTGGTCCTGTACTGACATCACTAGCTGAATGGCTAGTGAGAGGAAAATGCTCTTCATAGTCCTGTTTGTTACTGCATTGTTTGGGATTGCATCAGCTCTTTGTCTCTGTATTGGAATTTCTTGTTTATCAGTTGAGTTTAAAATGTACGCCATTGAAAAAGACCTTTGAAAAAAAAATACCTAAATTCTGTAAAGGCATGAAGTTGAAGGCCAGGTCACTTAGGAAATATTGAATACTTCTGACGAGTTATTTGTCTAGTGTGAGTTCAGAAAAAAAGTCTTGTAAACAACGGGAAACCATGCTAATGCTTAGCTAAAGAAACTGATCTAAGTAGTTTCACTGGTAGGGGGTATAGGGGGGGGCTTCAGCAGTAAGTTACGTTTTTTATAGTGTAGTTTACTAGTGTACTTTCATAAACAAAAGGCATAAAATTAAAGAAAAAGATTTAAAAAATAATATTTGTCAGTAGTCAAAAGGAACATCGTTATGACATACTTTAAACGAATAGTTGATGACTGTAATTACATTTGAGTCTTAAACACTATGTAATGTTAAAGAGTGCAAAGAAAAAGTGTTATTAAAAGCTGATGTTCTCAGTCACCTTACAAAGTACTCACAGATTTCAGTGAATTATTTAGTATAGATATCAGAGTCTAACGAGGTTATATTCTTTCATCTCCTTTTACTGTTGTAGCTTTGAGGGTTTTCTTTCTCCCGTAAGAAACAATATATACAAACACAAGTTACACATAAGATTTAAGGTTTTTTGGCAACGCTATTTTAGTATAATTTAGTCAACTGTAAGCAAAGACTATCTGCCTTGCAAAAAATTAGATTATGGATAAACATCTAATAAGAATCCCCTGAGTCTTAAGTCAAAGCAATGTAGGAAATGAATTATCTTAACAGTAATGTACTCAGAATATTTAGGATGGAGGGAATTCTCAGTCATCACAAACTCTTTAGCAGGGTCTTTGATGACAGGACAAAGGGAAATGGTTTCAAACTAAAAGAGGGGAAATTCAGGTTGGATATAAGGAAGAAGTATTTTACAGTGAGGCACAGGAACAGGTTGCCCACAGAGGTGGTAGAAGCCTCATCCCTGTTCAAGGTCAGGCTGGATGGCATTCTGAGCAACCTGATCGAGCTGTGGATGTCCCTGTTCATTGCGGGGGAGTTGGACTAGATGGCCTTTAGAGATCCCTTTCAACTCTAAAGATTCTATGAATTTCTGGAAGTCTTGTCCAAGTAGCTGAGAATTTTGCATAAATAATATCACAGATTAGCAGGGTACGCATTGCACTTGGAGTTTAAACAAGCATCTTCGTCTTGACAATGAAAACAAAAATCTATAGCTCAAACAGCATTGTTTTAACAGTGAATTATGAAAACTCTACTTCATCCAGCACTGTGGTTATATGTATCTTCAAAACAAATGCTTTAAGACAATATAGGATAATGAGTTGAATTATAGCAAATACAAAAAATATCTAGAAAAAGTGGTGTAAATTCTTAAAATGGCTAAGAAGGATTTTAGAGTATTTGACACAGATGCTGGGACAGTAAGTGTAATGAGTCGAATGTACAGTACCTCTTCAGTTTAACTACTTGGAGTGATTTTTTTGGATGGCTCAATATAGAGTACTAATGAGGCTTTATTCATGCTAGTAGAAGGCAACTGATAACATAGGAATTATTCAGATTCAGTAAATGTTGAAAGTTCTGGAACAGGTCTACAAAATGTTTCTAAATAATGCAGATCTCATAATACCATTTCTCTAGTAGTATACTAAAGATATCTGATCAAAAGTTTCCTTGTTTTGTGCTAAATAAAAGACATGGAAATATCTGGTGGTATGTCCAAATTCAATATCCACATATGTTTAAGAAGTTTGGTTGGTTCTTTTTAAGAAAAAAAAGGCAAAATTCTTAAAACTTTGATTCATCTGTCCTTATTGCAAAGAGAATTTACAAAATAAAGACCAAATAATAAATATAATTTTGTTAAAATTGAATTTTAAATGTATCTTTTGACATTCTATGTATGTCTACAAATAAGCTATTTTCCAGGTTCCACTAGCTCTTACTCGGAAGTCCGGTATAAACCTTCATTTTTAAAGGATGATGAGCTCAGACAATTAATCCTTAGGGTAAGTAGAAGGCAAATTTCTCGGTGAAATTATGTCCTCTTTAAAGTTTGCTGTTAACTTCAGTTTTTAGTTTGAGAGAGCTTCCCACCCCCACCTCCCTTCCATCTTTTCCTTCAAGCAAGTGCTTTGATGTGCTTAGTAGTTTTGATTTATAACCTCTGTACAGGAAACAGGATTTTTCATGAAGAGATACAGAAGATGATAGCAGATGGCAATCCTTCAAGGGATGATAAATCTGTGTACACTCTGCATATTTAATACTTAAAATGTTTGTAATACTATATTGAAGTCTACACACGAGCATATAGAATAATCTTATTTACATATAGATACACTTACAGTTGTTAGCTGTGCTTCATTTAAAATCCTAGCAATATAATTGGGAAAAGATGCAGAAATAATACCTGAAAGAAGAACTTTCTTTTTTTTTTTTGCATGGAGTCATACACCCACGCCCCTTTACTTTTTCTCTTTTGCAGCTATTTTCTTTTTCCTTTGCTGCAATAACACAATTTGGCACAATCTGTAAGATGACTCCATGCTAAGCTGTTTTGCAGCTGGCCTTCTTTTTCCCAAAGCTATGTTTAGGAAACTCTAGCTGTCTGTATTTGAAGGTCTAATTTGGTCCTTGCAATCTTTTAAATTGCTTTTTGCTGTGACTTTTAACTTATTTAATAAAAAATATACAAATGTACTTCCTTATATTTATCAGTATTCATTGTATATTTTAATTGTATGTTTTTAAATATTCTATTTTTATATTTTCAGGCTGCGGATGGATTCCTGTTTGTGGTTGGATGTAACAGAGGAAAAATTCTGTTTGTCTCAGAATCAGTTTGCAAAATACTTAATTATGATCAGGTGGTTATAATTGAGTTTCTTGGTTTGTGTTTACCTTACAACTTCTTCTACTTAGAAGTTTTTAAACTTTTTTGGTTTATTTTATCCTTTAGTATAATTTCTTGGAATATCCTTGGTTTAACCTCTTTCAGATTAAGGCCTAATTTCCTGGAATAAATATTTCAAAGTGCAGTCAGTGTTCGTGACCTGAGTAATAACTGGATTTTAGTTGATCATACTGTAGAATTGCTAGTCTGAGGGAAAAGGATAATTTGAAAATGTCCTAATTTTATCCCTGGGAGATTTCCTTTAAATGGTGATTTTCTTTCTTTTTTTCTTTTCTTTTTTTTAAACCTGAGGAAAATCAGTTATATAGCAGTGTGCCCAGGTAGCCAAGAAAGCCAATGGCATCCTGGCCAGTATCAGAACTAGTGTAGCCAGCAGGAGCAGCGATGTGATTGTCCCGCTGTACTCAGCTCTGGTGAGGCCACATCTCACGTACTGTGCTCAGTTTTGAGCCTCTCACTACAAGAAAGACATCAAGGCCCTGGAGCTTGTCCAGAGAAGGGCGACCTTTGCATTAAGGTTAGATAGAGACTGGGTAAATAAAAAAGATGGAGCGTTTATCCTGCTTTCTTAGAAGCTTTGCACTACGTCCATTAGCAGTGCTGTTTTGCCCAACTAAATGAGAGCTCAGAGTCATTAGGTAGCATTAATTTCTTCCTATTTCTTCCCCTTATCCCCCCCATTCCCAAAATAATCCGTGAGGGTAGTTATTTTGCAGATAACCTTCTTTCTAAAGGATCAGAAATCATGTTAAGTAAACAAAAAAAACCATTCTGTTTTGCAACACTCGATCCTTTTGAATATGCAATTAAATTGAGTATTTTTTCAAAGGGAAGTTACAGATTATATATTTTGCTACCCTGTTTTGATAAAAATAATGGAAAAGTAAATGCAGATTGATATCAAAAAGTTTAGAATAACTGGTTTTTGTTTTTCAATAGCGCAGATTTTTTTTTCTCTTTTAAATAGACCAGTTTAATTGGACAAAGTTTGTTTGATTACTTGCATCCAAAAGATGTTGCCAAAGTTAAGGAGCAACTTTCATCTTCAGATGTCTCTCCCAGAGAAAAGCTTGTAGATGGCAAAAGTAAGTCGTATTTGAATGCACTCAAATTTCTTTTTTATTTTTTGAGGTGTTAATAAGTCAGTTCTTATGTAGGAAATAATCGTGTATGCATAGATGTACAAGCTTGAAATACAATTTCTATGAAAAAACATGTTTCAGTGCTCATCTGCTGCTTATAATTTATTTGCAGTTTAAAAATTAGCACAGAAAAGAACTTGTTGTAGGTAATAAGAGTGATTGAATTTAGCATTGTTGAACGTTTACCAAGTTGTAGTCTGACATTCTTTCTACCAGGCATACTACTTTTTTTTCTTGTATTTGATAGGTCTTGTCAATACAAAAGACCTGATGTAGTCGAACATGGAATAAAATACTTCAGTATCAAGAATCACTGTCTTCTCTGAAAATGCTAAGTGTCAATCCGAATTTAACCAAATCTGTTTACAGTTATTTCTAATATGGAAAGCATTGTGTATTCTGCAGCTAATAACTATTGTATAGCTGGCTTTTATAGGCATCTTTGCGCTTCTTCTATGTACCAAACAGAAGTTGAAAGTTGATAAAGCATATTTATTACAATATGATTCAAAATGTTAAGTATAGCTTAAATTCAGTTTTGCAGTTCTTTTTAAATTTGGAATCTGTGTTATAGCCATGTTTTCTTTGCCTTGTTTAAAGTTATTAGGCGTTTTTTCTTTTGTAATTGCAAGGACAAAATTTAGGCAACTAAACAGTAAGGAAAACATACAAGAAACTGAAGATAAGGCCTTGGACTCAGCAGCTTTATTCTTGGATTTTTTTGTTTTCTTTAACTACTTTACTAAATTTTTGTAAGCTGGCTTGCAAGTACATACAGATTTCCAAGCTGGACCAGCTCGACTGAATTCTGGTGCTCGACGTTCCTTCTTCTGTCGGATAAAATGTAGTAGGACCACAGTCAAAGAAGAGAAGGAGTGCTTACCCAACCCAAAGAAGAAAGGTATTCAAACAGTGTAGCTGAAACGGGGGCTTTCTGTCTTGAAATTTGGTATATTTAAGTTCCAGGCCAGTAGTGTGACCCTTCTAATTATCACTGATTTCACGTAGTAGCTGTAGAAAAGTGTAAATATGTACTGGGGGCATGTTTTGAAAAACAGTCTAATTGTACTCTTTCTCCTCCCAATTCACTCCTGAGAAGAGGAAGGGAGGAAGGAACCTGGGTTGCATTGTTGGTTTAGGAGACACGATCTGTTCTAGTCAAATTTTTGACAGCACTGGAGCAGATCAGAAGAGTTAAACTAAATAACATATGTCTTGAAGATAACTATATGAATAAGGCCTGCAAAATCTGCTGTTTTGGAGGAAAAAAAAGCAAGTAAAACCTTCATCTGATTTACATTTTGTATTGTGTGTACTTACAAAATATGACTTTTCCTTTTTTGTTTTTTTTTTAATAGTAAAGTTAATTTATTGTGTAATTCCATTTCTTTTTCCAATTACTTTAATTTAGTTCATAGTTTTAATTTAGTTTTGGTATGCCTGTAGAGCAGTATATTCTTGTCAAGTTTTCAGTGAATTAATCTTTTTTAAACGTGTAATTTCCAGCTTTTGTTTAATGTCTTGGCATTAATTTTTGCAAAAAAAAAAAAAAAACTTGCAGACATTATTTGATCTTTAAGGAATCTTCCTACTTTTTTATTTCAATGTAACCTGTTACTCTTGAGATATATTATACAAGAATACATTCTAAAATGGATCTGCCACTGAAAATTGGAAAAATTCTGTCTCCCTTGATGTGACAACTAACTTGGTGAGATAAGAATTTAGCTGTGACAAACATGCTTTCACGGAAGCAGTATTCAAAGAGAACAGATTAAAATTTAGTAATTGCAGTAAAAATATGTTAAGATCTTAGTGTTCACAGAAGATAATTTGATTTGGAAGCTACAGAATGCTTCTTTAGTTTATTTGAATTTATAACATATCAGAAACCATATAAAGAAGAAACAGTGGGTTGCTAAGCTTCTGTTTTGTTGTTTTGTTTTTTTTTCCTGTGAGATTGCACTGTCAACACCTATAATTTATCTCCATAAATCTTACATAGGTTTAGAAGCACTCTCTTCAGGTAAGCCAAAATTAAGTAGAACAAAATTAATTTAAAAGCACAGTGTAAAATTATCTATAGCCTTCTACAGTTGTTGTAAGTATGCATAAAATATGATTGCTGGTCTTATGGTGTTAGATTTTTTTAATTATATTTTGAACCATAAATGCCTATTTTATTTCTTTGTACTAGATCACAGAAAGTATTGTACCATTCACTGTACTGGATATATGAAGAACTGGCCTCCTAGCGAGGTGGGAGTAGAAGAGGAAAATGATGTAGAAAAGAACAGTAGTAACTTTAACTGTCTTGTTGCAATTGGGAGGTTACACCCTTACATTGTTCCACAAAAGAGTGGAGAGATAAAAGTCAAAGCAACAGAATTTGTTACACGATTTGCCATGGATGGAAAATTTGTCTATGTAGATCAGCGGTAAGAGTTTTCTTCTTTAATGAGGAGGAAATGACGTGACTTAGTTAGGTTTTGTAAACTTTTCTGTCAGAAAGGACTGCAATTTTTCAAGCAGGATAGAATTTCTAGATCTGTACACACAAAGAGCTTTGTCGTGAATCTCAATCCTTGGGCTTTATTTTGTTAAACATAAAGTATAATGTAGCAAAATAAGTGTATTGTCCTTTAGGAAAGTGTAGGCTAGCAAGATGAAAATGCATCATAACATACACTCATATACGTATATATTCATAATTAAAAATTTCAAGAGAGTGTCATAGCTATACATATGACTTATATTTGTTTATAAGCTGCACTGACAGAGAAAAAAAGTAATAAGCTCTTCACCAAAAATGACTTATTCTTTACATCTTAATGTTTGGAGCAAATACATTACATTAAATAAGTTACAAAATTATTTCATTAGAAGCGTAAGCCAAGTTCCTATTTTCTGAACTTTTCTAAAACAGATTTTTGTTTGTCATACAGACTGTTACCACTTCACATTTTCATTATTGTCACCAGAAGACTTTGATTGCTTTCAGCCACCTCATCTTGTATCTGAAAGTGTCAGTTCAAACTTATTCCTTAACCTGGCAGAGCAAAATTTAACTATTAATTTTTTAAATGACTCATTGTGTGGGTTAGGTACTCCGATTGCCTAATTGGAAGAGCTAATGATCGTATGTACTTTGTGTTCATTTAAGTTGTGCATACAAATGGCTTGCATGTTTAAACACTGTTATTTTGTCTTTGAATTGATACTCAATACACAGTCTTGTTATCCTGTGTTATTCATTGCAAACAGATTCAAGGTAAACTGCAGTCAATGTTTGCTATTGTTTTAGAGCTATCCTAATGCCGTATCTTTTCCCAAACATGAACGTAAGCATCTATTTCTTTAAATATTCATTTTCTGCTTTATCTGATACTGAAGAAAGCAAGCTTTGCAATTGTTTGAATCCACCGCAGTTCATCTTCTTATTTCTAACAGTGCAACAGCAATTTTAGGGTATCTGCCACAAGAGCTTCTAGGAACTTCTTGTTACGAGTACTGCCATCAAGATGATCACAATCATCTAGCTGAAAAACATAAAGAAGGTACAAAATGATTGGTTCTCCCAGGCTATATACAACTACATGTAATTGCTGTGTGAAAACAGTGCAAATCAAAAAATCAGAAGCTGGGAATTAATGAAATTAAACAATCTTAGCATTGTCCCTTTTATGTCTGCGTTAAGACGTGCCCCCATAAAGTGTGTGAGAAAACCAGGGACAACTCTCTGTTGTCAAGGATCTTGTCAAGACAATCTTCTCTTGTCTTGGATCTTCGTGCAGTGCTTTAGTTGCAAGGGAATAATGCTTCTTTCAACCCCGTGCTTCAATTCTTTATAAGAATAAAGGAGTTCTGAAGAGCAAATGTGCCTAATAGTGTAATTAAAGACACCATTGATGAAAGTTCACCAAATCAGGAGTCTCCCCACTAGTCGTCTACAGAAACTTAGTACATGGGCTCTCACTTAAGATCAGTAGCATTGTTAAAACAGTAGTTTAATTTCAGAGAGGTCTTATTCTGTACATTTTTCTGGCATTTAATTTGAATTTCTGATCATCAAAAACATTTTGGTTTTTTGATACCACAAAACATTTTTTTTTTTTAGCTCAACTCTGTCCTTGGAAGTATGAATGTAGTGATTATAATTCCTCTTTCTTATCTAGTGTTGCAGAATAAAGAAAAAGTATTTACAAATTCCTACAAATTTAGAGCGAAAGATGGAACTTTCATTACTTTAAAGAGTCAATGGTTTAGTTTCATGAATCCATGGACCAAAGAACTGGAGTACATTGTATCAAACAACACTGTAGTATTGTAAGTAATTCATTATATAATTCTCCATGTTAATTTTTGTCTTAATTACAGTTAATGTTAATAGAAAACAACCTGTTTAAGAAGCAGAGCATGATTAGAAAATACCAAAAGTGCATAAAGAGGTTGAGTAACGTGGAAGAATGTTTTGCATTTGATTTGCACCAGTTGATTTTGATTTCAGGCTCGGGTCATGGATTTTACTATGAAAACCGTGCAATTTACTCGTTGAAAAATTAGAGGAAAGAGTTTCTTATTAAAGGAAGGAAGGTCTTTTAAGAAAACAGGTAGAAACAAATGGAAGTATGACATTATTTCTTTTTTCCTTCAGAGCTTTTAAGACTGCATGTGTTAGAATAAAGAGAAGCATGACTGATAGATCATAGGAAGTATAAGGCAGGACAAAAAGATGCTCTCCAAATTGATTGCAAGGGAGCAGCCTATAAAAGAGTAAATGAACTGTTGGAGTGTGTGTTTCATTCTTGTTTTGTTACGTTTTATTCCTTGTGCCTTGCAATGGAATGATAATTTGGATTGTTCCAAAGACACTGAGCATCCTTACCAATGATTGTGGCTTTCGGAGGGGGATGAAAGCGTTTTTATATTCATTAGACAAAGTGGTCAAGGGGGTCTTTTACCCATTCTGTAGTAGGTTCTTAAGCCAACATCACCTATCTATTTTGCCCTTGTCATTTTTCCCCAATAAGACAAGAGCAGTTAAAGCAGTCTGTGCTGCCACCAGCCAAAGGCCACTTTTGCCTGCCCTGGAGATCCAGGCACCTGCAGCTGTCTAGAGGAAGGGAGGTAGGCAGCAGCTGCTGGCAGAAAGTAGCTGCCGATCTGTCCTACCAGCAGTTGTTTCTGATCAGTGGCTCTCCCTTCTCTAACTAGAAATGGCAGCTTTGTTCTCATCATGAAACATAGACAACTATATTGGTCTTACTTATTCATTTTGGGAATGAGTGTAAACGAGTATTTAACTCAGTGCTTCAGAAATAAAAGTAGAAAGGATTGAACACTGAAATATGTGAGGAATATCTCATGTTATTACTAGACTGAACTTTGTAAAGTGCTGAATGAAATAAAATAGAAGTACACTGGATTTTACCACTGAAAATGTTTCTGATTTTTTTGTTTGCTTTTTTATTTAAATCTTAGAGGTCACAATGAGTCTGCTGAAGAACAAGTCTCCTATGGTTCCCAGCCTGCAGAAGGCAAGTGTTGCTTCTTACAGTTATCATAGGTGTATCTCCCGATCAGTCCTTGAAACTTTAGGTTTATTCAATCCAAGATTTTTTTTTAATGCTAAATTATTGTGCAAGGGAAAATAATTTTAAAGGTAATTCTAATGAGGTAATTTTAAAAGTAATTCTAGTTAGTTACAGCATTCTAATTCATGTAATTCATTTAACTGTGATCAGAGGAGCTTGCCACATATCTTTTGCCTCTAGTAACTTCTGATATGACTTGGTTTTTGGTTGATAGAACATGGTGCTTCTATCACACAGTCTCTTCATGCTTTTTCTGGTTTTCTGCAGAAATACAGGTGCAGTGAATTTAGCTACAGAATAAAGGGTGACATAGATATATATGCTGCTAACAGTTCTTTGCTGTGCATAAATTCTGATATCTATGTGGTTTTCTTTATCTTGCTATAAAGTTTTTTTTTTAATATTTGCTTTTGAAGTTCCTTTTAATAACATTTGTGAAAATACAACTTTTTTTCCTCGTTCTTTTTGAATTGTCTGATAGAGAATAAAGGTGGTAATGATTAAAGTTAGTAATTACATTGCTGAAGATGTCGGTTTTCAAATTAATATTATTCACTTATCTTTATATTTCAAATAAGACATAACAATTCCCAAAGGGTTAGTGTTTTATAGAATTTTATTTTTGACAGTAAGAGATTAGAACAAAAGCTGCTTTAAAATGTATCCTCAAGGTGGTTGTTCCTTGTTATATAATGAAACTGCTACAAACTTAAGATTTTATTTCATTAACTGTAGGTGCTGTAAAGCAGTCTTTAGTGAGTGTACCTGGAATGTCCTCTGGAACAGTTCTTGGTGCCGGAAGTATAGGAACTGAAATTGCAAATGAAATATTAGAATTGCAAAGGTAATAAACACTTAATATGATATGTTAGGGTTTTAAGTAAAGATGGAGAAGAAGGATATGTGATTATGTGGGGACTGTTCAAGTTTCATTTTTATTACATATGTTAAATATTTTGGTTGAGCAATGGCATTGTATGGTACAAATTACAAGCTAATCTAGATCTCCTGCATGGCCATACACATCACTGGCCTTGATAAATAGCTTTCTTCAAGGGATGCAATAATGGAAGAATTATATAACTGTCACTTCAAAAGTATTACTGTAATGCTCCTTCATTTTGAAATTAAAATGAGAAGATAAAATCACTAGGGAATGGTAAATTATTTGCCTGTGAATGGTGTTTATATTTTTCTGATAGCTTCACTCTGCAAACAGAGATTTCCTTGAAACAGTACCCAGTGGAGTGCTTTCATAGCCTGTTTTGTCCCTTGCTGATTGTTCTGAGCACAGACTAAAGTGATAGCTCAATCGCTCCCCAGTACCCAGCTGTAGATTAAAAAAATATGATTGCATCATTCCAAATGGAAATCCGTGCCAGATTCAAGCTGTTAATTAAAGACTGAGCCTTTTAAAACTAACTTGTTTCACAACATACCAAATGAATTCCAAAGGAAGAAGCATAAATTTACTGTGAATATATTCTGTATCTTTTTTATTTTGCATCCATGATGGTGCCTGGCTTTGCTTATAGACAAAGAGTTTATTATATCAATTTGCACTACATCAGCATTTGTTATTTAAGAACATTTTTTAGAAAGTCTTTGAGCCGGCTAATTCCAAGGCTCTTGGGATCCACGTGCACAGCTCTTTCAGGAATCAAGGCTTCATCAGAAGTTCCAACCACTTTTGTTAAGGTCAGATCTAGCATAATGGTACTATCATCTCATCAATATAAGACCAGTCATCTAAATGGTAGCTTTGGCTAATGAAGCTATCCCTCTGACTTTAGATCATTTATTTCCAGGTCCAGGTAAAGAAATGCCAAAGAATTGTTTATATCTTCAAATGCAGTGTGTTCTAAGATCCCGTGTAATTTTTTCCAGCAGCACATTTGCAACTGTGCCTTAAGGACTGCAATAATATTAAAACTTCCAGTAAGAAGTACACCAGTTTTGTAAATAATGGTAGAGATGTAAGGAATAGTTTAATATGCCATAGTATGCAAAATAGCAAGCCGCCTTAGATTTTAGGAGATGTCTGACTTGTCAGCTTGTCTGTGAGAATGTTATGGCAGTGTCAAAAAATTCACTAAAGTGAAAGCATCCACTACTAACACCTTCATTCCACCAAGCTAGTCATCTTACTGCAGAAGGCTATGAGGTTGTTTAAGCATGGTTTCCTCTTCAGCATGCTGAATTCCATGATCACAGATTATCTCCTCATAACATGATTGTCTTCTCAGCTGTCTTTTCATCAGAACACAGAATTTAATTTTCTGAAACAGTGAAAAACATGGCCAGAGCCTAAAAATGTGATGAGTCACAGTGGTAGATTTTTCTGACACTGTTTCCCGTAGTTTGGAATCACTTTCCAGCAATGAAGTCATGTCTCTTCACTAGAATAGCCAAATTGCCCAGGGACTTGTTCCTTTTGAATGAAAGGAAGAAAGGATTGCTATTTAAAAAAAAAAAAAAAAAATCCTTCTGCAGCTTGTTGACATGTTACTGACGTTATCCGTAAAGCAGGAGGAAAAGCACTGACAATCAAAAAAAAAAACCTGTTTGATACCATCAACATCAAAGACCACAAAGACAAAATGTTACATTTTAGTAATACCATTCTTAATGTCTTTCCATCAGTTCCCCCTATAAAGGGAAAGAGTCATTCTATCAGATTTTTTGAAGACCAGAGTAAGTTGGCAGAAGTTCTCATCTCTGATGGTAAATATCCAGGCCTGAGCCTAGAACTTATCTTGACTCTTACTCTAGAGCTTCTAACATCAGTGTAATATTCTTGATTTAGATCCCCTGACTTTTGCCAAAAACGCTCATCCATGTGAGCAATCAAAGTTAGACAAAAGAAGTTAACACCAGATCTTTTTTTATTAAATGATTTTGTGACTACAGGCATAATCCAATAGAATGCATATAATATCTGAATTTCCTCTCTCATTTTTTAAATATCCATAAGACATAGATGACTTTAGAACTGTGCATTAAGCATGACCAAGTTTAAAAAAGAAAAACGTCAGGGCTACACCTCTGCTTGTGAGCATATCTGAATTGGTTTAGCATCTGAGGAATGATCACTTCAGTTACAGCAATGCTAAAAGTTATTCAATCTGATCTTCTTGTCCCAGCATTTGGAGACAGCAGTACAGCTTCCCAAATTGTACGCTGGATTTTGGAATGCAGGGAACTAATAAATACTCTACTCAAGCAACTACACTTACTTTAGATAGGCTGTTTATTCACTCATTTCCCATCTTTCCTCCTTTATCACATTTTGCGTCTGAGGATGTGGCTGAATCTGAAGCATTCAGAGTGCCCCACTCTTCTATAGCCTTGTCCTTTGGGAGTCAGGAAGAGCGGGGAGAGATGGGAACAAAGACCCAAAAGGCCCTGGTACAACATTTCCAATGTTATTTTCATATCTGGCATGTTTGATAAGGGAGGATGAGAGGATGTGTTGTTAGTTTTCCTTCCACCATTTTGCAGAGCTTGCTTGTGTTGACTATATTCGGTATGTATTTCAAATATACCTATTTATTCCATTGTGTGTAGGTGAAACCTTGTATGCTCTTTGGTCTCTCAGTGTTGATGACTCAAGAAAAAGAAATTGTGCTCAAGTAACTAAGACCAATGGACTTTATTGATCTCTTCTGCTTTTTGCATTATCAAAACTAGAGCAAGAGAATTTGGAATCTTCAGGAGAATTTAGGACAGTATCTCGGTTTAGCTGGCTCATACTGTACCACTGGGGAGGAGGGATCTAGTGGGTTCTGCACCAGGCTGTTTTTCATTTCTTGATCAGTGTAACTTGGTAAATTGGTAAATCAACTGTATGTACGCAATTTTAGGTTGCATTCTTCACCACCTGGGGAGTTAAGTCCATCGCATCTCTTGAGAAAGTCACCATCTCCAGCTTTAACTGTAAATTGCAGCAATGTGAGTATATCTCTGTCTGTAAAAAACTGAAAAGTTACTGTCAGCTCAAAGCTCATGTTTGAGCCAGATTACTCCGGCTTGTGTTTTTGTGAGAGAATGTGTAAGGTATTGCCAACTTCATAGCAGCTATGAAAATTTGTTTTATAAGACATGTGACAGCAGCAGAAATTCCAACCTTAGTTACTGGGACATCTCTTCAGGCCTCAAGGGGCCATTCTCTGAAGCTAAGAGGACTGCAGTCACTACTCAGTTACTACGATCTTTGCTGAATCTATATGATATGCTTAATTTGATGAGTGTGATTCATGTGATAAGGACTCTTCTGAACTTTGTATTGCCTTAAAACTTTTGCTAAGTGATCATCAAAGAGTAAAAGTGTTTCTTACGTGCTTGAGTTCAGATTGACAACCTAAGTAAAATACCAGTTCTTGCTTTTCCTCAAGCATTTTTTCTCTACTTTAGCCTTTGTGTTCCTGAAGACCCTTTTAAAAATTCAGGCTGCGTGTTCCCAGTTTTTGAATGTTTAAAATTTTTACTTACAAGGTACTCCAGTGGTCTTCTAAAACAATAGATAGAATGTATTGTTTTGTTAATTTATCACAATTACTGGCTAAAGCTATGAAAGAAGTGTTTTTATTTTGTTCTATGCTTTGGTATCCTATTTGTTTTAAAATGCTTTGGTAAGGCGTTTCAACTTTATTATAATTTCCTAACAGAATATACACTTGACAGGCAACCCAAGAAATCTGTTCTGCTAAATTATATATATGAGTTTTACATGAAACAAATGGAAAAATATTTTTTTGCTGGTATATTTGTATTTGGATGACTTCCACCATCCCTATGGTAACAAGATGTGAAATAATTATAGAAAATAGTTGAGTTCATGATTCATGTAGCATAATGCATATAACATATAGAAGATGTATGAGTTTTTATCTTTTAGCAAGAATGTGTCAATATTGACATAGATTGATGTCACTGGGAATTAGTAGTTTATGGTACTAGACATGGAAATTGTATACTGGTGCATCTTGTTGTGCTGGATTTATTTACTGATTGTTCAGTTAAACACTCAATAGGGCAGATGCCAAAACTGTGACATACCTTTGACAGAGATATAAGTATCGCCTTTTATTTAAGCAAAGGCCTGAGCTGTGTGAATTCTACTTAAAAAAGAAAAAAAGAAAGACCTTTGTATGCAATAGGTCTGCCTCGATGCATATTATTTTATTGACTCTTATTTAGTTCTTAATGCTTTGGCAGCTATTTACATTAATTTTAATAATACTATTTTAATTTTAATAATATGTTACTACTGCTTCAGTAATGTAATAATTATGGTTAAATTTAGAATCTAATTCTAGTACTTCTGTTCTTTCAGGTGCCGAATAAAGAGTTGATTCAGTTATGTCCTTCAGAAGCTGAAGTTCTGGAGACTTCAGAACAAAACCAAGGTGCTATTCCATTTCCCAGTAATGAGCCTCTCCTCGGTAAGATTTATTTCTCTTTGGCTGTAGGGGAAGACATTTATAATAGTTTTGTATTTTTTAGTGCACTAATATACAACCATGTAGAAATTATGAAATTTCAGGAGATTTGTCAATGTCTGTCTGAAGATGAAAGGACTCTTAATAGAGATGTATTGTCACCAGAAGGGGAACAACACAATTTTATTAGTTATTAATTCTCATGAGAAAAATAACATTCTGCAACAGAAATTTGCTATGCCGTTCTTGTATTCCACTATATTAATTAGGGTACCGATGAGTCCTCTCTGCAGAGGAGAGGGATGGGTAAGGAAAGCTATTGTAGTGCGATGTAAAAGAGCTGGTTAAAACGTGTCAACTATTATCTTTCTTGTGTATGATCTCTTTCTTAACTCCTAACTATGAAGAGTCAGTAAAAATGTTTCAGGATTTTTTCATCCCTCCTTCAAGCATAAGTCAGCAGTTTGTGTGGATATAGGATTCTCTGACCCTGGGAGAAGAGAAGGCTATTGCATCATTTTTAATATGAAAAACAAAAGTACTGTTAAAGTCATATTTGTGCTTATCCTGTACCTCAGCTCTCAGGATGTTTTCCATCTCTCATTTATAATCAGTTACTAGAGCTTTATTTATAACTTATAGCTCTCTTCCAGTTGAGCTATGATCTTCAAATAAGGATTTGAAAGAGCATTCATCCAAGATAGGCAAGGCAACATAGTAGGAAACAAATTTCTACTTCAGTGGCACAAACTTCACTGCATGGATGTGAGTTTCAGTAGCTAGCCTTTGACTGTCTGCATACAGCCATTATTTCTATTATTTCATTTTTTTCACATTTACTGTACGTTTGCTTGAACTTCAGAGAAAGACGCTGTTTAAAAACAAATCTGTTGGAAGAGTTACTGTATTATTCATGTTTTGTACTGCATACATAAATGTCTCAATAATTTTGTAGGTGGTAATTCTCAGCTGGACTTTGCAATATGTGAAAATGATGACACTGCTATGACTGCTCTTATGAATTACTTGGAGGCCGATGGAGGACTTGGAGATCCAGCTGAACTCAGTGATATACAATGGGCTCTCTAGTTTCAATTTTTGGAATAAGAAGGAACTTAAAATCCTTAATGCACAACAACCGAACATCCTCAGTACTGTATTTTTTTTTAAATGTTTCATTGGAATTCCTATGTACTATCAATATATTTTTAAAGACTGAAGCCTTGTTCACAGAGAAACAGTTTCTGCTGCAACTATGGAAAAATGCAATATTTTTTTTCATGATGGGAACTTTGAAACTTTAATACTGAACTATCTGTAACTGGAATGCTTATATTTTTTCTAAGAAGCTTTAACCAAAAGGTACTGTACAATATACAGAAATATTTTTCTTAGTTTTAACACTTAAACTTTTATTTATTTTTTGCTTCAAATGGGACAACGTTGATTATCTATGTTGCTTTCTCTAGAACCTAGTGTACTTAGACTCTAAAAAATATTTATAGCTATTATATTTCATTGAAACTATGATATGCACACACTTTAAAATCAGGTATTGTAATTCCTAAATGATGCAGTTTTTGACTCTTTTCAAAAGTGCAATTTTTGTAGTCAAAAGTGAAAATGAAGCATACACTTCTGGGACCGTGGATTATAATTAGATCATCATACCAATCAGAAGAGAAGGTTTTGAGAAGAATCATTCCGGTCATTTCTCCAGTACACAAACATGATAAGGGTATGAGGAAATAGAAACAAAATTGTAATTGTTATGTTGTATTATTTTTAATGTATTATTAGAGGGACAGTGTGTAGAACCTAAGAAAAGTAATGCTATACCTGTAATAAAGCATTTTGGTTTCATCACAGATTATTTACTAACTAGAGAAGTCTGAATGGACTGTCTTAGATCCAGAATGAGGATATAGCATTATTAGTGAAAAATGTTAAAATTCTGTAGGATCTTTTGTAGTATTTCTGTTCTGGCAGATTAGGGTGATTTTCTATTTCTCGAGTCTGTGACTTTTTAAAAGACTTGTGTAACGTAGTCCTGTATAAAATGGTCTTTTGAGGGACAGCTTTTTTAAGACCTGTATCCCAGTTACAGCAGATGACTCAAGAACATGGCATTTAATAGATAGCATTAAAACAATATAGCATAATTATATTAAATTGATTTTTTATTTCTGATATTAAAGGTATAGACAAGTTTGTGTGTGAATTATATATCATAAAAACATAGATTTTTTTAAAATTTTTGGTTTAAGTTCATGTAATGAAAGGAAAGCACTGGAAGGCATTTGATATTTGTGCATCTTTGTTTAATACAAATATTAAAACTTAACCATAGGCACCACCATAAGCACTGTCCCATTCATTTGAAGTTTAAAGGTGGGAGGCAGGTAGCCCTTTCAGATCTTACAAAGGCAGAATGAAGTGTGAACCAAGAGGTGGCTTCTCTCTAACCAGCCGCCAGATGTCATGCTTCTACTGTGGGATGCCACCTGTCCATGAATAAATACACAATTTGTCAGCACTGACTTGCAGTGCTTTGACAGAGCAGCTTTGTATCTTATAGATATGAATTCTTTCAGAAATGATGAATTTTTGGTGACATCTTGTCCGTGTTTTCTAGAATGTTTTGTTGGATTCTTTTTTTTTTTTCTTTTTTATTGTCTGTAAATGTTTTGTACTGACCCTGCACGTGATTTCCTGCATTCACAGTTTTTTAAAGACCTGGGGCCAACATTACCTGTTCTTTAATTTTATTGGAATAAACTGTTTTGTTTCTTCACAGAAAAATAATTTGGGGCTGTATTGTGCAGCAAAGTGGGGGAAAAAATCACGGGCATTTTCTAATAATTGTTAGAACTGTATTTATACAAATTGTAACCTAACAATTTCAAACTTTGCCATTGTGAAATGTGTTTTCTCTTTTTTATGATTTTGACCATTAAGGTAAAAATGAATTCTAAATAAAACAAGAAGTACTGCAGCTAAGACAGAGAAATAAGTAAGTAAATGACTTACAGCTATACAGAGTCTCTTCAGCATAGTTTCTTTCTTATCTGATTAGCTTGAAAATGGTGCAGATGTTATTGAAGGAGCATATTAATTCTTTCACAAGATTTATAGAATTTTCCAGAGTTAAGCCACTATTTTGGATTCTTATTGCATTTCCCTAACTAATAAAAACAACAAAAAAAAATTAACTAAATCATTTGCAGTCAGTAATCAATATTGTGTGTCACAGTTCATTTTTAGATTCTTCCTTTACCGTTTCCAAATTTTCTGGTTTAAAGCAGTCCTAGAACAAAAAGTGCTGTTTGTAAATATTTATGATGTATGAAGAGGTGAATACAGCTGTGAAAAGTTATATGCTCATTTCTGTTTGTTTAACAGTACTGTCCTAGTAAGATGACAGATTTCTTGATGTGGAACAGGTTGTCAGAAGATGTGGTTAAATCAGGTTGATAAAATATTATTTTTGTGCTCAGCTGTTAGTCTGCCCACAACTGTCCCTACTCATTACATTTCAGTGGAAAATACTCATGCTTTGATATCCCAGGCTCATTCCCTGAATACCTAACTGGGAAGTTTGAAGTAATATGGATTCTGGTAGCTCCAGTCCCTAGCAGAGGTAACTTTTTCATTTACTCACAAGCATAAAAGGCTGAAGTTGGTCATTTTGCTGGTTGCTGACTGGAGTGTGTTCCTATTTGTGATCCAAACCAAAATGAAGAATATATTCTTGCTGCTTTTCCTCAAAGCCTGACCTCCGGCTTCTTTCACTTAGTCTTCTTTCTATGCTGACATATATCATGCAAGTCCATAGAATGTCCCGGAATTCCAGGAAGTAATCATCATGTCACTTAGGATTTCTCTGAAGGTAACCATTTTGTTCTCCATCCAAGATGAGAATAACTGTATTCTGCACAAATATGGAGGTTATGGCGATATTTGAGGGTCTTGGTTCTTGCAGGTTAAAAGCTGTAAAGCCATATTTCAGAGCAGCACCGTTAAAGATCCAGGAAAAGGTAAGTGGAGCAGTGAATGAGCTGCTGAAGGACAGCTTGTGCTGCTGCAGTACACTGTGCCTTCTAGAAGATTCATCTTGATAGCTCCTCTTTTCTGTGGCAGAGGGCTGTCATTGCTAAGCTAAGAGACTTCCTGTCTTCCTTGTGAGGAAGAGGTAGGCTTCCTGAGGTGCGTCACAAGTTCTCATGTCCCTTGGAGGCCGCAAAGAGCGGTTTCACTGATGTGGTTCATGTCTGTATAGCACTTTTTGTATGAGGTCCTGGGGAACTGCTGCCAAGCTATGTCAGCTTACTACTTTCTTTTTTTTTAAGGATATTTAAGGGTCCTAAGAGAGGTGCGTGTACGTGTCAGCTTCTGTTTTACTTTATTAAATGAGGGAAAGGGGAATGAAGTAGCTCAGAATGTCTGATTTATTGATGGATATGTTTGCATGTATGTGCAGTAACTATGTACAACTTCTTATTTTTCAGTTGTTTTCATGTCATAAAAAAAACTCTAGAAATAAACACACAATCTTTGGCAATCATAAGGAGGTGTTGGGGGAAAAATCCTCCTTGCTGTTTGTTGCTGTGATGGTGCTGGCCCTTTCTGGGAGGTAGCTGTTTGCTTCCACAGCATTTGCCGGATCTCAGAAGTACGTGACCTGACATCAGCAATCTGTCCTGCAGAATCTAGGGAACCTTGGCACAACTGAGAGAAAATTATGTCATCAGTGGGCTCTTCTGTAACAATGGAGTATATCAATGTGTTTCTAGAAAAGACTGAAGAGAACAGCAGAACTTTGAATACTACAGCATTTCAGTTAATTTGTCGTGATTTTAAACAAATCTAACTTCAAAGACTGCTTCTTTCTTAAATCTTGCAGGTGAGGCTAAACTATGGAGAAGAATGGGGCTTTAATATTTACAAAAAAAATAATTTAGAGTGAACTGATACAAATTCTTCAACCAGAGTGGTTCTGTGCTTAGATTTTGTCTTGTCAAAATAGGATAATAAGCAAATTGGATTCTTAATCCCACATACTTTGAGCACATCTGATTTGTCAGGCCTTTAAGAATGTCTTTTCTGGGGACAGATGATGCTTTTGTTATTATTTAAGAGATGGCAAATCTCTTATTCTTCAAAAAAAAAAAAAACCCATGCCAAACCAGGCAAGTGAATTTAGCATTGTGTCAGCAAGATACAGTCACCTGCTGAACACTTGTGCTGAAGAAATGAGTTCTGTAGGGCATAGGGCTTGTTGAGCTTCGTTCTGTGCGGGGCACCAGAGCAGCTGAGTTAGTGAGGCTGCCCTGTTCTCGGAGCCGCCATAGGCACGAGGTGACTCCTAAAGAAAATGAAGAATAGGAAACGCAAAGCATTGCAACAGCTTTAAGTGCTTTCATCTTGGGGGATTTCCTCAGCTTCACTTGGTGTCTGTTTGGCAAACCCCAAGGGATGTGTTTCAAGTGTGTCTATTTGAACTACCTGCACTGAGCCTGTGGAAACATCCTTGCTATTGCAGGAAGAGCTGCTCTTATCTGCTTTGGCTCCTCCTAGTTTCATTTTCGGATTACTAGTTCATTTGTGGGTCACTGCCTCTTGCTCTGGAAAAGACAGCAAACAGTTGTGTCTCCTCTCCTGTCTCTGTGCTGTCTCTCTCATGACTTCTTAGGGTTTTATGACAGCGGCGCTTTATGAACCCACCGCTTTCAATCTTAAATCACAATTCTATAGAGCCGTCTTGCTGGTGGTTTATTACAATAATTACAGCGAGTTCATAGGTTGTCTTTACAAAAAAACAACATGTATTTAGTTTGTTATAACCTTTGGGGCTTTTTATATCCTAGTTCTGGAAGGAACATCGAGTTTCCAGTATAAAAACATGTGTTGTGTATCTCAGAAATCAGAGGTCATTATTTCAGAGTTCTTACAGTTGCTTTGGTGGAAAGCCATGGGAAAGAGTCCAATGTCGGGAGAGTTTGCAGATAAACAAAAAGATTAAATGAAGTGAAGCTCCACATAGAGTTGCAGGAGAAATAAATTTTCCAAAAAAAAAAAAAAAAAGAAGAAGAAGAAGGCGGCAGACAGGACAACTACTTCCATAAATAATCTAAAATGTAATTCTCTACTGTGCTGCGGGCAAGGAACTTGTATGGCTGGGGCTGTAGAATGGGATCTCAATGGCTGTGATAAAGCAGAGGAGGTTGGGTTCTTGGTTCTTCTGTCTTTGGACGTCTTTAACCTTTATTTACTGATTCCAGTAAGCTTTCTTATCAGAATCGCTTTAATGTTATTTCAGCTTTTGTTGATAAGCATAAGGGGTAGTAACTTTAAAAATGCTGAAGAGGATTATTGGTAGCAGTCTGAGGGGAAAACATTCTGAAGTACCAGGCTGGAGTTCTTTCTCCCTTAGGAGAAAAAGGCAGCAGCTGCTGCCTTTTTGTGCAATCAGTTTCCCTGAGTACTCAAACCTATTGCACTAATCCACCCTTAGTCACATTTTTGAAATTATTGACTTGGGGTTTCTGGGATTATCTGATAACAGAAACAGAGCCTTATCTGTCTGAAAAGAGTCAGGATCTGGGCTGGTTGAAACTTGTGCTGGAGCAGCTTGTCAGCATTACAAAGGGGACCCTTTTTAGAAGGGGTGGGAAGTTGCCACTTCTGGCTCCCCATCCCCTCAGCCTGATGCTGGTGTCTTGCTTGGGGGAGCCTTAAATCAGGGTTATAGGGAACAAGGTGCTCAGAACTGGGATTGGCTGAGACATTAGCTATCCTGATGACTGTTGCGCTAAAACAAATGCAGAGCCACAGTTGTTGAGAAGTCTGGAAGATGGAACATCCAGTCTCTGAAATCACCCAGTAATGGGATTTTCATGGCGGGGAGTTTTTCATCACCACAGAACTCACCTGTTCTGGTAGTGCTTGCTCAGTCTGCTTGTGTGCCATGAAGTAACTGGTCACTGCTGCAGGAATTGGGCATGTAGGGGATGATGGGTTTGTGTTTTCCTCCTAAGTGATCAGATATTAACAGCTATTTCTAATTTGGTCACTGCTATGCGTGGAAATTTGTGGGCACTTCTGTCCATAATTCAGTGAAATATGGTGCAATCTTGTGTATGCCTTTGGGTGGTAAAGCTGTTCCTTGCAGTGAAACAACCTGTGAGACTTCCTACAACCCTCTCAAGAGCTGAAATGAGCAGGCAGTTATTTGTTCTTTGTGACTTCGTTTCTTCTGAAAGTTGAGTTTCACTGAGAACGGAGACACAAGCTTGTAGGATTTTTACTATGTCCCAAGTGGACTTCAACATTACCATTGATTTATACTAGCAACATCTGAGTGCAAACTTGACTCCGCAACAATCAGTTGAGTTTCTTTGCCCCTGGCTTCAGCGTGACCAGGATCAATATTAAGAGTAATTGCAGTGTGACTGTTAAAATTGAAGTTCCAAGTAGAAGAATTGGCTGGGCCTAAATCCTCTCTACAGCCAGGCAGTATTTTTATTATTATTATTATTTTGCTGCAGTTAATGTTGGATAGATGTATGGACCTTATATGTATAAGTAGGTATTTACAAGAGATATGAATTAAATATGTATATATCTATTTATATATGCTGCAGATGAGATCATCATAGCAGAACTTTGTCACTTGTAGATATTGCAGTCTATCTTTTAATGAGAACAAACTTTGTAAATGTTGCTGTATTTCAGGAGTTGATAGAATGAAGCCTTGTGCAGTTGGTCATAGCTAAGAAGGGAAAAGTATGCAGTAATGCACGTGTCATGCACTCAAGGTTAGTGCCACAGTTACCTGGAGAACAAGTTCTTTCTAAAGGCAAGTAGAATATTTATGTCAAAATAACAAAATAAGCTCACATTTCACATAACTTAGTTAATAGCAAAAAGGTTCTTCGATATTTTTGCAAAGGATGCAATATGTTTCTGCACTCTTGGGGTTGTGTGTCTTTTTATGAATAGTTTTTAAATTGCATTTCAGCATCTTGCTGCAAGTTCAGGTCAAAATCTAGTTAAAATATGCTGACGCCCACTGTCCATTTTCAAATTAATGTAAAAGGTTTTTAAAAGCTCAGGCACAAATTGTTGAACAGTCTTAATCACGTTTATTATCATCACTCCCTCATGATCTCACAACGGTTGAACTTAACCATCAGCTGAAAAACTGCAGCCCTTGGTAGCTGCTCAGCTGTTGTAAATAATGAGTGGTTCATTTTATGAGCTTTAAGTTTGAGGCAGTAGCCTAAAATTGACTGTGTGTTTGATTTTTCAGCTAGGATAAGCGTAACCCCTATTTTTGTGCAAGTGCTTTAAAAATAGCTGCAGTGTGTGGAAAAAATAGTGGGTCTTGTTGCTGTTGGGAGTTTGTTGGCTTTTAGTTTTGAAGGTTTAATAATTTCCTGCAGAAAGATCCCTGCTTTAACAGTACTGCCCATTGTGTGATAGTGCTGTGCTGTCTTGAGAGATTGCAGTGCTGATGCTGAGTAGGCTGCTTTGTATATGGTGCAGTACAGTACTGTGCAAAGTGAATCCTGGAAGTCATCTAATCATGAAGATAGTGGAGCTCGCAGGACTGAGAACATTGACTTGTCTTCTTCTACCTTGCTCCAGGGCCAGCCTGGGCACTGCCGCACACCACTACTCAGTAGAGTCTAAACCTTGCCTAGAAGCTTCATCTTGCATGCATTTTGATGTAAGTAGCTTTCTTCACAGGGCTAGCTCTGTTCTGAATTAGCCATGTGTTTAAATAACTGTTTGCACTTTGGAACATGTAAGGTAGAATTAAACTCCACAGATTAAATTGCCTCTTTGGTTGGTGGTTGAGTGAAAGTTGTAGCAGTTTCATGCCAGCACAGTAATTCTGTGCTAGAAGTGGAGTAAAAAGAAAAAAAAAAAATGCACACACACACACACAAAAGAGGAAAAAATAGAAAAACAAAACAAAACAGGTAAAGTCACAGGAAAAAAAAATTTTAAATTGATGTTTTAGCAAAGGCTGACAGCATCAAAATTGCATTAAGATATTTGTAAAATAGTATTTAAAAGTGACAGAAGTGATCTGCACCTCAGCTTTAAACCTTACTAGATTTTCAGTGCGAGAGTATTAGTTAAATTTTCGTTAAATTTGTCTTAAAGAAATGCTTACATTCATTAACATTAGAAAAGGTATTAATAGCATTTTCTTGAGACCATGTTTCAGTAAACTCTGACAAATTGCCAGGTTCTTTCTGCATCTGAGACAACACTAGCTCAGAAAGCATTTGCTGAAACTTCAGAGCAAATGCAAACAGTAATGATTGGCTGAGCAGTATGGAAATAGGAAACTTGGCAGGAGAGCAAAACCAGGACAAACATGAATTCAGCCATCATTTAGCTTAAGCAAAGCCATACATTAATAGCTGCAAACTTTACCAGGCAGATGTGACTTCCCTTTTGTATACTCAGAATCCCACTTTGAGACTTTTTAGTTTTGCCTCTTAGTTCTCAATGTTCTAGTTGTTACTGCTGTGTATTTTTAGCAATTAAATTAACTTTCTCTCCTACAGCCTATAAATGGAAATGAAAACATTTTCCAGTCCTGCCTGTTGCAACTCATGCCTCTAGAAGAGAGGAAAGATCCACAAGGCTAAAACGGGAATAGAGAAGGGAGCACAATTCTCTGCTTCACTGTTACAAATGGGAGTTTCCTGAGATGACCGCAGGACTCATAATCAAGCTTGAGGTGAAGGCTGACCAGTGAGTGCTGACATTGCTCTTTTTTTTTAAGTAGATGAGATCAATACATACCCCTAAATTGTCATGAAAATGAAGAATAATTCTGAGTTGGGGTTTGCATCACCTTCTCTGCTTATGCTTCTTCAGCCTTCCTGCCAAAGAGGAGCGAGTTTGGTTCCCTGCTTGTATTATGATTTGAAAGCATGTGATGGAGCAGGGTGCCACCTCCAGCTGTACGTGAATGGCAAGTGGAGGCCTATCCCTCTTGTGATTCTTCAGAAACAGGTGCTCTTCAGTCCCTTGCACATACACATGTTTTTCTGTAGACAGCGATCTTGATATAAAGTGCAAATTAAAACAGAGACATACTCAACAAGGCTGAACTTCTCATATTTCAGCTTTGTGTTACCCCCAACCTCACAGCATGTGGCAGCGGAGGTAACCCCATCACCTCATCTTCCTCCTGAAGGATGAGGGTTCAAGTAGGTTTTTACCAGGTCTTTATGATGAGAAACCTGGGGTGAGACTGACTGAAGCTGCAAAATCTCATTCTCTGGGTTTTGATTTGGTACAATCAAAATATTGGAATAACTGGCACAAATATTCCTTTGGATTCCATAAATGACTTGATTTCATTTTGCAAATCATAAAACCTTTTTAGCATTTTACTCCAATTTAGCCATTGGCTTCTGGCTTCAAAAAAGTAAATTATGTCCACGTAATCAGTATCCATACTTCTAAGGAACTGCTGGAATTAACAATGATTCAATCCCTTGGACTTTATGAAATTCACAGCTTTGTCAATTTATCATAGAATCATTAAGATTGGAAAAGAGCTCTAAGGTCATCTAGTCTAACTGTGCACCTATCACCAATGTTCCCCACTAAACCATATTCATTAATACAACATCTGAATGTTTCTTGAACGCTTCCAGGGATGGTTGCTCTACCACTTCACTGGGCAACCAGATCCAGTGCTTGACCACTCTTTTGGAGAAGAAATTTTTCCTAATATCCAACCAGAACCTCCCCTGGCACAACTTGAGGCCATTCCCTCTCATCCTATTGCTAGTTACTAGGGAGGAGAGGCTGACTCCCAGGTCCTTTTCGTCTGTACAGTCTGTAGCGTTCCCTGGGTTTGTTGTGATCGAAGTGCAGCACCCAGCACTTGGTCTTGTTGGACTTCATCCCATTGGCCAGCTATCCAGCCTGTCTGGATCCCTCTGAAGGGCCTTTGTACCCTCAGGCAGATCGACACCTCCTCCCAGATCAGCGTCATCTGGGAACTTACGGGGTCCCAGTGCTCTCATCCAGGTCATCAATGAAGATATTAAACAAGACAGGCCCCAGTACTGATCCCTGGGGAACACCGCTTGTGACCGGTTGCCAGCTGGATTTAATTGCGTGCACCACCACTCTCTGGGCCTGGCCCTCCAGCCAGTTCTTTACCCAGCAGAGTGTACCTGTCCAATTTTTCGCATGACGTTATTTGCATGATGTTATCCATTTTTAAGGCTTTCTCACATAAATTTTCTTGATGTACAATGCAGCGATATTTCATCAAACATGAGTTGCCATTGGCAATTGCACTGTCTTCTGTTAATTTTATAAGTTCCTCTTTTCACCAACTATTGCTGGGGTGCAGTCAGTATCTATACCAGATATTCTGACATGATATGTTTTGATGTGACTGAGCGCACGCTATAGGCATGAGGACATACTTAACAGTGCACTGTGCCTCCCCATGTCCCAGGGCCAGGCTGAGCCACTCAGTGTGGCAGAGATGCCACCATGATGGGAAGGGGGCAGCCACACTACGAGCTGTGCCAAGCTGTGGGTTGGACATGCTTGCTCTTAGTTTTTACAGAAGTAGAAACTTGGCTTTGGACATCAAATGACTTTGTCCTGAGGCCACGCTAAAAGCTAGCCCACAGATTGTTTCCCTCTGTGCTGTTTCCCAGTATGCCTCAATTTGGAGGCAGAGATATTTCCTCACCCAGGGAGGATGCATCAAGTTCACCCCTGGTTTCCTTGGTTGCTTCACCGAGCTTGCAGACCCAGGTTATGTTGTAGCACCTGTTGTGATTGTGCTTGTTTTGTAGGATGTATTTATACCTCAGATACTGGGTGGCACTACTCACTAGTTATGGTTCTCACAAATTTAGAAAGCTTGCAGTTTGTTGTCAAAGGGTGATGTGCAGATGTGAGAAGATGTTTGTAATGCTTAGACCAGCCTCCAGGTGGAAGGGGGGTTTATAATGGCAAGCAGGGAACAGAAGATGCTGGGCTGAGATGAAAGAAACTAGGGAAACTGTTGGGACCATGTTTCCTCTGATTCTTATTTCAAAGCCAGTCAGAATCTAGAGCCAAAGGCAAGAACCTGTTTGCTATTTTCAGTGGCTTAATAAGGCTGAGACCGTCAGCCACAAGAAACTGTACTGCTCACAATATCCTGTGCTTTTGGTAAAGAAGGTCAGTGGGGCATATCCTGCGTGCAGTGGCTTTGTTTCTTGGCAGGGGTTGGTCAGGTGGATGGACTCCAGCACTTTACCATCAGTGTCTAGAACTTCATTTGGCCTCACTTCTTTGTCCTCAGCCTCACAAGACCTAGAGCGGGCTCCTTTAGAAACGGTAGTGAATGTATTCAAAGATGTGCACTGATGCAGAAGTTTTTGTAAACCCATGAAAAAGAAGGAAAATAGCAGAGAGCACTCCCATCGCTCTATTTTTATCCTACCTGACATTGCACATAGAAGGATACTGAATTCAGCAAACATCCATTTTAAACACCTAGCCATTGCCTGGGATAGCTGCGTTGACTTCTGCTGCTTTGCTGCAGGCAGCCTGTGTGACCTTTGGAATTCGCTGCTACCAGTGACATCAAGGCTCAAAGTACTCCGCATTTCAAAGGCCTTTTTTGGAGAGTAATTGCTTGACTGTTATGGTATAAGGAACCATAAAGTGCAAAAAGAAAAGGGGCACTAGATGTTTGTGATACTCTACTGGTTTTCCAGGGGAAGCAGCACATATGGAGAGTTAATAATTGCCAAAAATGTAATTATTTTCAAGCTAGAGGCTACACTTATGAACCATGTATAGAGTAGATGGCTAATGCCATACCAATGTAAAGAAATTGATTTCATAGCCAGGAATAGGATGGGATGGAAAGTACTTGCCAATTTGCTAATGAGTGTGTTATACCACGTGTTATATCATGTGTTAAAGCCATGAAAATGAATGTTAGATAACACTGGAGTGGCTGGACTTCAAGCTGAAGCTGCTGGTTCTTGTTACCTGCTGAGGAACACTGCAGCCTTAAAGTAATCATGCAAGCACAGAATCACAGAATGGCTTGGGTTGGAAGGGACCTTAAAACCCACCCAGTTCCAACCCTCTGCCATGGGCAGGGCTGCCACCCACTAGCTCAGGCTGCCCAGAGCCCCATCCAACCTGGCCCTGAACACCTCCAGGGATGGGACATTCACAGGTCCTCTGGGCAGCCTGTGCCTCTCTGCCCTCTGAGTGAAGAATTTCCTCCTGACATTTAATCTAAATCTCCCTTCCTAATGATTTTCTTAGTAACTCTTCTATAACTATAGCAGAATAAGCATAATGAACGAAACCTGAGCTGCACATCAGAAACTGCACTTGCAAGCAGAAATACAGTTTTTCAGCTTGATTAATTAAAGTATAATCAATAGCCGGGACACAGCTGTTGACTAGGAAGTAAGCATATGGAGTTGGTCCGTGACTGTCTGAAGAAAATACGAACTTGTGCGCACATTAGCCATACGCTTCTCTTACAGCAATTGCTGTTTATATTTAAATCTTGTCAGATTGAGAGTAAGCCTAACTGTGACTTGATGTTTTTAAGGTTTTGGAGAAAATGGCAAGTGAAGATGTGCATTGTGCTAAAAGCGAGCATAGTGCAGTGCTGCTATCTATAGTATTTCCTGTCTCACAATAGTCTACCCAGCTGCCTTCTATATAGCTGCGTGCTCAGTCCCGAGTAATGATGCACAGAAGATGTAATTCTGCAGTGTAGCACAGTGCCAATGACAGCTGGGGATTCACTACTCCTGCACATTAATGAAGGCTACAGAGGTCTCTCAGATCCATCGGAGATGCACACAGCCAGTTACTGAGCTGAGCAGTGCCGTCGCTGAAAGTCACCCCATGTATGCAAAAGACAAAGACAGCACTCACATCAAGCCAGAAGGGAGTGTTTTGGTTTCTCTGAAATTCTTCAAAACGCTGGTCCCAATTACTAGAAAGCACATGGGAGCAGCTATGGCAGAATTCACTCATTTGCTTCTCTGTCTTGTGTGAGTAACACAGGCAGGGAATTCACAAGGAACTGCTCTGATTCAAGTGCAGCTCCAGCTTCAGAAAAGGAGGTGCAGCAGGACCTGAAACCAACATCTGCTCCTTCTCAGAGCCTCTTCCACTGCTTCCCATCTTTTTTCTTTTAAATTAGATATGTTCTTTGTTCTTTCTGACTTTCCGAAAGGTTGGTTATGGCACAGAGCAGCCCCCCAGTACGGTCCTCTCTTCTGGTCAAAAATCAGTGTGCTGTGAAGAGGAGGGCTTGCCACTGCTCACCTTATCAAAAGTGCCTCCTTCTCCCCGTGTAGCAGCATCTCTCAGCAAGGGGTGAGCATCCCAAAATAAATGCCTCTTGAGGGTCAGGTTGTTCCATCTACTGTTTCACCAGAAAGTTTTCAAACTTTGTCTTGGCCTTACGATAAATATCGGCCAGACCAAATAAGTCAGGAAACTCCTGCCCGATTACACGCTTCCCATGGCCAGGGCCATCCCTGTGCCCACACACGGGCATAGCCAGCCCAGCTTACTTGCCAGTGGTGCCTTGCCACACCGTTTGGGGGGCACTGTGCACAGCATGATGTGCTGAGATGTTGTCTTATGTTAGATGAGAAAATACACCGTAGTTTGCCGTCTGACAAAATCCAGATTATTTACACCACGAGTGGATGTGTGGGAGCTTGCTTACCACAGGCTTCCTTCTCTTGCTACAGCTCATTTCCTTTGTTCTATATGGCTCTTTCTGACATGAGTTGGAAACAAAAGAAAATTGCTCCTTTTTGAGTCATCCCAGAAATGATGCTTTATACGAGCGGATGCTGAATTTTCTGCCTTCCGGACTCCTTGTCTGCTATTCTAAGCTTAGAAGCTGTACCTTTCTTTTGAAACATCACTGGGATGATCCAAGGAAAGCAGATAGTTTCCTTCATCATGTGAACGTTATGTTAAATGAATTACATGAGTCAGAGCTGGGAAAAAAAAAAAAAAACACCACAGTGTATTTATTGTTCATTAAAAATTCCTTGTCGTGAGGGGCATCTAAGATGATCTAAAAGCTAACCATACGCTGAGCCTGATCCCCAGGTCGCATACATCAGCATGGCCACATGCAATCACTGCAGTGACACCATCTTCCTCAGCATCAGCCCTGATGTATCAGCATGTACATCTGTGATTTAATGGACAAGTAAACACACAGAGCCAGGTAAGTGCCCAATGAGTGCATGTGCAGCAAAACAAGTCATCCCAAACAAAGTTTATGCTAGCTTAAGTTCAGAAACATCCTCTCCAGATCTGCCTGCTTTGGCTGCTAATGCTTGCTTTAAATGTCATTCTGTGCTGTTTTGACATTTCCCCCACCCCTGCAAGCTACAGAGCTTGTCTAAGAAGCTGGAGGGGCTTTTTTCATGAAGTGGGAGCATTCAAGCAGATAGGCAGAAGAGCTGCAGGGCACCAACAAATAAATGATACCAGCCCTCACTGAACATAATGTGGAGGCAAATTTCAGCTGTCAGACAGATGTGCTTGCTCCTCCTGCTCCATCAGAGGATGTACCTTAGAAAGATACCACGACACAGCTCTGTGGTGTCCTGTTCTTGCCTCCACAAGATGCTTATGTAGTTTTAAACAGAAAGTGAATATCTATGACAGGTTACAGCAAAGGATGGAGGATAAAGACAAGGAAAAAATGACTGCAGATTGCCATTGCTTAACTTGGCATTTTGCAAATAGGTCAGAATGGTGGAGGCAGAGGGTTTAGAGTGTGCCTGAGTGAAATCTGCTGTCCCTTTCCTACCAAATAATAGAGCGCTCAACTACACTTCTCCCCACAGACTTTGCAGCCGTGGCAAACTATCAGGCTGTGGTAGGCGTTTCATTCCTAGAGAATCAGCTGCACAATCTGGTCACCTGGGACTCCAAAACCCACAGGTCAGTGATTTAGACAGCTGGAAGGTTTGGTGGTCTCCATGTCACCGGCGAAACTGCTTTCCTCACTTAGCAGCTCACCACATTCCCCGGTGTTCTGCATCGTCAGATTAGCTGGTGTGAAATTGACAGGTTTCTCCTGTACATCTTGATCTGCTGGAAGAGATTGCTGCTCCAGGTGCTGTTAGCTAAGTGTCCTGCCTCTACTGTTTCATGTCCCCAAACACCTCTTCTTGGTAAGGATTTATTTCTGGTTTGTGTTCAAAACGACACCATCCTCACCTCAGGTCCTTCCCTTCACGCTGCCCTGATGGAAGAGTGCAGCACACTGGCCCAGGCTCTGTGAGGGATGATGATGTGCATAGGAAAACACTTCGCACAGCATCTGTTGGAGGAATGGTGCACATTCCTCAGAGATGCATGTAAGCACATCTCCTGCTCTGGAAGTGCCCTAAGCCTTGTTCTCCCTATTCATTTCCTGCCAGGCTATCTCCTCTCCTCGTGCTCCCATGCGGCTACAGGTGGTGGAGTTTCCTCCAATCATTTTCACGGTAATATTTTATTGATGCCAGAAGCTGAAGTCATCATAAACAGAGATTATTCCCACCTGTGAAATTCCAAAAGGCACTGGCAGATGTGCTTTGTCTAGCTTGGGCTAGCTGCTTCCCCACCTAAAGCAAATTCTCACTTAAACAAATCTTGAAACTCAGGGCACAGGAGGGGCACGAGCTCAGAGCAGAATGGGAATTTACTCCCAGCACCCAGTTTGGAAATGCCACTGCTACGCTACGGGTTGGATGAGACAAAATTTTTGCAGCTGCCTAAACTCATCTTGGTTGAAGTCACGGGGGTCTATGTCAGTCTCCCCAGATGCCTTTGATGTTTGTCTCCTAGTTAATGCGGGAGCAATCAGCTGCATAATTTTTATGAAAAGCAGGAGTACAGCTTGCCTTAATATTCTCCTATGTAAAATAAGATATATTTAATTTAAAAATACCACCACATACATAATGCGGCTTTGATAGCTGACAGCTCGTACTGATCACTGTAGGCAGTAGGGGTCCTGTGGGCTAAATGATGACGGAGGACATGAAAGCCCTATGATTTTTAAGTCCTTTTTTTTTCCATTATACTTTATAATAAGAAATGCAGAACAGATTTTGTTTGGCCTTACCAAAATGCTCCGATGATCTCCTGTCGTCAGAGTGGGGATGTGGGCCTCCTGCACTGTTAGATAAAATCGGCCATGACTTCCTTGCAATTAGTATGTTCCCAGCAGCTCCTTAATAAATGCCAAGTGCTGCCCTTCCAGCTCACAATGGGGAGGATAAATGGCGCTGGGCTGGAGGACTGTAAAGAAGAGATGCTTGCTTCTTCTGCACATCTCTGACCTTGACTAAAACCTTGCTCAAGTTGCTCTTTTTTCTCGGCCTTACCAATAATGTGGCAGCAAGGTTGGCTGGGGCCAGCCACTGTGAGCCAGGTGAGGCAAAGCCCTAGGCAGCTGCGTGCAGTAGAGCTTGGATAGAAGTTGGGCCCCAAAACATCCACTGACTGAACTGTTGCTCAGCACCATTCAGCTCAGGGCCAGCCTCAGCAGATGTACAGGTCCCTGCTGGGAGGGACAATGGAAGCACTAGCAGGGGGGTGAAGAAAAGAGGCTGGATGATGGCCAACACGGCAGTACCTGAGCCTAGGGCTCTGCAGGGAAAGTGGCACTCCTGAAACCTTCTCTGGTGTCTTTCTGGGTGATTTCGGTGCCTACAGTGGCAGTCACAAGCACCTCTGGTGTAATCAGAGGCTTTTGCCCTGTGCATGCCCTTCCTGCCTTGGGGCCTCCTCTTCAGCAGTGTCGGTGCATCACCTGTGCTGGGCCTCAAGTCAAGGGTTTGTCCATGAACTGACTCCAGTGGGCTGGCAGGCCCTGGCCCAGCCACACATGGCCAAACGTTATGCCTGAGGGCACCATCCAGGCCCCACATCCTGGGGTGTCATTTTGATGCCATCCTTAGGCTTTGGCCTGGTGGTGCCAAGGGATGGTTGTGCCTCTGCCCAGCCCTGTCTCAGCTCAGCTCACAGCCTCGCCTCAGGGCTAAGCAATGTCAGGAGCTTTGAGCTGTCCCTTATGTTAATTTTCAGGGTCACTGGAGTGGAAAGTTTTTTTCTGTTCATTTGGTGCTTTTTTGCCAGCCTGTTGGTCAGCAAGCCCTCTGAGGAGGCTTCACAGGCAGAGGTGCTGCAAAGGCCCAGGTGGCTGGCAGCACTGCTGTGCCCTCAGGTGCTGCTGTGCACACCAGTGGGGTACTTCATTAATTTACTGTAGCAACAGAAGAGATCACCACGATGGGAAAGGCGTTACAAAAGAGGTGTTTGACGGAAGAACCAGCATGATAGAAAGGTGCTATAAAGGAAGGGAAGATTCAGGCCAGGGGAGATTCAGGCTCAATGTTAGGAAATACTACTTTTCTGAAAGAGTGATCAGGCACTGGAATGGGCTGCCCAGGGAGGTGGTGGAGTCACCATCCCTGGAGATGTTCAAGAAACATTTAGATGTTGTGTTGAGAGACATGGTTTAGTGGGGTTATTGGTGGTAGCTGGATGGTTGGACTGGATAATCTTGTGGGTCTTTTCCAGCCTTGCAAATTCTATGATTCTATGATTCTATAAGAAGGTTGCACACCCATCTCCAGAGATCTAGGTTCACAGGGAAAAGCCCAGACACTGATACACCTCTGTCAGAGTCTGAATTCTCCTATGGTTGTCTGGGAGAACCAGACCCCATAAAATGTCTATGCACAAGATGTACTGTGGGACTGGGGCAATAGACACCTTATACTCCCAGGGCAGGAGATGCCCAGCCCCCAATTTCAACCATGTCTGGGTAACTGGAATGGTGTGTCCCCTGAAGCCACCGATCATCACTCTATCCCCATTAAACTTAGTCAGATCCCCATAAATAATTGATGTTTCCGTGCCTGTGTCATCCAGTGCCATAACCCGTTGTATGTTCTTTCAGGACCAAAAAATGGTCAGCTCAACATGGGGTAGCCTCGTAGCCCGAGGCTATGAGGAGGCTTCTTCCTTTTATTAGGGACTATAAAGTCCTCTAGGTTCCAAGTTTTTGCTGGTACTCATTCAATTATTCGTACTCCTGTTCTTTTGGGGGTATTTTGAAATTTTTGGTCGTCCCTTAGTTGTTTCCATAGTTGAAGTAAAATGCGATTAGGTCAGCGATCAATTTTAGCAAAGGCCACCCCAGCCCATATAAGGTCATTAAACATCTGTTTACGGGACACCTGTATGGGGCCCGATCAGAGCATCAGTGGGGCAGCTTTTCTAGTTTTAATAACTGGATATACCTCAGCCCCTTCCACTGTCCTAATATTATGCCTTGCCCTTAAGCGCTCTGTCTCCCCCAGATCAGCCACCAACTGGGCGGCCTGCTGAACAATGGCCCCTGAGGCCACCAGGGGGTTCAATATAGACACTAATGTGCCATAATAGTGGGCAGTTGCCTGTTGTAAAATTAGGTCTCTCATTCCAGCTGAGAATTTTACTAAATCTGGGCTTTCAAAGGCTTCCTCGTAAATTGCCTCTTTCATTCCTAGCTCGCGAATATATGTTTGGAGGTCCTCCATGGAGGACCATAAACCTGCATGCATCGGGATATCGGCCTTATTAGGCCAGGTGATACAGCTTGCTGCCATCAACCAATCCATTAGGGTATGATTCTCCTCATTATGTTGCACAGTGGCATACAGTCTTTGCCTAAGGGCAGGGTGCAAGGTAACGGATGTGAGCTTGGAAACTTCTGGTCCACTGACCACAACACACTCTGCCTCCATGTCCCATAATCAAAGTAACCAGGCCAGTACACTTTCCCTTGGTTTCTGCTGAAATCATTGCACCAAATCCATCAATTCAGATGCCGTATAAGGGCAAGCTTACATGGAGATGGGTTTGGGCAGGGGGTCATTGGTCGGGGGGCACCCCTGATGGTCTATCCTGTATCTTTTTTGTTTTTTGCGTCACTACAGGTCGGATCTTGAAGGAATCTGCCTCAAGTGGGGCTTTGAGATGCGATCTTGAAATTTTTTTCCTTTAGATTACCCAGGTCTACTGATTCAAGGGCCTGAGTATTTTCCAATGCGATATTCTGTATTTGTTTTGAAGGGAAAGTTAAACTTGTTTTTTTCCCCTGTCAATATGCCAAGCTGTTGCTTGAATTTCTCAGTGCAACCAGGCAGTAATTGGTTCTCATTTTGTAAAGTACTATTTGAAAGTTCTGCACAATTCAGTGCCGTTAATAGTGGCCATGCTACAGTGGATGCAGCCAGTTGTCATTCCTTTGTAATTAGGATATCTTTATTCAATCCATAGAAATAGTCTGCCATACAGGACAGGGATTGACAAATATTTCTACTATCTTGCAAGGGGCTGCATTTTTCAACCATGGCTGCTAATTCATAAAAGGGGGATCCCAGAAATCCTGGGATATGCCCTGGCAGGGTTTTATCTAGTGGGATAATATTCTCCCCCTTGACCCACTTAAAGATGTTCAAAAGGAAAGCCATTTTAATATTTTGGTCTGCCTGGCTTGCCAAATGTAGTAGTTGGAGAGATCAGCAGGATGGGAAAGGCATTACAAGAGAGGTGTAATGATGGAAGGACCGGCATGATAGAAAGGTGCTGTAAAGGAAGGGAAGAAGGCTGCTCACCCATCTCCAAAGATCTAGGTTCGCAGGGAAAAGCTCCACCCCTTCCAGTAACACAGGTGAATTGCCTTCCCCTGTGCTCCCAGGGCTGACCGGGTCTATTCCCCAGGTGCTCAATCAGTGGTTCAGGCTGAACAGTGGACTCAACAGTTCCCATACATTCACTTACTTACACTTTCACCTGCTCAAGAGCACGTAGTGTGCTGTGCTATGTGCCCCCTGCCCTGTCTGTCTGAGGAGTTTGGGCTGCTGCAGATAGTGCATTGTTTAAGAGCTTATGTATGCCTATATTTATTCCACGTATGCCATTCTCTCCTAACACAAGTACTCTTATTTACACATGTGTGGGTCCTTAAACTAAACATAAGTGTGGGCTGCAGAGAGAAGCCAGCCTGAAGTCTGCCTCCCCAGCGTAGTGCAAGGCACATCAAACTCAGCTTTCTGTCAAAGGAGGCCCACTTCGACGAAGAAAAATATTTACCCATCCCCTGCAAGAATGAGAAAACTGAGAATTTACTTGGCAGAGTTGCTGTCTTACATCTGCACTGTGTGCACGCAGGGTGGAAGAGCAGTGCTGCCAAGTAGCCTGCTGGGTGTCCACACACTGCTGCAGCAGCTCGCAACTCTGTTCTCACACACATGAAAAACCATTTTCTCCTTCAGTATTTACAACCAACTGCTCAGTTACCAACATACTGTTGACAGGAGAAACAATGGAAAGCTCCTCTTAGTGTATTATTTGTAAAACCTGACTCATTCAGGCGGATCATTTGCAGCTAGTGAACTTGAAGTGATTACTTCTGACTGCAGTGTCCCTCAAAGCGTGAGGACTGGGAGAGGTGGTGCTTTCATTACTCCATTCACATATTTTGGGGTTTTGGTTCCTAGTTAGTTTCTTGGCTTTGAGTTTTTTGCTATATTTTTATTTCAGATTATTCAACACGTTCAGTTCCAGTATTCTTTCTGCACGTGTAGAAAAATCACTGTTATCAAAAGCTGGTTCAGTTCAGCCAGTTCTTGTTCCAGATGTTCAGATGGTAACTCCATCTCTTCAGAGATTTTATGTTCCTTTAAAACTTCATCAGCAAATGCTTATGGTTTTCACCTTAGATTTTATGAAACTCATCTTTAAAATTATATAATGTTTCAATAGCCTGTGGAAGAATGTCACACTTCATTTGAAATAGGCTTATCTCTAAGTAGGATATTGAATTACTAATAAGCCACGTTCAAGTGTTTACATATGTATACGTAAAAGCATAGGAATATACTTTAAAAGAAAATAAGATTTTTCAGTGCCATGTAGTCTGAAGTCCTGGTTTCCAGAGATTAAGGGGAACATTTATGTTTGCAGAACACCTGCCAAAAGATAATGGGTACTTCTGTCTCGTGCTCTATCTTAAATGTGAAAACACCATTCCTCAGATGCCTAAGATGGACGGAAGCTTCTTTTAATGTTCCTTGTATGTGTTCTGTATATGAATTAAAGACCTCATATCTGAATTTAATGACATTTTGGGTTGAATTTTAGGGTGGTTTATGTACAAATATAGCGGTGCTGTATGCAGCTTTACAAGAAGCCGTCTGAGGAGGGGGAATGGGAGGATGCGTTATTTGGAAATACTAAAGTGGTTCTTACTGAACCCAGGATTAGCAGAAATCAGGCACAGATGTTAAGAAGAAGCAAGAATAACATTGGTCACATAAATTTGAAACTTTCTTTGAGAAGCGTTTTACAATAGTTCTTTTAGGAACCAAAGATATTATTATAGAAAATGGACATAGATGTTCTCACTGAAACAGATTTTCTGCACTCGTTACCTGAATTAAAGGAGAACTGTCTCTTTAAAGATGTAGACAGAAGTTTTTGGCGCAGAGACAAAAGCCCCACAACAAGGCCACTGGTGCAGAATCCTGGCTCTGCTGCCTGTGCATTAATTAGTTGATAGGGTTCACAAAACCATTTCGTAGAATGGTGTTTAGCCAATGAGGAGCAACAGCCACAAGTATTTTCGTGAAGCCAAGCTGCCAGAGGAGGTACGCCTTCCACCTTCAGCAAGATTAGACTGAGAGTATAATTAATCTTGTCTGAGATGCACACTGGCTTATCCAGACTTTGCTTTCTTGTGCTCTGTTTTCTTTGCTTTACCTTTTCTTTTGTACAAGTTTAGCCTTTCATCGTTCACCAATCTGTGCATTTCTGCAAGACCGTTCCACCCATCTGTATTTGTCACGGTGAATGAGCTGCAGCAGGAGACCTGAGAGGCACAAAGAATGCCCAGCTCAGTGAGAAGGAGCAACGCTGTGGCCTGGCAGAGCTTCTGTGCTGCTGTGCTTGCCCGTGTGTGTTCATCCCTGCATGGCCTTCACTTTCCCTCTCGGTCAGCACTGCTTATCAGACTGAAACTTGAACAACCATTCACATATTCCCATGAAATAGCTCAACATCTATATTCTGATTGTACTATTAACATGCCTGCCTCCTGTTCTTGGAACATTTCCTTTCGTGAAAATCCTCACTACTAATTTCCTTATCCCAACGCATCGCTCTGTTTCTCTAAATATCAAAACCAATGCTTTGTCTGGGATGGAAGCTAAAACATGTAACCAGCCTTAATGGAGACATTGCCAAATAAATGAAATCTGGGAAAGCATTTTGGCATCTAAATTGTTGTATAATAACTTCAGCAAGGTACTTTTGTAATGGGAAGAAGGCCACCATTTCTCCCGCTAACCAGCAGACTGTTGAAATTTTTGTGATCATCCTGCACACCCTTTGATGACAATGCAGAAGTATGGTTTTAATTCCTCCTCATTGTTTCTCTTGGGAACAATGCTTGAATGGTTCATTTTAGGTAAACAAGGTAATGAGCTCTCTGAAGTCCTATTTATAAACCCTTCAAATCAGCCATATATCACAGATATGACTTATTCCCCACTTAAACAAAATCCCTTTGTCTCTTCTTTTCCTTACCCTTAATACAAAAAGGCAGGGCTCACAAGTGATGTGGAGAATAAAGATCATTTTGATGTTTTTTTATAACCTAGAGAATAAGTATCTCTCAAAAACAAAAGCTTTGTTCTCCTTCCACCTAAGGTGAAAACGCTCTGGAAAGAGAGAGAGAGACCAAAAAAAAGTAGCAAAATTGATGATCACCACCTCCTGAGCTGTGTTTTCCATGCTTCCTTCTTCTTTCTTTAAAATAATCCCTGTGTTTCAGTTGTCTGTCACTTTGCTCTGAGCGAGGCAAGTGTCACGTTGACTGATGCAGAAAGACAGCATGGTCACCATCCTTGTCAGTCCCTAAGACTTCCCTTACCACCACCTGTTTCTCTAGACCAGAAGATTTTAGTAACTTGGGGTGATTAATCAGCGTGGTGGCCATCCCTTCCCACCCTGCATGTCGAGGGTGACTCAATCCCACAGCCCGTCACAGTTTCCCACACCTGTGAGTCACCACCAAAATACGTCCCACCAGAGTCGCTGGTCCAGGAACACCACGGTTCAAGTACCTCACGCTGCTAGGAAATGGGAAGCAGGCTCAGTTCCTGTTCTGGTTGAGGCAGGATATGTCGCCTTCCCCCGAGGCGCTCGTGGCACTAGTATGTAAGGAATGTCTGAACCTGCCTTGTTTTCCTCTTTCGAAGGCCAGCTCTGCAGTGAAAGCACGAGGCCAGCTGGTCGGCTGGCTTTGACACTGACTCATTGTCAGATCCTGAGCAAGTCACTACAGTTATGTCTACAGTGTGCCAGGCAGAGATATCTGTTGCTCGGGGCTGGGGCTGGCCCACATCCTGGCTGCTGTGAGTGCAGGGACTGGTCAGTGTGAGCACAAATATTCGGCTCCTCCGTGCTGTGCAGACGTACTGCCTTGTGCAGAGGTTTGCTCAGAGGTCTCTGTACAGCGTTACACTGCAGGCATGGAAATATCCTTTGCCTCTTTATCCCTTCTTTTCTCCCTTGGCAGTAGGGGGAGAACAACTTCTCTGCAGTACAGTGCAGTATTTTCAGACTCTCTTAAGAAAGGCACTTTATTGCTGATCTAGTGGTTTACTTGCTGAAGAGCCTCGCTAAAAGGATTTGGGGTATAGCTATAAGCCTGATTTTAGCAGAACTGTAAAAAGACTATATGCAGCAGCACCAGCAGTTGGTTGAATTTTTGTGCATGTGGGGCAGTATAGGAACTGATGTTCTTGGTGAACACTTTGGAAACTCAGGGAAAATGAAGCTGGCATCATTATGAGAGGAACTGATGGATGATAATATCTACATGCAAACCGTGCTAGGCAAAATGGAGTAACATCAGTTCAGAGTTAGTAGGAGGTGAATAGTGAGAGCTGCACTAAAGGTCAAGGCACAGAAGCTGTTGTCACCACTAGCCAGGCATAGATGCAGGGTAGTGGTGAGGCCAGATGTGAACAACATTGTGAGCTGTACAAGAAATGGTTTTGCTTGTATCTAGAAGTGAAGCTTCTTCAGATCAGGCAGATGCTACAAACTGAAGGGTTTTCAATAGGCACCAGAAGTGAGCGCTGTTGGCTGCGTCCTGCTGTGTCCACCATGCCTGCTTTTCTCTGATAACACTGTGCCGTGCTGCATGGACTCAGGTGTTTGCCTTGCTGGCTGAGCATTGTGCAAGCTCTGTGTGTATTTAAGTGTAGACGTGCTTACTTGGCACATTCAACCAAGACCCTAGCAGTAAAAGTTAGCTCTACTACCTAATGTGCCTTTCTCTGACTACTGAGACACCACCAAGTTGTTGAATGTTTCTTTCCTATGTCTGAAGCTCAACACTCTGGATACACAAAAGACTGCAGACTCACTCTGGACCAAGCTGTCATGTTTATTGAGTACACTGGGAAGCAGCTACTGAATGTAAGTGTAAGTGCTATCTTCTGGTACAGAAAGACAGCTGTGAAAACCGCATGGGCCTGAATCTAGAGAGTACTGAGCCCAGTGATGCTACATCTATAGCCACATGAGTGAGTGGCAGACTTCCATAGGAAGAAAAACATGTTTTGTATACCTGCAGAAATTTAAGAATGTAAAATATTGTTTTGTATGGTGGTCTCTCCTTCTCTGCTTTTAGTCATAGCAGTCCACCAAAACAACGGGAAGACAAAGCCCACCTGAACAACTGCAGCTGTGCTGTTGTGGCCACAGAAGGTGTCTGTATTCCTCCACCAGAGCCTACAGTGCTTCCTCTCATGCCAGGAGCATGTCTCTTGCCTGTCTCTTGCTCTCCATGAAAGGAACAACACCTGCTTCTCCCTGGCAGTATTATTTCTGTGGTTGGGATACAGCCTGGCACTTCTCTGAGGTTCACCTCAGTGTTCAGGCTGGAGAGGTTCCTGCTGACTTTTACTTTGCACCCTCACGGACATGTAGAGTTTTACAGAAAGATTTTGTGTCCACTTGAAAAAAACCTTGGGCTTGCTTTTTCGGGTAACACTTCCAAGGGTAACTGCACAAGCTTCCATATAAAATATGCAAGACTGCTCATCTCATTAAACAACCCCATGCGCAGGAGCAGATTGGTCATTTCTTAAATGTCCTTCTTCCTTCTGGGAGACTTAAACTCAAAACTGGAGACAAACGCCAGAGCTCCTCATGTCTTTCTGGCCAGCAGAGCCAAGCCAAGGCCGCATCCCTTCTGTGAGTGCAGCAGTGCATGCAGTGCGCGAAGCTTTCTTACAGCATTTCCAAAAGCTGAGCTGCGGGAAGAGGCAGCAACAGGACAGCCGAGGTCAGAAGTTTGGCAGTTCTTGGGGGTAAAGGTTTGGGGCATTTCATACTGAGGTTGCTGTGCACTGTCGATGCTCTTGGCACTGAACCTCCTCTGCTTTCCTCCTCATTTTTAGGAAGAGATTGGAGAGGGATTTAAACACATGAAGGAAAGTCAAACTATTGATTTGATAGCTAGAAACAGTTTGTACAGCGCTTTATCCTAGGATGTGATACATAAGCTCAAGGTTGTGCCTCAGACAGCCGGCTCTGTGATAGCTAAGGGTTTAACAGTCAGAGTACCTCAGGTAGCTGAAAGCCAGGGCAGCTCAGACAGTAGAGCTACAATGGCTGCTCAGAAAGCAAACATTCCCAAGGTAGATGCAGCTGCTAACAGTAAAACTGAGCTTCTGCTGAGCAAGCAAATCCCAGCTCCCTCAAGCAAAATAAGCCACCCTGATAGAAGTGTGATTCTCCTGTACGAGTGCTGGTGCCAGCACTGCTCTGCCACCAAAGGGCTGCTCACCGCAGCCCTAGCTGACACTGCTGTGCCAGGGGACACAGGGGCAGAGGCCTGTCCCCAGACCACCTTGACTTAGCTTTGAGGTTAACAATGGGCTGGGAAAAGGAGGAACAGCTTGCTGAACCCACTTTTTAAGCTCTCCTAAAATGAAAGCACGTGTGCAGCCTTGGTGTGAAATTACCACCTGTGTGGAAGGAGATCCCTCAGCACTCCCAGCTGTCATGTTTTGGCAAGTGGTTTAGGTCTAAAAGAAAAATTTCTGGGGCCCAACAAGGTGGTGAAGTTTTAAAGTACATGAAATAAAAGAGAATTGGCTTCAGTGTGCACAGCCTGTTGTTGTAGTTAAGAGCTCTGCCCATGAGCCAGCACTGATATCAAGGAATGGGGCTGATGACAGTTGTGCTTTTAAAACCAGAGGAGAGCAAAACTGGAAACTGAATCACTCCCAATTAACCAGCGTGGGTCACTTAAACTGTGCAAAATGAGATAGAGATGCCTGTGAGAGTGTGCTAAGTATAACCACATAAAAAACTTTTAAACAATATGTTTATCATTCAGGAATGAAGCTGAGGCAAAAACATTGAGAAGATATAGCATGGATTTAATAAGAGTGCTGTTAACTGATGTTTCACAGCAGGTTTAATCTGCTCTCGTAGTTGCTGCGAGTGGACAGCATGGCCCTGCCTCTGTGCTCCACACACTGCTTTGCACCAGCAGTCCTTGGGGGCCTAATCCAGCTGAAAAATAACACCGCAAAAGAAAACAGTCATTTTCCCACTAATTCAGATGAACACGATGGGGAAGCTCCCGGTCACTAAGGCCAATGCAAAGGAGGGGCTGGCAGCACTAGACGTGGCGCTGAGGGACATGGTTTAGTGGGATTGGCTGATGGCTGGACTAGGTGATCTTAGTGGTCTCTTCCAACTTTAATGCTCCTATGATTCTAGTCTATGACTGTAACATGATGAGGAGATGGAGTGATGATAGGAGGTGGAGGAGCTGATGTGAACCCAGGTCCTGTGTTGTACAGCGCTGTGAATACACCAAACACTCCAAGCACCACCTGCAGAAGACTGTGTAAGACTGTGTCTGATGTGCCTTCAAAAAGCCTCCAGCTGCTCTTGAAATACTGGGCTTAACACCACTTACTGATCTGTAAGTGTTACTGCTGCGAAGAGGGGAAAAATCTTTCCCTCCACCTCCTCAGGCAGTGCTAGGAAATGCTCCACTTTGTCATCATCTCCCATGACCCTCATGAGAGGGACGACTCAGATACTATGTTTTCACAAAGGTAGAGAAAATCGGCCTTCCCTTGCAAACCAGCCTGGGGCAACACGGGCTAAACTATTCTGGGAGATGAGAGACGAGCAAGCCAGAAAACCTTATCAGAGATTTGCCTTAACTTGCAGAGGTATTTTCTGTAACGCAAAGGTATTTTCTTCGATTGAGATAGTTATTTGAAAGCTCTGTCCGCTCAGTTTGCTTTCAGATGAATCTCACTCATACGCTGTCCTAACAAAGCCCTTCTGAGCTAGATGGTGTAAGAAGAATCTTCACTTTCTGAATTAAAGTATTAAGAAAATGAAAAAAGAATTAACAGAAATGAACAGTTGACTCAGAAAGCAAAGACTGCTGAACACAGGGCTCCCACTCAGATCGAGGGCTGTTCCAGGAGTTTGTTATGAAGCAAGTCTAGCTCCAGTCAGCCCTGAGATGGGCAATGGACGGAGAGCAGGAGAGGGAGCTTCGTGCTTGTAGCCAACAGCAAGCTGCAGGGCAGTGCCAGCCTTGCTGGATTCAATGAAGACTCAAGAAAATGAGCAAAAAACAACTGTAGAAATGGATGTTGCAGGGTTGAAACGTGCAGTTGGCCACCAAAGTGTTGAGACAGAAGAGCTAAAGGACAGCAGGGAAGGCCAGGGAGTAGGGATCGCGCGGCTGCATTTATTCTTACTTTTCCTGCAGCCTGCTCAATCCGTGATGTGCTGCAGCTCCATGCCCTATGCCACAGGTGGGTAGCCTGCCACAAAAAGGTGTTTGGATCAGCTTCCCCTGTTCACGCTTGTGCTTGAACAGCAAGCAGCAGGCTCCACGTTTTGCTGAGAACCCAACATGTTTGCTTTCCACGTGGTTTTGAACAGAAAAAAAATCACTTTTTTTAAGAAGTTATAGTCAGAAACGAACTGCAACCAAATCACTTTTTCCACGTACAAAAAGATCAAACCGAGCGTTCTGCGTAATGCAGCCCTCGGAGGAGGGGACGGGAGGAGCCGCTCTGGGAATAATGCAGTCTGGGGACAACCGACCCCCAAGCGCAGCTGGCCGTGACCAGCCCTCCTCCCCGCCCTGCTGCCGTCCCAAAGAGCCATCTGGGGGTTTCGCACAGCGTCAGCGCAGTGCCAGAGCCCAACGCTTAGCTGAGGGCCGGGCGCCCAGCGGCTACCAAGGCGCGAAGGCTGCGGGAGGGATACGAGACCCCGACGCCCCCGCCCCCTCCTCCCCGCTTTGCCTCCGCCGGCTGAGTGACTGCCGTCGGGCCCAATCGGCTCCGGCCTGGCCCCGCGCTGCCGCCCGCCCCGTCGGGGAGGCCCGGCCCCGGGGCGGGGAGTGAGGCGAGCGCCCGGCGCGGGGCGGCCCCGCTGGGTCCCGGCCGCCGTGTGCCTGGCGGGGTGCGGGCGAGGCGGGCCGGGCCGGAGGTCGCCCGGAGCCGGCAGAGGCGGAGGTACGGGCGTCCCGCGAGGGCCCGCCGGGGTTTGGGTGCGGGTAAAGGGGCACTGGGCACGTGGAGGTGGGGTGGTCCGGCCCCGCGGGGGGGGGCCTCGCCGCGCACCCTCGCCCCGGGGAGGCGCAGGGCCCGCCTCGGGCGGAGGAGTACGGGTTCCCCCAGCCCGGCTGCTCCGGGCCGAGCCCAGCGTGCCCCGCTGCATCCGGCGGGAAGGGGACGGCGGGGCAGGCTGTGCGGTGGGCTGGTGGGAGTCGCTCTGTGGCCGGTGGGGAGGTGCGCGGAGCTGCGTTCCTCTCGGCAGGCTTCGGCAGGGCGCTGCGGCTACAAGTGGTGGGAAACTTCGGCCGGGAGTTGTGTCCTGAGCGGGCGAGGGTGTTTTGATGGAAGGCCTGGGGTTCCGGCATCCTGTAATTATTTCTTCTAGGTCTGTTTCTCTTCGGTCTGTGAGTGGTGCGGGCCGAAATAGCCGTGCTGGCTCACGCCCTGGCTGGGTGCAGCCTTGGTAGTGAAAAGGTGCTTTGTAGCTGTTTCCAGGGGGAAGACGTGAGCGAGCTGTGCTGTAAGTGCTCCGCTTCGGTGCGGCACCACGCGTGTGCGCTCCTGCTGTGGGCAGCGCGGCTGGGTTCGCTGCTGCGTTCGGGACGCAGGTTCGGCCCGGTCTGCGGCTGTCGGGGGCTCTGCTGCTGCTGGTTGTCTCAGCCCAAGCACGGATAGAACCGACAGCAAAACGTGTAAGTGTGGTATGGATTGAAATGGCAGCACGACCGAGCAGTGTGAGTGTCTGCATTCCAAAAATGAAGCAGCAAAAATGGGTCACCCGGAGCGAGACTGTTCTTTGTGCTTCCGTGATCGAGTGTGTCTGACGGCGAGAGGTTCCGGTGTGCGAAACCCAGATTTATTGCTTCCATTAAAGACAGCGGCCATCGCTTCAGGTTTTATGTTTGTGGAGGACGAAAGTGGCTTACAGTTACCATAAAAACCTGAGTGTGGATCTCACGGAAGCAGCGTGCACAGGTGGCAGAGGTATCCCAGGAACCAGGTGAGCTGAAGTCTGTTTGAGGTCTCGGCTCCAAATGCAGCGTGCATTTTGGTCTCCTGGATTCTCTGTGTTGGTAGGAAGCGAGGAGCCGCATGGTTTGGGTGGAGGCCATCCCGGCAGAGTTTTAGTGATAGGATTTAGCACAATTTCTTGAAAATCTGCATGGTTTAGATCAGCTCCTAGCAGCAGCGGGATCATTCAGCGTGCGCGTGAGGGTGACAGTAGGTGCATGCCACATGGCTCCTGTGTTAAGATCGCTCTTGCTGTGCCTGGAGTACAAAGTTGCTGTTGCTCTCCTTCAGGAAGGAGCTGCACGTGTTTGCCTGGCTGCAGAGCTGGGCCCCAAGGAGCTGTCTCTTTACAGCAGCACTGCTCACGTCTTGAGGCACGCTGCCTGTGAGCTAGGCTCTGATAGGTGCTCCACAGCCAAGATAGCCTTCCGAAGTAAGATAATGGCAAGGGTGTTAGACAAAACGCATGGGGCCAGATTCAAGTGCTTTCTTGGGGAGTTCTTGGTTTAGCAGTTCATCTGAAGAATGTTTGAACTGCTCTGTTCCATCTGCAGCAAGTCTGTGCTGTGGAAAAATTGGTGAGTAACATTTCTGCTTCCACTCAGGGTGGAGCACCTTGAGGTCAGGGGCATCACACAAGGCAAGGAGGCTCTGCTGAACGTTGTCTTCTTTTACTATGAGTTTTCTTTTTGCTGTGGGCTGTGCTGCCTGCTGCAGTGTAGAACATGTTGTGGGAAGCGATGAGGTCCTGATGAAAAGGTCTGTGGAGGTGTTATGGGAGACTTTGCTTGCAGTCTTTGTGAAAGTAATTGGCGTTCCTGGAATTTCAGACACTCTGGGAGACTGAGGCTGGTTCTTCTGTGGTACTGCCAGCCTGGTCTTATCAGTCGTCCGTGCCGCAGAGGACAAACTGCTTTCTGCTTACCAGGCAGGTCAGGATGGTGTGAAGACATCTGTGTGCTGATGTGCAGACACAGTGTTCTGCAGGGGGTTTTGTGTCTTATATTTGCACAAGCAGGGCTTCTGTGGTGTTTTCGTCTTTCACCACATCAAGGAATCAAGGTGGTTTCAGTGAGCAGAAAGTTCTTCCCCTGAAGTAGGAGGACAGAAAGTTTAGTCACTTTCTTAACAGTGATGTGATGGCATTAAAATGTACCTTTGGCTTACTGGGGATGAACAAGATAGACCTGCTGCAAACCCACCTGAGTTCTGTTGTGGTGCTTCATGCTAGGTCTCTGTAAAGGTGAGGGAGCATGGGGAGGTGCCTGCATCAAAGCTCTGGTATGATAGTCAAAAACGCACCCTTGACTCCTGTGTTGCGGTCAGAGCAGTGCAGGAAAGTAAATGCCCAGCCTGGGGAGGGTCTACTAGTTTGGAGCAGTTCTTACTAGAGAAAGAAATAGCCCCACTATTTTTTCCAGGACTTAGGGAGATAACGATGTATCCTCAAAATTCTTGTGGTGGTAGAATTGAGGAAAGCTCCTGTCCCACTGCTGAATCTGTGGGCGTTTTGGCAAGGTGCTGGTGACCTGTGCCTTGGCTCAGAAATGGCAGTGTTAGGTTGGTATACCCAAGGTGGCTTCTTCTTGTTTGTACCTTTGTTATTTTCTGCCTTCAAAGGAAAACTCCAGTTTGTTGCCTCTTTAAAGCTGCGCAGCTATGTTCTGGCCCATATTCATATGGCCTCACTACATCCATTGCCTTGAAAATGCAGGGAATGGGTTTTTTGGAGCGTTCAGACAGGTTTTGTTGTGTTCACTCTTGCGTGTAGCATCTGTGTACGACTGCGTATTAAGAATAACTTAAAACACTTAGTACCTTAATAATAAAACTGCTTAATGCCTTCCTATACTCAGGCTGAGCAGTGTCCCCTACCCCCCCAGCTGTAATTGTGAGATCCCATTAGTCATCTCATTAGCAACTGTACTCTTGGGTGCAGTCCAAGAGAGGTAAACTACATCGCCTCGCCTTGTGTTTACTGCTGGTGTCTGTACCCAGGCGGTCACTCAGCATTTATTGAGCATGTACGATAAATTCACACCCTGTCCTGCCTTGTGGTCACTTTATTTGTGTGCCTAGAGCTAAGCTGGTGTTCTGCAGTGTCTCCTTAACAGAAATACCATATATTTTTCTCCTTCTTCACCAATCTTTGCATTTGCGCTGACTGTTCTGGCTTCAGTAGGATAAGGGCATGAGCCTGCCCTGTTGTTGTGGCAGGAAAATGAGAATTGTTGGAAGGTTCACTGCTGCCATTTAATCATCGCCTCAGGAATCAGTGGGTGTCACTGTTCGGGTAGCTCTCTGGAGGTGGCAGATTTATAAGCAGTACTCTTCACAGCCTGTCCTAGGAATGGCCAGGTGTTCCTTCTGAGAGATCACATCTCCTACCCAGTTCTTGAGAAGTCAGCATCCTGTCTGGAATTCAAGCCTGGTCCTCATGGGGAGCAGTGTTTCTCTTGCCGTGGGGTTGTTTTCCACAGCTGTTGCATCTTTAACTTCATTCAACTGCTGATTATGCAGAGTCGTAGCACCTATCTCAGTGGGTTTTTCCTTGCTCTGAAGACCCCAGCAAGGTGTTCAGGTGAACACACTGCAAGGTGCAGGGAAGGATACATCCATTTTCTCTTTTTCACACATTGACTTGTGTTTTGGTCCAGCTCAGACTGAGGATTGTGGACATCTGTCACTTTTTTAGCACTGATGCCAAGATTGTACTTTGCTTCTTTGTAAGGGTTGGAATTTTCTCTTAATAATGCAGTCATCACACTGGGTTTGCAGTTGCTTGCCCATGGTGTGCGTTGCCCTTCCCATGGGCATGTATGATTTCCCGATATCTTTGACTTCCAGAGTGTTTTCTTCCTCTCTGACTTCTGTTATACGTGAGGAGAATGTGGTGCGCTATAAAGCTTTATGCTTTTTCCAACTGCTCTGCTTCTGTTTCTGTAAAAAGGCCAAGATAAACCAATTAGGTAGAAGAGATGATTTCTTCCCTCAGTGGAAACACACTCAGATATAGGTCTTGAAATTGGCTGTAGCTATAACCTTTCTTCTCCCTGTGCCCTCCTTGGCCATCTTCATTTGGTGCAGAGGAGGCAGGAGAAGTGGAGGGGCTCTGGCTGTGCAGTACAGTGTTGCAACCCTTGAATGAATAATATATCCCACTGAATGCCATTTGTGAGCAAAGGGCTCCAAGATCAAGTATGCTGATCCAAAAGTTGGTTTGTACTCGCATCTTTATTTAAGGGCTTTTTCCTTAGTGTTAGTGGAGAGCTCAAGCCAGAGACTCGAGCCAACTATTGCAACATCTGATCTCTAAACTGGAGAATCTTTGCGTTGTCAAAGGCAGCCATCTAAGTACGTCTCAGGATGATTTAAAATGTGCAGATTTATGACTGCAGTTATCAGATTTTTAAAGCTTTCTCATCGCTCCAAATGTGGCAGATTTGGGAGAACAACTTTATCTTCTTGCTTTGTAACAGATATGGCAAAGTAAGAGGAAATCATGGTGATGATATGGACTTACATGCCTTTTCTCTAGGTGATGAATTCTGAAACAAAATTCTAGGGGGATAGTATAGCATGCGTTTTAAATATGAAGGTAGAATACAGCCCCAAATAGTTCCTAGGACCAATGGTTCTGATGGGAGATGCAACATAGGCAAAATTCCGTTGGTAACAGAAAAATAGCTTTAATATGGTGAAAAAGAGCAAACTGCCGAATATCCCCCCCATTCCTCTCACTGTCAGATTGTTTCTTGTATGAATGACAGAATCAGGAGCACACGTGCACTTACCAAATTAGCAGCAGGATCTGTTTTTGAGTAAGAGGAAGGGCGATGCCTTCTATCCCGTGACAGCTGTGCATGTGGCTGTCCATGTGCTCCACGCAGCGGGCATGCTCAATGAACCCAGTTCTCTCTTGGTTGCTTGATTGGACATTTGTGGGCTGAGGGACTATCCAGCCCAGTGAGAGTAGTAAGGCATTTCATTAGCAAGTTCTGAAATGCAGAAAGAAGGATCTTAAAAATAATTATGTATTTTTTTTTCCCCAAGAAGAGTCATTCACGGAGTAAATCAGAAGCTGTTCTGTTGGCATTCACCTCTTGAAGCAGAATTCAGCAGATACTTCAAGGCTGGCTTCTCTCTCTGCAGCAGTAAGGTACTGTGAAAGATGGATCCTGTTTGCATTTGGAGGGTCCAAGCCATGGCTCACAGGCTGTGTTTGGTTCATCACGGTAGTTTCTGCGGCTTGTGGCTTGCTACCGGCTGCCTGCTTTCCTGTGCTCCATGCACACCCAGCAGTTGGGCAGATGTTCTTGCAGGATGTGCAGGGTTTATTCGGTGTGCTTTGACTACTATGTGTCATTGAGCAGCTTTCTGCAAAACAGCTCTTGACCTGAGCAGAATCTACATGGAACTTAAGTCATTCAAAGAATCATAGAATGGCTTGGGTTGGTAGGGACCTCAAATACCATCTAGTTCCAACCCTTCTGCCAAGAGCAGGGCTGCCAACTGCTAGATCAAGCACTAGATCAGGCTGCTCAGAGCCCCATCCAGCCTGGCCTTAAACACCTCCAGGGATGGAGCATCCACAGTCTCTCTGGGCAGCCTGTTTAGTTCCTCACCACCCTCTTGAAGAAAAATTTCCCTCTAACATCTAATCTAAATCACCTCTCTTTTAATTTAAAACCATTCCTCTCATCCTGTCCATATCTACCCCCACTGCTGGCTCATGTTAAGGGCTACTCTCAAGGAGTTCTCTCAGTCTGTGTACATTGGATTGCTGAGACCCAAGCACAGCTTGGATTCAGAGGATCCAGAATAATCCAGAAATTCTAGGTAGCTGTTTTTCCTGAAGTCTTGACTTGGTATTTTCTCTCCCAAGTGTATGTACGCATTAGCAGAGGTGGACGTGTTGTGCAGCTGAACCTCAGGAAAGGCACAGTGGAGCTGGATGCCTCCTGATGGGTTTAGGTGCTAGCCTTGTAGGTGACCCCTGTCTTGCTTCCAAAACAGCATTAGTAAAAGGAGGCTATTTCTTTGCTCTTAACTGTGGGAAGTTGGTTTTGGTTCAGAGCAGAGACCTGAAAAAGCTTGTCCATTCAGCTTTTTTTTCCTCTCTCTCTTAACCAAAGCTCATTTGACTTATGGCAGTACTTTTAACTCGCTATGTTTTTAAAGGAAACATCAGGGCAAGGTTCAGAGATGCATATTTATGTTTCTTGGCTAAGCGTGGATCTAAGAACCTGTTTTTCTTAGTAGAGCAAAGGAGATTTGCTTGTCTTAAGCAGGGCATTTTTTCTGTGTTTGTGGTTTTCTCCTTTCCAAAAAGAGCGTGCAGTGGCTTACACTGGTCTGACCTTCTTTTGGGTGTGAAACTTGTCATTAACAGGTCCTAACCAGAAGTGTCCTCTTGGACTTTTCCTAACTTACACTGGTGTTCCTTGCCCTGTGCTGTCAGGACTGGTGCAACTGTGACCATGCTGGTACAGAAACATGGCTTCAGGAGTGTCCTCAGGCCAAAAATTTGGATGCCATGGACATGCTCAAGGAGCAGTAGCAGATCCCTTGTGGGTGCGGGTGCTTCTGCAGCAGCTTGTCATGCTGGCTGTCCCTCCATTTGCAGCATTGCCTGAGAGCATCCTTTTGGCGGACAGCTGCGAGGCTTAAAATGCAACGTGGAGATAAGAGCATTGTGATTTGTTTTCAGGGTGGTGCCGGTAAACTTCCTGTAACTTGGTGGGAGAGATAATCCTGCAGGTTCAGGCTCCATTGTTGTAACTGGGTCTAAGGTGAATTTCAGAAAAATATTTTGGCTGAAAAGGCTTTTCCTCTCTGTTTTATCCAAAGGGAAAAATCTGTTTCAAGCCTGATATGTTGCTCTCGTTATTGAGAGATTCTGAATGGGACCTGAATCTGTAATCACTTGCCTGTCCTTATCTGTGTGACACAGTGTTTTCCAGATCGGTAGCTTGGGTTTTGGAATTGCGTCTCACAACGTGCAGTCTTAAATCCACGTATGCAGAAGTGTTTGATGTCACTATGGCAATCAGCATTTCCCTTGGGGTTCTTTTGGGCATCACGGTGTCCTTCTGACCTCTGAAGAACAGGGTTTGCTCTGCTTACAGCAAGCTCTCAGAGCTGCTGTTGGAAAGGAGAATGAAGTGCAGAAGATGTCTTTTAGCCCCATGTGATGATTGTCTGCATTGATTCTGTGATTGGAAAGTTCCTACAGTAAAAGCAGTTCTGCACCTTCCCAAATCAATAGCCCCTTCCTCCTTCCCTCCATTTAGTGAGTGTTTTCAGGTGTTTCAAACCTCACTGAAAGCAAGGGTGGAAGCTGGCACCTAATTTTCCCCACTGGTGGTGGCAGTGTTGCCAGGATGGAGGCCCACCATGTCTCTAGAGGGCTTTGTGTTGGAGCAGAACCGCAGCAGGCCTTGGAGATTGCCTTCTTTTCCATGGGATGGTGGCAGACAGAGCTGCAGATGCTGTTCCTTCTGGACCTGACTGGCAGGCTGTCCATCTTCTGCCCACATGTTGCATAGCGGTGGTTGTTTGCTTCCTTGCTTGGCAGAAGCAGTGCCTGGAGCTCAGGGCTGCCTTGTGCGCGGAGCCTCCATGCTGCTGTCTCCATCTGAAATCCTTTTGAGCCTCCTTCAGCTTCCTGCTCTCAGCCCTTGTGTAAAGCTCCTTCTTTCCCTGCTCTTCCAAGGAATTTTTACAAATAAATCAATAGCTGTCTACATATGACAGAAAGAAGAAAAACGCAGTAATGTCTCCATGGCTACCTAAAAAGTACTTGCAAAATGCAAATGGAAGAGAGTGCCCTTCAATTATCTCTTACATTCCTTGCATGCAGACTGAAAATCGTTTCCATTAGTTAAGTCACTGTTGCACGCTTGTCCGGCGTTTGATTACTGCAGTAAATTTCTGTTCTTTTAACCTTGTGAGGCTGAAAAAACAAGCTGTTTTAAATAGAAGACTGACTGACCTGAACTCCTGGTAGATGAGCTGATTGTAAGTGCTCCAGCTTAATCCAGTTTTTTTTCTCCTTTCGTGTTTCGTGTAGCATCTGAAAAGAGACAGCTTGTGGCAAATTAGCTAGGGTAAGGCTACAAAAAGATTGAATTATTCCTGTTTGAACAGCTCCCAGCATGCGAGCACTTGCTGGCTGATTTGTACATAATCTGTATCTTGGGTGAGCTTGCCAGAGCTGCCACGATTGAGGGGAAAGTAAATAATTTCCAACTGGAAACCTTGCCTTTGATGTAATGGTAATTTATTCATTCATCGGTGAAAATACCTCCGAGATATGGTGAGCAGGAGTCGCGGTGAGCGTGTGTTTGTGTTCTCACAACAAATGCCCGGGCCCGTTTTGTTCGGTGTAGAAAAAACATCTGACGTACTGAACTGCGCTGTCCTGGAAAGTCACTTTGCTCCCAGTGAAATATGGCACTGGTACGAAAATGCAGTTGTCAAAGCATATGCGAGGTCGCGCTGTGCGCGCCGTTGTTCTGCGTGCTGCTCCGCTCACTTCAGGGCACAGCACAAAAATAACAGGCTGCAGAGCTAGGTCTGCTGTGGTTAGGCAGGGCTCATCGTACCGTCAGGCGTCTGTAAGTGCAGAAGAAGTTGGAACAAGATAATGTTTCTGTAGGAACTTGCCTCGATACGTGGATTTATTGCAGCACCTCTTTGGGAGGGGAGGGACTGGACGGGGAGGGAAGTTACAACGTGTGGCAGTAGTTGAGGATCGGATACCCGGTCGTTTAGGACAGTGCTTCCAGCTGGACTGCTGCTGCTAAACTGGAATTTGACCGTGATATTGCAGTTAATTCCTGTTCGTACAAAATGTGCTATGCTATCTTTTTATGGCTGTGGGGATTCAGGCCTGGCCTCATTGTCACATGTGGTGGAGAGGAGTCCCGCCATGCCTTACCCTGAAAAGCGAGGAGATGTCCTATACCCCAGTAACACCTGATACTGTAAGGGGACCAAGACTGGTGCAGTTGCTCAGATTTATACTTGATTAAAAACAGCAAAGGAGGCCCTTCCACTTTTGTACCAGACGTGCTCAGCTTGTTGGCATCTTTTCTCTCTTGCTTGCATGCTAACAGCACTGTGCCAGTGTCCCCGGCCCTGTTTGCTGCTCCTGAGAGCAAGGAGAGGATCCCTCTCTGGTCAGCTCGAGACCTTCCTTTAACCCTTCCTGTCTAGCTTGCATGACAGGGCCCTGAGGCAAGGACTTCGTCTCCCATCTCCACGGCCTTCCCCCTGCATCTTGCCTGTATTTACACAGAAGTGTGAGGGCAGCCAGAGGTTCTGCGGAGCCTGATAGAAGCCATACGTGAGATTAATCCAAATGAAACTATGTTACGCCTTCCACGGTAAACAGGAGATTCAACATGTTGCATAGCTTTAAGACTATGAAATATGTGAAGCCAATCCTCCTCCAGCAGTTGGCTGTGCCTGTTAGACTTCACGAAGCTCTGAGACGAGCCAGCGCTCCGAGTTCACTGTGTGGGCGTTCGTGAGAAGTGAAGCTCCTTGGATGGGTTATGGGAGAGGACTGTGGGTGCCGGGAGGTGGAGTGGTGCCCGAGATGAAGTAAGGTAGCAAAACAGAGCACAGACCTGCTCAGCACGAGGTTGTGGCTGCGGGCTTGTTTGCTCCTCCCTGCAGCATGGGGAGAGGCCAGGTTGCATGCCGCAGGCCAGCCTGAAGCTGGTTAGCCTGCCTGGTGGGAGCTTGCTTATCATCTGGATGGGTGTGCTTTATCCTTCTGCTTAACAGTGGCCGAACTGGCAGCAGAGACCTGGCACAGACCACATGAGCAGGGAAGCGTGCTGCTGGGGGAGCTGGCGGGGGCTGCCTGTGGCTCTGAGCCTGCTGACCAGTAGTTGGATAAAGGTGTGGAGGAACGCCCAGCAGGGAGGACAGCCTCAGTGGCCAGCAGAATTTCCCCTGGATGGGGTCCAGGTCACCCTGCACTGCAGCAGGATGGTTTCAAACTGTGCATCAGCAGGGGAACGCGACACAGTCTGGTGGAGGGAAACAAGTGTGCAATCCCTCTGTGAGGCTGTGCGGGCTGAGGGCGACTGTGATCCTGTGTGCTAACAGCACCCATAGTTGAGAAAAGGAGCAATTCTGTGTTGCACAGTGGGAATCTCATGTTGGCTTTTCAAGCACGCTGCTTTGGAATAAAGGACAGAGGAAATGCTGCTGAAGGCGAGGAAGGAACGTGCCAATTCTGTCCCATGCACTGGTGGGGTCCCTCCTCCCTTTCACTGCTTGCTCAGCATACAAGTGCGTTAACTACTTGTGGTGCATTTCCAGAGAGGAGGCTGCCTCTCAGGGCTTCCTTCCTATTGTAACTCATGTCTGTGGTGGATGCAGATGCTGTGCTGTAGGCAGTGATTCATGTCCAGCTGTGCACATACAGGGGGAGAGGCGTTATTTTGGCTTCTGCAATGACAACTTCCTAAAAATAGGCTGAAGCCATGGACTTGGCAGCAGAAGAAATTGTCCCCAAAGTCTTGCTTGATGCATCTTTCCAGTGGTGTGCTGTGCAGAGCCTTTACTGAGTATGAGTCCTGAGTGAAAGCAATGTGTTTCTGGGGAGGCAGAGCTGGGACTGTCATGCGAGGCGTTGCCATCACAAGGTCAGTATGGCAAGTGGGGCTTGGACCTCTGGTGGCCAAGAGCTGGCTTCATTTTCCAACAACAGAGTAAGGCTGATCGGTGTTAGCTTGCCTTCACGAGGCTGCAGTGGCTGCAGCTCAGCTGGGATTATTGTGTGAGCTGGTACTCAGGGACACGCGGGCTTTGAGACTGAGAATCAACTGTGCCTGTGAGCAGAGGGGGAGCGGCTCTCGGCTGTGCTCTTGTGGTTGCGTTCTGTTCATTGACTGCGTGGCTGGGAATAGTAAGCAGTGGTGTTGGATTTCTGAACAGGCTTTTGAACAAGAGCTTGCCTCCGAACACTCTGTAAACCACCTACTGTAGTTCAGAGTGCTGATCTGTTGTTTTGCAAATTCAATTGTTGGAGAGCTCTTAGGAAATTAAAAGATGCCATGTGTTAATTCAGTTTCCTGAGTAAGACACAAGCTAGATGTTGGAAAGAAGTGCTGCAGACACTTCATCTGGGTAGAAGTACAGTTTCCTTACGTATGTATGTGCAATACTCAGAGGCTTCCAACGGCATAATGAGGAGGGAGAATGCATAAAAATACACACCAAAACACAATTGTATAAAACGGGTCTATTTTAAAGAAATAACCTTGTTGGTGGGGAACTGAATTATGGAAAACAGTCAAAAGAAGAATAGAGATAGCACTGGTTTAATATCTTTTGGGGGTGACATTACTTTTCATCATCTTTTAAATGAGTTTAAAGCCATATTGCAGACAGCTTGTGAGCCGTCAAGATTCAGTGGTGATTTTGTGAGTGTAAAGGTCATTATTTGGGCTTCCTGGCTGAGTTTAGACTTGAGGGATTCTGATTCAGGACATAATGCCTCCTTGCCGCAGACTAGTTGTCAACGGTTTACGGGCGTTCAGCCCGGTTCCGTGACGAAGGGGACGGGGGATCCACGGGTCCACACCCCGTGAAAAGGGAAAAGGGAAAAAAGGGTAAGGAGATGGCCCTGAGAGCAAAGAACAGCGGCAACAATCTGAGGAGAAACAAACTGATTTACTTAATAAGATATTGGAATGCCAAACAGCACACTATAATACAATATAATTACAATTTAAGCTGATAAATCCAATACAGAGAATGTCCCAAAATCAAGGTAGGCCTTACTCTACTACCGACGATAAGACGGCTGGAGAGCGAGGTGCTGCCAAGACGAGAGACGGGCGGAAAAAGGGACGAGGTCTCGTGATCTGCAAGTTTTTATACTGCGAGCTTTTATCTTTACCCTCCGGCTGGAAATGGTAACAGAGGAGAAAAGTACCGTGGGGACTGTAGTAGTCCTTCTCTTCTGAGAACCAGGTATATCCACTACATGATGTTATGATGTGGAATACCAATAACCGAAAATCACAAAACCATGACACTAGTGTAACTGTATATATTCATAAGAAAAAAGCTCAGTTGCTTTCTGAATTAGTCCATAGGATATGAGGTTGTTGTTCCATCCCATCTGTGCCCATGTTGGAGAAAACAATGGGGCAAACTTGCGGGACTTAAGGATACCCTTGCTGCCTGCCCCTTTAGTGTTCCTGGAATGCTCTTAGTTGAGCTGTTGCCTCTGTCTCCCCGTAATGCAAATTAAAAGTGCCATACTGCAATTAGAGATGCAGAGGGGAGGTCAAGCTAGGGGCGCTGCTTCAGTTAATTTTTCAATGTAGACAAGCTCTTTGCTAATTAGTCTGTTTATCTAAGTCCTGCGGCAGTTTTGTGTATTTGTTGTGCCGTTTTCCTCCTCAAAGTCTGTCTCATTTCAGAAGTGGCTGCCTATCAATAATACATCAAGTGATGCTCCTCAGGCTGTGTGTATTATAAAGTGTATTGTGGGTATAGCTGCTTGTATTGCTTCCAAACACTTTTTATAGCAAGGGCATGACAGTACAGTGTGGTTAATCGTGAAATGAATTCACTGCAGAGGAAAACCACTGTTAAATAAACCCAATGTGAGTGAAGCTGGTAGCAGGGGTGGTGTGTGTACATTATCTAGTTAGTGCTCGCTTAGCCCTGTGCTGTGGAATAGCTTTCCTGTCACTTGTCCCTGCCCCAGCCTTTGCTCTGCATTTGTCCTGTGGGAAGCAGTTACTCAGTCCCGTTATGGATGAACATTTGAGTGGGCACCTTTCCAAGTCCTCTCTGCACTTCCCCCACGAGCAAGACCTTGCTCTGTGTGCCCCCCTGCTGATCTGAGCCCCTTTGGGTTCGGCACTCTTCTCACTCATTGAGGGTGGCAGAAACTGTTCCAATGGGGTGACCTCATTTTGCCAAGATTAATGTTACGGGTCATAGGAAGTACCACTACATTGCTCGGTTCTTCCTTGTTGTTTAAAAGGAGCTCTTGGGAATAAAGGCTCTTTTTGCTTTATTTCTTTGTTTTCTGTCTGCTAATAATCTTGGCTGCTTGTTCACTGTCTTTTCCCTTTTTAAAAGACCAGGAAAACAATGGCTTCTTTTTTTCTGAACTGAGTTTGCTGCAGTGTCTGTAGAACTAATAAATCTCCTTTTGCTTTTTCCTGGCTTAAAAATACCCTTAGTTGGAGGGAAACAATAAATTTAAAATAAAGAAAATTATAGCTTGACCTTTCTTCGTTAGGAAAAGAGTGATGGAATGAAATGGCTACTGGGAGGACCAGCGAGATAAACTGTATGGGCTTGAGGCCTTTTATTTGTCACTTTCCTGGCTCTCCTTTCCAGAAAGCCCCATGCTGGGCCAAAATCAGTTCCCTTTGGCTGTGGACATAATGCTACACGGAGCTCTAAGCTTGTGTTTACATGGCTGCTCACCCGACCGATCATCCCTGTTGTGTGTAGGCTGAACAAAGCAGGACAGCTGGCGAGGGGATGTGACAGAGCTCCCTGCTCCTGCACCCGACCCTGAGCAGTTCTACCACATGGGTGTTAGCAGCCATGTGTCAGCTGTGCACATCTGGAGCGCAGCCTGCTCCTGCCCTATTTCCTCCTCTCCAGACAGGTGGGAGCAGGAGCATAGAGGGATGGATCCCAGCCTGGACCTTCACGAGGCTCTGGGGTGGTCAAGCAGCCCCTCTCCTCCTTTGGCCATCCCACTGGCCTGCTGGCCCTTTCCTACCCCACCCTGCTCCTTCAAACCATTTCAGGGGTAGTTAGAGCTGCTTGGGAAAGCAAATGACTCTGACTCTTGAGTCAGTGGGCACCTTGCATGTCAGGATCGTCTTTCCTTGGGGTTCATGACTAGACTGCATCTTCACAACCTGTAAAAAATCTGTCTGACGTGAAAGAACCTAAAGAAACATTCAAAATTGGTTTAGCCCTACCCAAGCACCCTCTCGTGCTTTGATGATATGCAAGTATTATGATCAAAATTCTGGGACTAACTCAGTGTTGGCTCAAGCAAATGGATGTTTGCTCCATTAAGTCAGCACTACAACCCTGTCAAAATTCCCCTCAAGTCAAAACTGGCTTCTTTATGTTTAGACAGAGAAAATGCTTGGTGTTAGACCAAGCTGATCTGTTCTCTCTCCCTTTCTTGACTTTGCACCTCATTTAGACCTCACATGAAGTCTTACCTTGTTTCATCTCTTTGTGTTGTATCGTTGCCACAGAGGAAATCTCAGATGCAGTCCTCAACCTGCAGCAAATCTGATGGAGTGCGTTGTAGTAAAGAGCCCTGTTTAAGCAGGGAGCTGGGGAGACTCGTAGCGGCTCACTGACCCCATGATAAGACTCTGAGGATGGGTTTTGCAAAGCTTAGCCTTCAAAAGCATTTCTTGTGCCTTCATGTATTTTTCTTTCTGTACTAACAAAGCTTATTTTTAAATCTGTATTACCATCCTTGCATGGAAGTTCTAAGATTACCTGTGCATTTATTAGTGCTGACTTCACAGTGTGGGATTTGCATAGGCTTAACAACCCTGCAACGTGCTATTTTAATTAAAAGTAGTAGGGCCCTTGGATAGGAAGTCAAATCCTGAATTGTTAATACAGTGCAGTTAAGTTTCTCTGTGCCTAGCTAGTAATAATACAAAACTCACTGCACCATGAAAAGGCTGTTTGGAAACTTGGAAGCATAGAAGTGTGTAATGGGACTCTTTGCAAATGCGATCTCAATTGTTCCACTCTTAAACAACAGTTTTCTTCTCCCTTTTATCTTGAATAGCGCTATTTTTTGCTGGTGGGATTTTAGAACTACAGCCTGTTCCTTTGCTTGGGCTGAATTGGTTTTAAGCAGGCAGAGCAAAGAGGTTTGCATGCAATGAGATGCTGAAAGCCAGCAGTGGGGTTTCTCTTCTTGGTGAGAGCAGACACAGCATCTGAGGGCTCAGCAAGGACAAGGGCTCAGCCGTGAGCAAAATAGTCCATTGTGAGCACTTTGCAGGGAAGGCTGGATACCAAGCTGTATCTCTATTTTAGCCTTCCTGCCTGGGAGTGGTAGCCACTGTAGGACAGTGATTATTTCTGTAGTGACCTTTCTGGCACCCAGAACATTTAGTGTCTAATAAAAAGCTGAAAAAGCTACTTTGAGACTGGCCATTAAAGTGTGGGTTGCATGGACAGGACCACAGTCCTAGTGTAGAGAAGGAGTTCTTTGTGTAGGTTGTCTTTCCTTGCTTTCGCTGAGGGGAAGACTGAAGTAGTGTGGTGAAAAGCTATTCCTGGGTCCCTTGAATGAGCTGGTGGCAGAGCCCTGAACCTGAGGCCAAGAGCCCATGGTGTTGTTGCTAGAGAGCATCTCCACAGGCGAGGATCTGGAGCTGGATCTTTCAGCATTTATTTATTTATGCATTTATTTAAAGGAAGGAATCACAGAATTATGAAATATCCCAAGTTGGAAGGGACCCACAAGAATCATTGAATCCAACTCCAGGCTTCACACAGGACCACCGAAAATCAGACCGTATGACTGCAGGTGTTGTCCAGACACTTCCTGAACTCTGGCCAGCTTGATGCCATGACCACGGGGAAGCTTGTTCCAGTGCCTGACCACCCTCTCTGTGAAGATCCTTTTCCTGATATTCAACCAAACTTCTCCTGTTGCAGCTCCATGCCATTAAGTTTGTGGATCTCTTTTGGCAAGAAATGCCAGGCAAATTTAGAGATGTGAAGTCTCGTCAATTACTCATCTTTTCCTTGCAAACTGCCTTGAAACATTGTGTTTCTGTGATACCGTCTTTTCTAGTAATCCGGCTTCATGAAGAACATCTGAAAGAAATTTGGGGAAAGGAGGGCCATGGAATAAACAGTGAATAACTTGATGGCTTTGTCTCATTTGTATTACCAGAGGAAAAGAAGAGTGATTATTTTTTTGCATATTAGACTACACAAGGAATTCTTTGTAAAGATTATATTAAGTGCCCTCATGAGTAACAGTCGGTAATGCAGGCAGGAAGGGGAAGTGTCTTGTAGGGGCTGCATTACCATCAAGTACGCAATAATTGCTGTAGTTTAATGAGCCTGGTAGGAGCTGGGGTGAGCTGTCTGGCTAATTTCAGCTTACAGTAGGTGATCTCAGCCTGCGGATCCCTGTCTTACATGCAGAAATGGAGAAAATATGCATTTTAAAAGGTGGTGTTGCATGTAGGCAACTAACCAAGTAAATATGAAACATTTGTCTACTCAGGGAGAAAAGGCTGTGGGCAAAGCGGGAGAGCTAATAGGGCTGAGCTTATGAATGAAGGTAGCTGCTTTCTTGGGTTAAATGTTCCCACCCAGCTCAGATTCAGGCTCAGCTGAGATGTGCTTGTCAACTGTGGTTCATTGGGGTTTAGGGCTCATCACATTTATTGGATGCCTTTGCGTCCATGCTCAAGCTCTGTCTTGTTCCTGGCCTCAGTGTTTCTTAGCTTGATGCCATAAACTTTGTGTTCTCTTTCTCTGACACTGCAGTGCTTGACACAGAGGCTGGGCTTTAGTTGCCAGCATACAGCTATTAATAAAAGGAGCCAGACTATCATGGCTGAGGAGAGATCATCTCATCACAGGGCAGATCTGGTGACAGCACCAGTGCCTTTTTGACACTGCTGTAAGGATGTGTGTTGCTCTTTTTTCACCTGGGGCATTTGCTGCAGAGCTGCTAAGGCTACTGTGGCCATCCAGCCCTCCTGGCTGTGGTTATGTTGTGCAGCTCCAGTGTGTATGTAGGGATAAAATGTACATTGACATGTGGGCTGCTGTCCCAAGCAGGGTTTGCCTATTAACACCATGGAGAGGGTGTAATCGGTCTGGACTTGATGTGATAACGGAGAAGGGAAGAACAATTTTTCATCTTGTTGCTTATCCCCCAAGTTGTTTGCTTTGCCAGCATCTTTTCTGTCTCTTGAAAATGTGTGCTCGTTCAAAAAGGAACATACAGCCATCTGTTTCTTGAACGTGATCACACGGGTTTTGAAAATCTTCTCCTGAAAGTATGTTCTTATTCTTCGTGATCTAATTGCGGGCTACTTTTCCTCCAGACAGGAAAACTAAATGGTGGAACTCATCTTTTTTTCCTCCCTGGTCATTACAGGCACCGCTTCATTGGTATTTTTGTTCCTGGTTGGTACAGTGAGTGCTTCCTGCATATTTTTCCTGGGTGAAAAACAGTTGTTCTGTTGTTGCAAAACACTGACCTCTCTAAGGAAGGAGAGAGACCGATAGCTGATGAAGTTTTTCCTCTGAGGATAATCCATTGTAATTGCCAGCAGTATAATTCTTGCTTACTCCTTAGATAAAGTGCTGTAATAGATTGATTATGAAGAGGATTCTTGGATAAAATCAACCTTGACTAGAAAGGCTTGGGGGTGTTAGTGGGGAGGAGATACTGGCATTCTGCGTTCACAATGCAGAAACATTTGTAGGAATGAATGCAAATAAAACTTCTGTTTATCTATGCTCTAGCTGCCAGGCACAGAGAGGGTCTGGGCCAGCCTGATTTGCTAGCACTGATGGGATGTGCCCAGGGGCTGAGCCCTGACTATGGGTAGTTGTCCTTCCTGGCCCTGTGGAGAGCACCCCATACTCACTCCAGGGTACCCCACTCTGAGGGTGGTCAGTGCTGGCCCTCAGCCTGCCTTGCTTCTAAATCAGGGATAATTTGATCATACTTTTGACCCCCAAGTAGCTTCCAAGGCTTATGATACAGAGATGCCAAACGGTTGCTACCAACTATTTGTCTGGCATTTGGAGTTGGCAAAATCTCGTTCTTGACAATTTTTTTCCTCTCTGTGGACCTTTGTACCACTGTGACTGATGATCCTTCTCTTTGGACATCTTTGTTGCCACTACCTATCCTGCCTCGTATCTCCAGCATCCCTCCTCCATCTTTGTTGTCTCAGTTCATGGTTTCTCTCCTGTGTTTCACTCTCATGATGTCTGCACAGCAGTCAGCAGGCACGCTGGGTGTGAGACCTGCCCTGTCCCTGTGCTGGCAGGCCAGCCACCAGGCCTAGCAAAGACAGGCACTGCTGAGCTTCTGCAGCAGATTTGAGCGTTATGTGAGGCTGCTTTGCATGCTCCTGCTCTACCTACATGCTAATGTCTCCTGAACATCTGGCAGTGTGACACCTAGATCTCTTTTCCTTCTGCCAAACATGGTCAAAATTGACTACTGACTCGGTTATTTAAGAGGGTGAGGACTTACAGACAACACTAACACATACATTTAATTTCCTTAAGAATCTAGGCCAAAAATGTGTGGTGAGGGTTTTATTCTTCAGTCATGCACTTTAAAACTGTGTGGAACAATGTGATTAGTAGAAATAACATTTTGAGGATTATTTGCAGTGTATATGGAAATGCATAATCTGAATCCTGTTTGCATATGTATTAACAGCTTAAAAGAGCTGAAACAAATAACTTGTCTATATAGAGAAATATCAAAGTAAATGTATGAAACTTGCTTGTGTAGCTGGAAAAGCATCTAGTTAATGTTGGTTTTAATTTTTACGTTTTTTCATCAAATCATTTGGCTGCCTCTTCTTTATAACAAAAATGATACACAAAAATAAGGATACATTTTGTTATTTTTCCTGGTAAGTGCTTTTGTTTTTTAGCTGTTTGCGTATCTTCTGCCTCACATAGAATCATAGAATGGCTTGGGTTGGAAGGGATCCCAAGGATCATCAAGCTCCAACCCACCTGCCACAGGCAGGGCCACCAACCTCCAGAAAACCTCACATCTTGGCTTTGGAAATGCAGAGCTTGCGTACTTGTGCCTCATGAACAGGGTTTTAAAAGTTTGTGTTGCTGGAGCTATTTAAATTCCTTCTAGGAATGGCAAAGTATCACTAGACTTCAAAGTGAAGGATGCCTGTAACAGATGAGGGTAGTTGAAGGACGGACATCTTTCTGGAAAATGTTACTGCAAACCCTATATGTGAGTCCTGATCCTTTCTGTTAGGGGAGCGTTCTCTGCTGATTTCATATAGAGTTGGGAGGGAAGTTGACAATCAGCGATTTGCAACACCAGCCTGGTTTGGGTGACCACTGCTGACTATTAGAGCAAGGCCTGTTTTACTTGGAGTGAACCAAGGCTGAAGCTGTCCCATAAGCTTCCAACCTGGTGGCACACGGAGGCTTTTCCTGACTTGCCTTTGTAGAAGAATAAGTCCAAACAGTGCCTGCGTGAGAATAAATCCCTTTGATAATCTGTGTTAGTTTAGTGATAGTGGCGTTACATCCCATTGCTGTTATCTTACTCTAAAAAAAAGCAGTCGTCTCTAGGAAAGCTGCTGTGGCCTTTTGGCCTCCAGCACCAGGGCCACCTGAGACACAGCAGGCGGTTGGTGTTGCCTCCAGGGCAGGGATCTGGAGATTGCAGCATGCGCCAGCTTGCTGTGTGGTTTATGAGGTTGAAGAGTTTGGACACCTTTCTGTTAGCAAACTTGACAGAACTATGAAAGAGACAGAATCCTGGCGAGTAGTTTTTGTTGGTATTGAGTTTGTCCCGTAGAAAATGTCTTTCAGGAGATTTAATTCTCTCGAATCTGATTGCACAGACTTCTTATCACACCACTTCCATAAGACAGGCGCTGTGCACTTGGGATCTTCAATTAAGTTCATAAAATAATCTTCCATGTCTTTCAGCTATTTCCATATCCCTCCCTGATGGACTTCTGTTTTCACAGGCCACAGCCTTGCTTTGACTTGCAGAATTCAAGCCAAGAGCTGACAGAAACTGCGGTGTGGGGCTCAGTTCACAGATTGACTCAGTCAGTGATTAATACAAAATTAGTCATAGTCTTAAAATTCTTCCTTGCCTAGGTCATGTCTAGTTCCACTTCAAATCACTAACTTATCAGTGTTTAAAGGTGTTGTTTAAACCTTCTGCAATTGTAGTTTCATTATTTCTTGCAAGTGCTTTGTTAAATGATCTATCTGGTATTCTCCTCTGACTCAGAAGATTATAAATGTTATTTATAATGGTCCCAGAAAGTATTAATTTGCTGTGCTGACTGGCTGTGTTATGTGTCGTTCAGTGCTGGTGTGTTGAGTCAGTGGCATTTGTGTTTGTTTGTTGTTTAGATTCACCATTTGGTGGTAGGAAATGTTGTTGCATGACGTATCAGATGCTTGGGGCGCTGGGGTTAACGACGTGGTCAGTTTGCTCAGGTCCCTTAATATTCACTTTGGGTTCCTGTGTGCGCCAAAAACTCTCAGGTCTAGATCGAAGCTTTGTTTTTCAGCCAAAGCTGGCTCTTGCAGGCTGGACAAGCACTGCTTCAGGTTTCAGCTGAGGGTGCAGTAATAGCCAAAACCAGACTGTTTGTTCATGTGGATGCTGTGTGTTTATGTGCCCTTTCCAAAGATGTGCAGCCTTCTAGAAACCAAAAATAAAGAGCTGAAATACCTGTTTTTGTATGTGTTTTGTATAAGTGTGGCTCATCTGTCCCACTGTTAATAAGAGATCAGCTATGTGATCTGCAGCAACTGAGAAATGTATGCAGGGACAGGATGATTTGAATGTGAGAAAGATTGGGTGCTGATAGATGATACTTGGTGTGGATAGGTGATGTATACAAATGAGGGGGGAATTGTTCAAGCTGTAGCCCTAATTATTTTAGATTCAAACTAGCCTTTACCTAAAGGCCTGTTACAAAAAATTATACCACAAGTGTACCAAAGTAAAAGACATAAAATCATAGAATACTTGAAGTTGGAAGAGACCCATAAGCATGATAGAGTCCAACTCTGGCTCCACAGAGGACCACCCAAAAATCAGACCATGTGTCCGAGAGCATTTTTCCAGACACTTCTTGAACTCTGACAAGCTCAGTGCTGTGACTGTTTCCCTGGGGAGCCCATTCCAGTGCCTAACCACCCCCTTGGTAAAAAACTCCTTCCCAATATCCAACCCAAACCTCTCCTGTCACAGCTTTGTGTCATCCCCCAGGTTCTGTCGCTGGTCACCAGAGGCTCCTGCCCCTCTGCTCCCCCTCATGAGGAAGCTGTAGGCTGTGATGAGGTCTCCCTGCAATGTCCCCTTCTCCAGGCTGAACAAACTAAGTGCATCAGTGACTATCCCCTGTAAAATCAGTGGGTTCCCAAATAATTCAAACTGTGCTTCTTCATTGCTTTGCTCTGTGACTTCAGATCTCCCTCCCACCTTACCAAGGCAGGATGACTGGATGCAAGTATCTTGCACTGCTGACTTCCTTAGAAATGTATGTATTTGTTAATTTTTCTTCATGAAATTTTGAGTCAAGTTTTGCATAGTAGCTATTGATTCATTCTTTAAAGAGGAAGAAAAAAAAGGAAAAATCATACGTTGTCACTGATTAATGGTCGAGTTCACAAGAACCAAACATGCTTCTCAAGAAAGAATCTTCTCAGTGTATGCTTTTATGCGCAGTGTAAGCTAGGTATTACTTTAGGGAAGACTAGAAGTTCTGCAAAAGTATCTTGTAATGTATTCAAGTCTTTTTGGAAGCCAAAGAATCAGATTGCAGAAGTGCTCGTGCAGGTCTGGACAAGAAGGAACTGTGCCTGCACAGGAGCTGCTGGCCGCTTTGCGAGCCCAAGTGGAGCTACAGCTTGGCCAAGCTACTGTATGTGCCTCTGGGCTCTCACAAAGATGTCCTGGCCACAGCTGGATGGTCAGACTCTCCTAGCAGACTGAAGGAAGCAGAGCACTCAGTCAAGCTTTCTTGCCCAGAGGTGTGTGTGTAAGATGGGATGGGCCAAGGAGCCTGCTTCTTGGCAGCTGTTCTGGCAGGCTTGCTGCAGGGAGGGCTGGCTCTCTGGAGAGATCCAAGTGATACTGCCTTGAGAAATCAGAAACTTTCTCAGCCTCACTCTGAAGGGCTAAGAGGTCAGGGTGTGCACAGAGCTGTTTACAACTGGGGAAGCCTGAGCTGTTGTCAGAGGTGTCCTGAAGAAGCAGCTGTGCTGCTTCAGGTTGGGAATGCAGTGTATTACAGATGGTGCCCTCTCTCATTGGAAGGCTGAAAGTCTGGATATCCCCAGTGGATTTGAAGAAACACTCCCCGTCCATGAAACTTTGGCAACCTTATTTTGCACTGTCCTGTTCTTCAGGCTGAGCTTTGTGGCCTGGCTGATGCTGCCCTCAGCAGCCAAATCCATCCCGCCCATGTCCTTTGTTTCTATCTGATTTCTTGGTGCTGAGAGAGCCCTGGCCGTAGCCCAAATAACTTAACATGCTACATCATGCTGACCATGTACATCCTCAAGTGGTCCAAGCAGCCAGCAGGCACAAAGCCTTGTTGTCCTGAGCAAGGCTGGTCCCTGCGTTCAATTCAGGCATAGGCGTGTAGGAAGTTCAGCTCATGAAGCGCTTTGGGGTGTGAGGGGGTGGTGGGAAGTAATGAAATGCAAGCTGCCTTGAGTTCTGCTGCCTGTGGAAGATGTCACATGGTCTTCTTTAAAATGTAGGAAGAATGTCATAGTGGCTTTTCAATTTATACACAAACATTCAGACATGAAGCAAGTGCGTGGGAAGGAAGAGTAATTTGAATTGTGCTGTGATTGCTTGAGTCCCATGTCACAGAGGCGTTTTGAGTAGAAAAGAGATGCACCTTCTGATCTTGTAGGTCAAAACCCTTCTTTTCTTGATCAGAAATGCTTAGGGAAAGCTGATCTTTATTTATATCTAGTAAAGAGCATAAGTAAGTCAGATTATTTCCTTGCAGTGTACTTGATTGGATTCTTCCAAAAACGTTCCTGAACCAAAGCTCCAGTAGGTACAAAGAAAGGACATAGGGCCATGGGCTGCAAGAAAAGCACTAAATGCATTGCAACATGTGAAAATTTCATGTATTTAAGAATGGGATTGTGTCCCTTTCAAATCCAAGCAGCAAGTAATTGCATGCAATTTTGTTTCCATAATGCAAAGAAAAAATGTGTAACCATTGGAGAAAGCCTTTGATTGGCAAGGTAAAATATTACTGTGGAACATGGAAGATTGCAGGATTAAGATTACTGTTTTCTTCCTGGTTAAGAGATTACATTTTTTTTGTCCTTTTCAGACAGACTGTAATATCTTGCACCTCTCTTTTGTTTTGCCTCTGTTTACATTTATCTTGCAATACCGTCACTTCTTGGCAATATTGGGAAGTTCCTCCAGGGTAACTATATTTTGCACTGGTCTCTGCATGAACGTCTGATAACTTCTCTTTCACCTGTTGTGCCTCATCCTGCAGTTATTAAATTGTGTTCCTAAATATCAGCTCTTGATTATGCGTGTGGTTTTATGGGTTGTTTTTCATGCTGAAACTGAACTTAAAGTGAACTCTTCCTGGGAGAGCTGAGATTTGAATCAAGGCTGAAAAATTAAGGAAGCTACAGAAGATGCTGTGTCGATCACTTTCCTAGTAGCCTTAGAAGCAAACAGAATCCTTCTGGAACAGTTCTCCATGTAGTTTATAAGGGGATTAACTCACTTTTGAGAAATGCTTGCACGATTTTCCCTTTCTCATTAGGTAGCCAGTGCCCATGCTGCTTGCTAGAGGTGTGGTCTGGGTCTGTGCAACTCTGACTCTGCTCAGGAGGAAATGACTAAAACTTTCTGACAAACCACAAGAACAAAGAGCATCTTTGATTTACCAAAATAGTCATGGTCATGAGGTTCAGGATGAGCTGCTGAAGCCTTGGAGCCAGCACTCCAGTCTGGGAAGAGCAGATCAGCCCCAAATTGAAGGGAGACTTGGCAGAACAGCGAGGGAGCTTTGGGCTGAGAGGTGTCCAGGACTCCCTTGTGCTACAACGCCCTTCTGTGATGGAGGAGATGGGATCTTACCCTTCTGCTCTACTGCTGCTTTTGGGTCTTTGCAGCCCGAGAATCCCAAAGCTCCCCCATATCTGTGAGCCACACGTGAATGGAAATGAATGTTGGGAGTGAAGAGGAGAAGCTCTGTTTAATGATAGGTGTTTAGTTTCAGTGCATGGTATTACTTTAAGCAGACCTGCAATAACACTGTTAACTAACTTTTTTCTCTGGCTTTGTAAGTTTGTACATGACATTCTGCAGTACCCTTTATAGAAACCTCAAATATTTTTCTTTCCCCGCCTACCATGCTTTGTCTCTTTTTCCATCTGACAGATGTTTTTTTTCTTCCTGTGTTACACAGGGCATAATTATTCTGTTGCAATAGCCTGAAGCCCTGGTCCTGTGACAGAGTCTGCTAGCAGAGACTTATATGTCCCTGTCCTTCATGGTCTATGTACGTTGTGTTTTTTTCCTGGTGTTCTTCCCAATCTGTTTTAAAAAACTGTTCTGAGAAGCAATGAACCATTTTAGAATCATAGAATCACCAAGGCTGGAAAAGATCTCCAAGATCATCCACTCCAGCCGTCCACCTGTCACCACTATTTCCCACTAAACCATGTCCCTCAGTACAACATCTAAACACTCCTTGAACACCTCCAGGGTTGGTGACTCCACCACCTCCCTGGGCAGCCCGTTCCAGTGCCTGATCACTCTTTCAGAGATGCAGTATTTCCTAACATCCAACCTGAACCTCCCCTGGTGGATCTTGAGGCCATTCCCTCGAGTCCTGTCACCAGCTGCATGGGAGAAGAGACCGACCCCCAACTCTCCACAACCTCCCCTCAACCTCCTTTGTATGCCCCAGGACAGTCTTTTTTACATTTTTAATATTTCAGCCTGGGATTGCATCTTTTTTTTTGTGCTCCATTACCGTGTGTCATAAGTGGGTTGAATTCTCTCTGTTTTAGCTCACGCCTTCTGGATATTTGCTGTCGGTGTTTGTTGTCGCAGGTCAACTAGGTAGTCTGTCTCTTTAGCCCTTAATATTTTTGAGTCAAGTGTTTGCATTCTGATCATGTTGCTTGCTTGTCTGAGCTTCCCTCAGCTTGCCAGTATATGCTCTTGCTCTTGGCTCAGTCGTTGTTCCATGTGCAATGTCTCAGCCTCCCAGGGCAGCAACCCAGTGGTGCACCAAGGTCTTAACTAGAAGGTTACTGACCTTCCTGCGGAGCAATGTGCGGTACCTTTCAGCAGCATTCCTCATTGTTTCAGTCCTTCTACCAGCTGTGTTTCACTGAGCACTCATGTGGGAGTTAGATTTTTATATCTTAATGGGGGCTTGTATTATTGCCTAGGTTTGGAATTTTTAAATCTGTCCAGAGTTTTATTCCCAAACCTCCCTCTGCATTTCAGATCTGAAGTTCATGTAGAACTTTATCCCAGAACAATTTTGTCAAGCTTCCCATGCCAAATAGCTTTTATTTTGACCCAAGTCTTTAGATGGGAGTATCCTCTGTGATGATGGGAAAGGGCTGTAGGGTTGTTTCAGTGCCCTGTGCTGCTCTGACTTTCACTGGCTTCTCTTCACGCTCAGAGCTCTGGTCGTTCAGATCCGTGGGGTGCTTGTCTGGCAGTTCTGCAGGTTACAGTAGTGAGAAGGAATCATTTCAAGGTGTCATTCACCTTCCTTGCTTTGTGTTGTATAGACGTGATCTGCTGGGAGGTGGGGGCAGGCATGAGCCTGACCATTTAATGCAGGAATACTGAGAGAGGACGTTGCTGGGAATTGTTAGGAATAAACAAGCTAATTTCCTATTTGTACATCAACTGTCATCCTTTAATCTCTTGGCATGTTTTTTGTTGTTTTTATTAAATGCTGTTATGTACGTCATCCACTGTGCTTCCTGTATCCCATGTCAATTTATCATAAACTTTTATAAGATTTCACCGTTAAGTCTCCTCAGACTTTGTAGCGATTAATTAAATTCTTTATTTCTCTTTTCAGTGTCAGAAGCTTATATGGATCAGTGGAATTGGCTCAAGAGTAACGGTGGAGATCAGCGTTGAGTCTGCTCCCCTGGGTGAGTAACCTAAGCCAGCGGCTTACTCCTTACCATTGATGTCGACGTATCTGCTGGTTTTTGCTTGATACCTTACACAACAGCTTCTTTAGGCCTTTAGTTCAAATGTTGTTAAAATTATACTGCATTACAGCTTCCTGCAGGAGTTGTAGATGAATGTAATGCTGTGTCTGCTTATGGAAAAATCCATTTTTTTTAATGTCTTTTAAAGGGTAGCCATCATTTATGCATTCTGAACTGCTGTTTAGGTTTGGGGAGGCTTTCTGAATTTTAAAGACAGAGGCTTAGGAATTAACATACAGACTGTGGCAGTATAATAGAATATATTTTGGTTATCCAAGAAATAAAAATGAAGTGACCACTGGAGCCATTCTTGTGGCACACTGTGGACTCAACAAGCAGCCAGTGCTTCAGAACGGGCCTCGCTGCACTTGCCACACCTCTGTGGTGCAGCAGTGCTCTGTGTCTGCAGCTAATCTAACTCGGCAGGTCTATGGCAACGTGTAGAGAAACTGCCCAGGGCTTTCAGATCACTGGGCCAAGTTTAAGTTTATGTGAAAACCGCTTTTGACAGAACAGACTATCTGTTGCATTAGCTGTTGGAAATGGCCCAGTTTAGTAGACTTCAGGGTGTGGCATTTTGCATTTGGTCTAGACTGATTTGATCCAAGTAGTGTAGTGCATGTCAGAGCTGCCAGTCTTGTTTTGGGGATGGTTATCTTCTATCTACTTAGTTTTGGATATTACGGTACAATCTGGCATGTGAAGGACTTCAGGCTTCTAAATTCCAGCAGGCTCTTCACTTGGAGAGCTGGGTTGATTTGTTGCACCTGCACTTCAGCTCTGCACGCTGTGACTGGGATGCACTCATCCAATACCATACCTATATCAACTTCCAGTCCACAGCCCTGTTGTGTTTCTTCTCAGCTGCTGTCTTCACACTGTAACTGCTTCATCAGGCTGCTCCCCACTCCAGCTGGGATCTCTTGCCTTTTTGTGTGTGTCTTCTGCCACTGGAGGGCTGTACAGCCCTCACATTCACCTGCATGCCATGGTATGCCACCCACTCATGGGGCTGAGATGGTCGGTGACTGCTGTTCATCACTACGTTTAACAGCTTGCACCTCAAGAAGGTGCTTGCCGTGTTCCCAGAGATTTACTCTCTCTTTGGAGAGAGCAACAAGTGTGCCTCTGCTGCCTGGGACTGTTGGTGTGGCCACCAAGCTCCAAAGCTGGCTTTGGTCATTGCTGCTCATCAGTGCCATCCTGCATCCACAGACCTGCCTGGAGATGAGACTGTGTCTTGTTCAGGATGTTATTTCCCTTCTCTTCCTCTCCTTCCCACTGCTACAGTCCTTGGAGCACCTCTTCTTGGGCTTCTGACCCTTCCTGCTCTAAGTCACTGTGTGTGAACTCTCTGTGGGATCTACAGGCTGCCTGGGGGCCTGGAAAGAAGCGAGTGATGCTCTTTATTCATCAGGAACCCTAAAGTCTGGCACCAAAAGCTTTTATTCTCCAGGCTCTTAATCAGTGGTCTGCTGGCTCCAAGAGCAGTTATCACCTATTGTCCTTCTATCCGGGTCCCATTTCTTCCGTTTTATTGCATATCAGAATTGCAGGGATTACATTCCAGCTGGCCAGGCACTCCAGCTGGATTTGAATGGGTTGTAGCTATAAAAACATCATTAGAAGTCTGATGTTGGCTGGCCTCCACCTTCTGCTGGATGTGTGTTTAGGGATTTTCAGTCTGCTGGCATGACCATGCAAATGTTTTGCCTTCGTTGGAAATCTCTGGATCCTTGCTTTCCAGATGTTGTGCTGGTTTTCCTTCCTAGGAATAGCCAGAAGCATTGGGACCCAAATCTTCTTTCTCTTCCATATTGCTCCGGGAAGAAGCGTGTGCCCAGATCCCTCCTAGTTGGCACCTGTGGGTGCTTGATCCTTTCTCTGTTCCCACAGCCTGAGTGCCAGTGTATCTCTGCTGTTTGGAGGCTTTCTGCTTGAGTTAGACCTATTTTCCTCAGCAGTCTGTCCGGAAGGCTGAAAGTGATTTCTCCTTCTGCTACTTGCTTTCACCCTCAAATAAGTAAATAAAAGCCTCTCCTAGCATGATGGCCCGAAGTCCCTGCCTCTGACTCAGCACTAGGCTATGTTATGAGCTGCTGCCTGCTGCTCCCAGTCGGGCAGATGAGTGCAAGGGCTTCACATTGTCCT